>NW_020665187.1:152539-158397 GCF_002925995.2 Terrapene triunguis | reverse complement strand
GAGCACCCTACCATAACTATCCAGTGACCCCCATTCAGCACCCTACCGTAACAATTCTATGTGTGACACCCCCTCAGCACCCTGCCAAGAAAAGCCATGGTGTGACACCCTCTGAGCACCCTACCAAAACAATCCATGGTATGACACCCACAGAGCACCCTACCAGGACAACCCAGGGTGTGACACCCACGGAGCACACTACCAAAACAATCCAGTGTGTGACACCCACTGAGCACCCTACAAAAACATTCGTGTGTGTGACACCCACTGAGCACGCCACCAAGACAATCCAGGGTGTGACGCTCACTGAGCACCCAACCAAAACAATCCAGTCTGTGAAATCCTCTGAGCAGCCTACCAAAACCATCCAGTGTGTGACACCTACTGAGCACCCTACTAAAACAATCCAGTGTGTGACACCCACTTTGTACACTACCGTAATAATCCAGCATGTCACACCCACTGAGAAACCTACCAAAAGAATTTAGTGTGTGACACCCACTGAGCACGTTACGCTAACAATCCAGTGTGTTACACCCACTCAGCCCCCTACCAAAACATTCCAGTGTGTGACACCCATTGAGCACCTTATCAAAACAATGCAGTATGTGACCCCCACTGAGAACCCTACCAAAACAATCGAGGGTGTCACAACACTGGGCACCCTACCGTAACAATCTAGTGTTTGACACTCTCAGAGCACCCTACCAAAACAATCCACCATGTGACACCCACTGAGCACCCTTCCGTAACAATCCAGTGTGTGACACCCACTTAGCACCCTACCAAAACCATCCAGTGTGTCACACCCACTGAGCACTCTACCAAAACAATCCAGGTTATTACACCCCTTCAGCACCCTACCAAGACAATCCAGGTTGTGACACCCATTCAGCACCCTATCAAGACAATCGAGTGTGTGACAGCCACTGAGCACCCTACCAAAACAATCCAGGGTGTGACAGCCACTCAAGTGCCCGGTGAGTGTAGCCTAGATCAGTCTTCCTGCCATGCAGAGCCTGGTGAGGGGGTGCAGCCCCGGGCCGGACTGAATACACAGAATACAGCGCTGCCCGGCAGGGAGTTTTCGTGCTGTCCAGGGGGCCAAGACGGGTTTGTCAGGAGGTTGCAAACCCCAAGTGCCCATGTAACGCCTCAGAGCCACCAAACCGTGGAACCGCAGAGATGGGAAAGTGGGCAGAGTCAAGGTAACCAGGCACAGCTCCCTCCAGCTCTCCGGCCCACAGCCCCCTGCCAGCAGAGCTCAGGGCTCTCCCATTCCCCACCACAGAGCTCTGCCGGTGTCACTCACTCCCCACCTGCAGCCGCCTGCTACCCCAGCTGTGGGCTCCCTCCTTCCCCCAGCTCCTGCACAGAGCTCTGCTGGTGCCCCTCAGTCCCGACCCACAGCCACCCTAACGTGCCAGTTCTGGGCCTCCCCAAAGTGGCTCTGCCAAGGCCACCCACTTACTCACTCATGGTCCCCCCCACACCACATAGTACCACTGAAGTGCCCTGTCCTGCCCTGCAGCACCCCCTGCTGGATCCTTGGAGCAGAGACGTGCCCCCGGGACGCTGAACCCAGCAGGCGTGGCTCTGTTTGTAGTGACTGGAGGTGGGCACACAGCCAAGGTCTTTAGCCCCCAAAACCAGCCCAGGGCCTGTCTCCCTCTGCTCACATGCCCTGTAGCTCCCCGCTCCCACTCGGCACTGAAGCGACCATGACACCTGCTGAGTGAGGGTTCCCGCGGTCCCTGCCCGGCCGGCACCACGATGCGCAATGGCTGGCAGCCAGGGGAGGCACTCAAGTGGGGCGGAGCAGTGTTCGGTGCAGGTCCCCACCCTCCCCCGGGGGTGCCCTCCCCTCCCCCCCATGTCCTGGCTCCAGCACTCCACAGGGAGCTCTCCGCACCCCGCCCCGCCGCCAACGCCCCCAGTCACCAGACAGGCAGGAAAGAGCACAGTTGTCTGTTCTTGTTCTAACCTGCTGGGATTCCTGGCCTGATACCCCCTACGGCTTTGTTTGGTCTCACCCCAATACTCTACATCCCCCCAAATTCACTCCCTCCTGCACGCCCCTTGCCAACAATGTACCGGCTATCCCCCCCTCCCCCGCCGCTAGCCAAACTGCCCCACCCCGTGGGGGGACCCTGCTCACACACAGACACACATGCACATAGACAGACACACACTCACACACACAGTGTGGATACACTGACACATACACATGCTGACACGAATGCACACCGACACACACACACACACACACACACTGACATGTGGGGACACACTGCTAATTCACACTGAGTTCTTCCACACCAACTGACATATTCAATACTCTGTGCTAGACAATCTAATATGGCCTCAGCCCCTCAATCCTGACCCACACGCCCCTGCTAGCCCAGCCCTGGGCTTCCCTCATTGCCCCCAGGTCTGCCTGTGCCCCTCAATCCCGACCCTGCCTTGCCCAGCTCCTGCTGCCTGGCTCAGCCGCTGTTCTCTGCCCGGCTGGGTGTCTGCGTGCGGGTAATTCCTTCGGTAGCTCCCCCTGCCCCATGCTGTCAATCCCCCATACTGATCAGATGAACACGGCCCTGCGAGCCTCAGGCTGCCCCTCCATTATGGGACCCTGGGGATGGCGGAGCGGGGGGAAGGTGTTTTGGTGCAGCCAGGGCAGCGCGGCCTGGGAATCGGGCCGGGGTCCCTGAGACCCTGGGGCAGGCGGGGTCCCGGGACAGCAGGGGCAGTTACCCCCCAGCCTGCCCAGCAGCGGGAGCTGGGGGGGGGAGTCACTCCATGACCTGCTGCCTGCCCAGCTCCTCGCCCGGGGCCCAGTGCCCCCACTGGTTGTGGGAGGGGCCCTGCCATGTGCTGGGGGGATCTCCCGCCCTGGCACAGGGCAGCTGAAGGACAGGGCACTGGCCCTTCTCCCAGCTCCCGCGGGCGCCTCATCCGCCAGACCTGGTTCTGTTACCACGCTCAGCCTCAGACAGAGACAGCCCCCCCCCCCCAAAGCCAGCCAACAGGAGCGATCCTCTAGGCTTCCCTAGCGACCCTTTGCCAATGGGCTTGGGGCTGGAACCGGGTTGCCCACCACGGTCAGCACCCACCATGGGGGACGCTACTGGGCCCCTGCAGTCACACACACCCCGGGGGGAGGGGCGGTACAGTGAACATGACGCAGCAGTTTAGGACAGGAAGTGAAGGAGACCCCCATGTCCAATAGCAGAAAGGCTGGCATGGCAGGGGGCGGAACGCTCCCGGGACAGGCCAGCACACGCCGGGAACGCCAGCGCTTGGCAAGGCACTGCGGGAGCGGCACAGGCCATGGATGCTCGAGTTTCTCACCTCATCGGAAAGCTGGTTCTCTCACCAGGCCCCCTACTGTGCGCCCCCCCCCCGCTTCCTGCAGCATGAGGTCCCCACCATGCCCCTGCCTCCATCCCCACAGCATGGTGCCCCTTGCCACCACCACCCCCGGTCCCTGCAGTATGTTGCCCCCTGGCACCATGCTGGAACCTTGTTTTCAGCTGGGCAGGACCTGGGGGTTCCCTGGGTCTGCCCCCGGAGCAAGTCCTGTGACAGAGTCGCAGGCAGTAGCAGGAAATGGGGTGGGACTGGGGGGATCCCCTCACTGCAGCCCCACAGCCATGCCAGAGCTGAGCCCTTCTCCTTGGGCTTCCTGCACCCGCCGAGACTGATGGGGGAGAGGACTGGAAAAGATCATAGTCCAAATCCCTGCCGGGCACCACCGCCAAGTGCTGCCCAGCGACAGGACCCCCTGCACTGCCGCCGAGCGCCGCCCTGCGACGGGACCCCCCAGCACTGCCGCCGAACGCCGCCCTGCGACGGGACCCCCCAGCACTGCCGCCGAGCGCCGCCCTGCGACGGGACCCCCCAGCACTGCCGCCGAGCGCCGCCCTGCGACGGGACTCCCTGCACTGCCGCCGAGCGGCGCCCTGCGACGGGACCCCCCAGCACTGCCGCTGAACACTGCCCTGCGATGGGACCCCCCAGCACTGCCGCCGAGCGCCGCCCTGCGACGGGTCCCCCTGCACTGCCGCCAAGCGCCGCCCTGCGATGGGACCCCCTGCACTGCCGCCGAGCGCTGCCCTGTGATGGGACCCTCCCCAGGTGCTGCCACCAAGCGCTGCCCCGCAACGGGACCCCCCGGCACTGCTGCCAAGCACCGCTCCAGGATGGGACCCCCGGTGATGCCACCAATTGCCACCCCGCAACGAGACCCCCCGGCACTGCTGCCAAGCACTGCCCTACGACGGGAACCCCCGGCATAGCCACCGAACACCACCCCGCAATGGGACCCACCGACACTGCCACCGATCGCTGCCCAGCAACGGGATGCCCGGTGCTGCCACCAATCGCTGCCCCAAGACAGGACCCCCCAGGCAGTGCCACCAAGCCCCCCCTCTCCATGACGGGACCCCCTGCCACCCTGCGACGGGACCTCCTTGCGCTGCCGCCCAGCGCCGCCCCATGACAGGACCCCCCAGGCGCTGCTGCTGAACGGGACCCTGGGAGTGTCTCTGGCACCTACCTGGGAAATATCTGGGGCTCTGGCCTGAGTCCATGTCACACACACAAGGGAGTTGGAGGCATGAGACCAAGCACTGAAAGAGAGGGAGGGTGAGAGGAGGGGGGAGACAGCGAGCGAGCGAGAGATGAGCCCAGACAGACAGCCCCGGAGACAGACAGCCCCAGACACAGACAGCCCCAGACACACGGGCAGACCCACTCCCAGCCCAAGTGCCACTGCAGGGCTTTTGGAGGGAGCTGAGGGAAGTCGGCCCAGGGACCCATCCCAGCTGGATCAGATGCTGTGGCCCTCCCCCACCCCCATGTTGGGGGCCCTGGTCCCCTCCCCATCGCATTCTTTCTGGGCTGGTTCCAGCCAAGACCAGAGCTGCCAACATGCCCAACACAGGGCCTTTCTCCCGGCATGGCCACCCCAGCCATCCAGAGCAGGGAACCCACTGCCACCATTAGAGCCGAGGCGAAGATGGGGGAGGCTGGGGCCCAATAGAATGGCAGGTCAGGGGGGCTGAGCTAAGGTGCCCCAGAGTCTTAGGGAGCCTGGGGGGGGGGCATCACCTCCCACCCCCAACTCCTCACGAATAACAGCTTGTGACACAGCCAGGGCAGGGGCGGCCACAGACTCAGCAGCGAGGACAGCGCCCGCTTCCGGGGTTGGAGGTTACAGACTCCCTGAATGCCCCACTTCCAGCAGCCCCCATAACCTCTAGAGACCAGTGACCCAACCCCCGGCAAAGGAGTCAGGGGGGCTTTGTCATCCGCAAGGGCCACTTTCACCCCCTCCCAAACTTCCCGCAACTGATGTGAGATACAGCAGGACGGAGGGGCACTGCCTTAGCTCAGGGGATGGCGGGAGCCCAGGCCTGGGCTAGCAGGGGGCTGTGGATTGGAACTGAGGGGCACTGGCAGAGCTGGGGGGCGGCAGGGCTGGGATAACAGGGGGCTGCGGTTCGGGAGCGAGGGGCACCAGCAGAGCTGGGTGGGTGGGTGACACTGGTTTGTCATCTGCCTGCTCTGGCCCCCGTTCTGACTGAGCTTATGGGGAGAGGAGGATGACGGGGGGGGGCAGAGGGAAGGATGGGGGCAGAGGGACGGGGGTGCCGGGGGGCAGAGGGATGGGATGGTGGGTTCTGGGGGGCAGAGGGATGGGACGGGAGGTGCCGGGGGGCAGAGGGATGGGACAGGGAGTGCTGGGGGGCAAAGGGACAGGACAGGGGCAGAGGGACACAACAGAGGTGCCAGGGGGCAGAGGGATGGGATGGGGAAGAGGGATGTGACAGGAGATGCCAGGGGGCAGAGGGATGGGA
>NW_020665187.1:149732-152439 GCF_002925995.2 Terrapene triunguis | reverse complement strand
GGATGGGGGGCGCCAGAGGGACGGGGGCAGAGGGAAGCGACGGGGGTAAGGTGGGTCATTGGAACAGGACAGGGCATTGGGATGGGACAGGGCAGAGGGACGGGATGGGGGCAGAGGGATGGGACGGAAGTACCGGAGAGCAGGGGAATGGGAGGGAGGCAGCAGCTCCACACTTCAGACTCCTTTGTTTCTCACTCCTGACTGCTGTGAACTCCATCTGGGGCACAGCCCCCCCCCCAGGCCAAGCTCCAGGCCTGGCCCCCCCAGCTCTGCGCCCACCCACCCCCCAGGACTAGGGAGTGATGGAGCCTGTTGCCCAGCCACCCACAAGGCTGGAGCAGAGCATCTCCCACCCCTCCCCCACCTCTGCCTCCCTCCAGGGGTGACAGCATCGCTGGGCAGAGGCTGCCTTGGGGACCCCGATCCTGGGGTCACGGGGGGGGGCTGTGCAGGGACAGGGAGGATGAAGCCAGGATCTAGGTCAGAGATGAAGCTTCAGCCATGAGGGGCACATCCCGCCCAGCAGCCCCCGCTCCCGCAGAACCAGCAGCCCCCGGCGGGTCAGGGCAGCCAAGGCACCCCCCCTCCCCCGCCCACCTGCCAGAGTCAGGCCCAGGGGGAGAACAGGCAGGATCGTGCTAAGTAATAGCCGTGGGGATCAGATCGTTCTGTCCCCCCCAATCTCCCCCCCCGCGCTCCCCACTCCTCCAGGGCCCCCTCCCCAGCCCCCATCACCACCACCACACACACACACACACACACCAGACCAAGGCTGGAAGCAGAACTGGTCTGAAATGACAAAAAGTTCCATATTGTGCCCCGGTGGGCTAAGGCGGCGGGGGGGAGGGAGAGATGGAGAGGAGGGGGCAAGGGGAGGGGTATGGAGCAGGGGAGATGGGGTAGGCGGCAGAGTGGGGGTCCGGGAGAGGAGGGGTTTGGAGTGGGGGCAGAGGAGGGGGCAAGCAGTGGGGCAGGGGGAGGAGTGGGCGTCCGGGCGAATTCCTCACAACTGTCCTCCGCCCCCCAGCTCTATGTAAGCTGCCCCTCTCCCCCCGCAGCCCCGGGAAGTTTCAGGCGCTTCCGATCAGCGCCATCCCGGGGGCGATACTGCCCCCCCCCAGCACATATAAGGTCCGATAGGCGCAGCGGGTCCAACCCCCGGGGCTTGGGAGTCACGGATCGGACCGAATCAAAGAGCTGGGGAGGGGGTCGCCGGACACACGGACGGACGGACAGAGCATCCACTCACCCAGAATCATCCTGCAGGCTCCGGGCGCAGCCCCAGCGATCCAGGTGTGTGGGGGGGTCAGGCAGCCCCAGAGATCCAGGTGTGTGGGGGGTCAGGCAGCCCCAGAGATCCAGGTGTGTGTGTGGGGGGGGTCAGGCAGCCCCAGAGATCCAGGTGTGTGGCGGGAGTCAGGCAGCCCCAGCGATCCAGGTGTGTGGTGGGGTCAGGCAGCTCCAGAGATCCAGGTGTGTGTGTGTGGGGGGGGGTCAGGCAGCCCCAGCGATCCAGGTGTGTGTGTGTGGGGGGGTCAGGCAGCCCCAGCGATCAAGAGGAGGTGGGCAGGCAGCCCAGCGATCCGGGGTGGGGGGGTCGGGCAGCCCCAGCGGTCGGGGGGGCGGTGAAGGGCCAGGCCGGGCCGGGCGCGGAGATGGGCAGCAGGGTCCGTGCACAGAGAAGCCGAAGCCGCAGCACCAACAATGTGAGCCCCGAGCAGCAGCGCGGCTCCTGGGCAGGGACCCCCGGGGCGACTCGCCTGCCCGGCCCGCGATTGGCTGCGCTGCCAACTCCAGAGCCAATGGCAGCGGCCAGAGCGCAAGGAGCAGCCAGCGAGCGGCGGGGGCCGGGCCGGGCCGGGCCGGGCCGCCCAGGGCTGCGTTACCCGGCAGGGCCCAGGTGAGCGAGCGCACCTTACCGCGCCGGGCCGGGCTGGCGGGCGGAGACATGGCCCCCGCCCGCCGACTGACACCCACTGCGGGACAGCCACACACCCCCTGCGGGACAGACAGACACACACGTACATTGGTGGACAGACACACACACACACACTGGGGGAGCAGTGGGACAGCCACACGCTGCGGGACAGCCACACATACATACACATTGCGGGACAGAGACACTGTGGGACAGCCACACATACACACACACACTGCGGGACAGACAGACACGTACACTGGGGAGACAGACAGACAGACACACACACACACACACACCACGGGACAGAGACACACACTGCGGGACAGACAGACACACACTCTGTGGGAGCAGCGGGACAGAGACACACTGCGGGAGCAGAGGGACAGCCACACACACACCCTGTGGGACAAACAGACACACACACACAGCGGGGACAGACAGCCACACACCACTGAACAGACAGCCACACACACTGTGTGACAGAAACACATACTGTGGGACAGACAAAGAGCCACGGGACAGACAGACACCGAAAGACAGCCGTACACACACTGCGGAACAGACAGACACACACACACACACATACACACACACACTGCAGGACAGACAGTCTCACACAAGCTGAGAGACAGCCAGACACACACTGCGGGACATCCAGTTACACACACACACACACACACACACACACACTGAAAGACAGACACACACCCACACCCATGCTGAGAGACAGATAGACACACACACTGATATACACGCTATCAGTCAGGCTCCCCGGTTTGCCCCCCC
>NW_020665187.1:126858-129732 GCF_002925995.2 Terrapene triunguis | reverse complement strand
TGGGCGCAGGGATGTAGGGAGAGCGCAGGGTGATATGGGGTAGGATGGGAGCAAGGGGATGGGGGATATCGGGGCAGGGTAGGCATGGGGCAGGGAGTTATGGGGCAAGCTCTGCACAGGGGGGAAGGGGGCGCACAGTGATATGGGGCTGGGTGGGGGTGGGGGAGGGCAGGATGGTGTGGGGGTAGCTCTGTCTCAGGACCCCACTATCCTCAGCAGGTGGTGACAGTGCCTTGCCCAGCCCAGACAAACAAGCCGTAACTGCCCTGCCCTCTGCGCATTAGCTGGAGGCCATAGGGGGCCCCTCACACTGCCAGTGCCAGGCGTGGCCTGGGGAGCAGCCTTGAGTGCCCTGCCGGGGTCCCCCTGCGGCCAACGCCTCCCAGCTGGGCCCCCCACTCCCAGGGAACCTGCTCTGAGGGCTCTGCTGATCCTCTCCCCCCTTCCTCCCAGCAGGTCCGGGGCAGCAGGCACTGGGCAGAAATGCAGGTGATTTGCACGCCCCATTGGAGAGTGAAACCAGCCTCTGGGGGTGACAAGTGCGCACACACACACACACACACACACACAGCACTCGCACTCATGCACACGCACACACAACAAGGCCCCAGAGTCCCAGGACTCTCTCTGCATTCCAGCCTTTGACAATGGCAGAAAGCCCCAGGGGTCTCCAGAAGGACCCTCCTCCTTGGCATTTGCCAGCAGATTTCGGAGCTCCCCTCCCCCCCACACCCACCCGTGGGAGTTTCCCCACATCAAAGCTGGGAGCATTCCGTGGTCAGAGGTTGCAGCCCCTCCCTGGGCAGAACAGCACAAGTTCAGCAGGGAGCCGCTGCAGCTAGGGGAAGCCCTCAAAGCTGAGCTCTTGGGTGGGTTTGCAGCTACAGCGTCATGTGTGTAAAGGGCCACCCAGCTGGAATGACCGTCTGTGCACGCATGTTTGTGCCTGTGGGTGCGACACGTAAGAGTGTGTGTGTGTGTGTGTGCACATGCGTGTTTGTGTGCGTGTTTGCATGTACATGTGTGTGCACGCAGGTGTGTTTGTGCAGATGTGTGTGCATCTGTACGTGTGTTTGTGTGTGCACAGTGTGTGTTTGTGTGCACATGTGTATGGGTGTGAGTTTGCACATATGTGTGTGTGTCTGGGTGGGTCTTTGTGTGTGTGGTACTCAAGCATCCAAAACTCACAGGTCAGGCCCCTGGAATCCCGCTCTCTTGGGCAGCGAGCTGGTGGGTTGGGCTGACCCCAAGCCCAGGGCTCCGGCTGCTGGGGGTTAGTATGATACCAGCCGAGGTGAGGCGGGTGAGGCAGCCCATGAGCTGGCAGCGCTGAGCAGGCGCATGCTCAGTTGTGTGTCAAAACCCCTGCACTGCGCACAGCTGGGGGATTCGCTGTAGCTCTGGCGTCAGGGGATCTGGGGTCTCTGCCCACAGGTCAGTGTGGCTCTGTGGGGCTGTGCAAAGCCAGTTTGCTGCCATCTATCAGCACCGAGGGTTTGTGCCCAGAAAGTGACAGTGTCCCTCTGCCCTTCCCCCACACTGGCTGTGCCACCCTGCCCCAGTACTACCCCGATGCTGTGAGTGGGGTGCTGCGCCTGCCCCCGCCCCCCTCCACTGGCCCATTCACCTCCCCGGAGCACGGTGCAGCTGGGCTCCTGGCTGCTTGGCAGGAATCTGGCACCAGGGTGAGGACGGGGGCGGGGGAGCGGCGGGCAGCCAGAGGCTCCCTGGTGTGGAATGTCCCACGGGGCTGTGATGCTGGGGGAGCAGCACCTCCGGCCTGTTATGGGGAGGGGGGACAGCACTGCCTGGGGGGCCTCCGGGAGGGGATTGGTCTGGGAGGGGAGTTGGTGGGGGAAGGGGACTGGTCATTGTGGGGGTTGGTCTGTGCATGTGGGGGAGGGGCACTGGTCAGAAGAACCCCATTATCTCAGAGCAGTGCAGGAAATGCTCTGGGGGTGGAGGCTGCAGCACCAGGCACCGTGCGACATGATCCTGGGGGAGCAGGAAGGTGGGAGCTGTGATGGACTCATCCCCTTGGGATTGTTGTCCCACAAACTTACACAGGATCGTTTTAGGGGTCAAGACAAAGATGCCACATTTATTATTAAACTGTAACTCTTAGCAAATACCTTAATGCTTATACACATACACTCTCACACACACACACACACCAAAATGTTCTGCAGCTGCTGGATAGTTACCAGTCCTGATTGTAGTTTGAGTTCGCAGCTTGGGATCGTAGCTCGTGGCAGCTAACTGGCCAGGAAAGCTGAGCACGAGGAGGAGCCGGGTCTCTGTCGGGCGCGCACCGATGCTCCTTGATGTTGATAGCAGAACGTTACCCAAAGTCTTTCATCTCACCCTTCCTTTTTTATAGGAGTTTAGTTTGGATTCAAAGTTCCTAGGTCTTGCTGTGTCACGCCGCCTCAGGGTTTGCTTGATCACCCGTCAATTGCAGGCGTGACTGTCAGCCTGGGACCTGGCTTTGATCTTTTTTCTGTTGTTTCTGTTTAGGGTGGATGCTTCTTGCTTGAGTTAGGGCTGTTGTCTAGTTCTTCAGCCGTTGGTATTTGAACTTTATCTCATCAGGACGGGCTGGTGCTGGAGGTTGATTTTATCACCCATGCATCCCTCATTCACACATCTTAACTAGACTAATAAAATTACAGTATGGTTTGCAAAAATAGAGGCTGCAGCACAAGCCTTCTACAAAATGGAGTCAGCATTTTAAAATGGGTTTTGAGTTACAATATTGCACAGAAGTTACAATGTTAAAATGTAGGTAAAATGGCAAGTGTAATGAAATGGTGAACAGAGGTTACAATGGTACAGTGAATAACTAAAAACAATTTCATTCATATTGGTTCTACA
>NW_020665187.1:124340-126848 GCF_002925995.2 Terrapene triunguis | reverse complement strand
TGGTACAGTGAATAACTAAAAACAATTTCATTCATATTGGTTCTACAGGATTCACCCTACTTACCGGGTGGGCCCCTCCTCTTGGGAAAGGCATTGTCAAGACTCTGGCCCTGGGTGTCCATCCCATCCAGGGGACGGCACCTCCTGCTGAGCCACCCACTTTGCCACGGGGTCCCCTGCCCAGTGCGCCTTGCTGAGCCACCCCTGCCGTGGTGCCCCAGGGCGGCTCCCGGGCGGAGCTGACCTCATTTCGCTGAGGAGCTGGGTGCCCCACTTGACAGGCGCTGGCGCGGGAGGAAAGTTTCGCTGCCATCATTCACTAGGTGCAAGAAACTCGGCAACACAGCGATCAAGAGGCAAAGCGGCAGGCGAATGCCAGGCAGCAGCGTCTCATCTCGACTTCAAAGGCGTCAGAGCTGCCGAAGAGCCCTCATTTCAAGTGTCAGGGAGTTCCGGAGGGAGGAGGGGAAATCTCGCTCCCAGATGAAAGGAGGATGCCAGACGCAGCCCCTGCTCACCAGGAGCATGTCGGGAAAGTCGGCGCTAGTGCGTCTAGGATGCAGGGATCAGTGCCATCCCGGAAGGGGACTGCAGGGTCAGAACGAGGAGCTTATGCTCACCCAGCTGATGGCCCATGTTTCATGGACAGAGCTGGGGGCACAATGGCCACACGGAACCTTGCAGAGAGAGTCCCAGGGTGAGCAATAAATGTTTCAGCAAAGTCACGTCAGCCACAATGGTGCTCCCCTTGTCCCACTTCCTGGGAACATTTGTGTAACTGAGTTTCCCAAGCCTCGCACCCAGATCCTCATGGAACACGAGTTCTGAGCTCTTATAATAGCATCATAGAATATCAGGGTTGGAAGGACCTCAGGAGGTCATCTAGCCCAACCCCCTGCTCAAAGCAGGACCAATCCCCAGACAGATTTTTGCCCCAGATCCTTAAGTGGCCCCCTCAAGAATTGAACTCACAACCCTGGGTTTAGCAGTCCAATGCTCAAACCACTGAGCTATCCCTCCCCTTAGGCCCAAATTTTCGTGGAACACAAGTTCTGAGTTCTCGCACCCGGATCCTCGTGGAGGTCAAATTGGAAATTTGCTTCCTCTGATCATTCACACCAGAACCTTGATCAGAAACATCACAACCCTCCAATCAGGATGCAGAGGCAAAGCCACGTGTCCTGAGGTGACCAATCACAGAGTGGCGTCGCTCCCCTGCAGCGCTGCAAAGCAAACTGGCCACAGCATTCAGGGGCCTTGAACTTCTTCCAAAGAGGCAAAGTTCACGGACTAAAGAAGTGGCTGATGCAACGTGAGGTGGCTGCTCGGGGCCGTGGGACCCCCCAGCTTTCCTCTGCGGCTCACCTGGCCTCAGCACTAGGGGCGTTAACTGCTTGCACTGACACCTCCCTTCCCCTCCACGCACCTCCCCTGTGCCTGAGACCTCACCCCAGCCCCCCCTCTTCCTGTGCCCCCTCTAGCCCAGGGTAGGAGATTCAGGAAGCTCCTGTTATTCCCCAAGGGCACCAGGCTGGTGGCACAGCCTCCTACCCACTGCACCCACCTCCCCCATTGTCCACCCCCAGCACCGAGCCGCCCCCCCCCACCCTCTCCTGCTCACAGGGGGCTCATGAGCCAAATCCAGCCATAGCACAGAGCCCTAACAACACACAGTTGGTAGCTCAGGCAGCGCTCTGGTGCCCATCCCCCTAGTATCAGGGTTCCCCTCCCCCTCCACGTAGCAGGGCCGTGCTGTCATCCCCGCTGGGCAGAGGGGGACCGAGCTCGGCACAGAGACACTGAACAACTTGCCCAAGGACACACACCTGGGTGGGGAGAGGGTCTCCGGAGCGCCAGGCCTGCACCTTCACACCAGGCCGCCCTTCCATCACACCAAGGCCAGGGCTGCAGGGTCAGGCTGGAGGAGGGCGGGTTTGGGGCCAGCACTGGAGAGCAGGAATATGAGTCCATGCTACTGTCACCTGGTCACACTGAGCGTGAGGGGCACAGGCGCTAGGGTCGCCAACTTTCTAATTGCACAAAATCAAACACCCTTGCCCCGCCCCCTGGCCCGAGGCCCCGCCCCTTCTCTGAGGCCCTGCCCCCTCGCTCCAGCCCCCCTCTTTCCATCACTCACTCTCCCCCACCCTCACTCACTTTCACTGGGCTGGGGCTGGGGCTGAGGCTGGGGCAGGGGTGTGGGAAGGGGTAAAGGCTCCAGCTGGGGTTGTGGCTTCTGGGATGGGGCCAGAAATGAGGGGTTCAGGGTGCGGGAGGGGGGTCCAGGCTGGAGCAGGTGCAGGAGGGGCTGAGGGCTCCAGCTGGGGGTGCGGGATCAGGGGTGGGGCTGGAGATGCGAGGATTGAGATGTAGGACGGGGCTCCAGGCTGGGGCGGAGGGGTTTGGAGTGTGGGAGGGGCTGCGGGGTGCGGGCTTTGGGAGGGAGTTTGGGTGCGGGGCAGGCTCAGGGCTGGGGTAGGGCATTGGGGTGCGGGAGGGGGTGCGGGG
>NW_020665187.1:122904-124330 GCF_002925995.2 Terrapene triunguis | reverse complement strand
GTGCGGGAGGGGGTGCGGGGTGTGGGCTGTAGGAGGGCGTTTGGGTGTGGGAGAGGACTCAGGCGGCTCCCAGTTGGCAGCGCAGCGGGGCTAAGGTGGAGCGGCCAGGGGGCTCTGCGCGCTGCTCACGCCTGCAGGCGCTGCCCTCGCAGCTCCCATTGGCCCCATTGGTGCTTCCTGGCCAATGGGAGCTGTGGAGCTGGCGCTGGGGGCGGGGGCAGCACACAGAGCTTCCCTGATCACTCCTGCGCCTAGGGACCAGACATGCCGGCCGCTTCCAGGGAGCTGCGCGGAGCCACAGCCGTCAGGGAGCCTGCTTTAGCCCCGCTGCGCCACCGACTGGCGTTTTAAAGGCCCAGTCAGCAGTGCTGACCGGAGCCGCTAGGGTCCCTTTTTGACCAGGCGTTCTAGTCGAAAACCAGATGCCTGGCAACCCTGACAGGCACCCGCCGTCACCCACCCTGCTGGTTGCAAACACCCACATGGCCAGCTGAGACATAGCAGTCCCTTCCCACCTCAGCCGCACCCCACTGATGAAGGCTCCCACAGCTCCCACCTACCACCGTGTTGCAGCCACCTCTGGGGCAGGGCACAGCTGTGTGTAACACTCCCAAAGCCGTGCTATGCAGGGATCAATCACCCAGCACTGAGATGCAGCCATCGCCCGGGCAGGGTGCCCAGCAACACGGCACAAACATTCAGGACAGGAAGTGAAGAAAAACCCAGTCTCTGGTTGGACGTGCAGGGGGCGCCGAAGAGAGACGTGTCATCGCCTGCCTGAGCACATGGAACCGCTGCCATGTGGGGTCAGAGGGCATATGCAGCCATGCCACACGGGTCAGCAGTCACTCAGCACTGCAGCCACTCCACAGGGGGCAGGGCCTGTAGGCTGGTGTGGCTTTGATGTGCCTGCCAGGTCTCACTCTCCTAGGGGAGGGAGGACAGGGGGGTGAGTGATCCTGGTGAATGCAGCCAGTAGGTGAGCCCAGGGCCTAGTGAGCACTAATGGGGGGGGTGGGCAACAGCTCCACCCGCACCCCACTGGGCTCTTTTGCACGGAGGTCCTGCCCTATGGGCTGCGGCGGTGCGGGGCGGTGTCTCTAGCTGGGGAATGTCTCTCCCTGCTGAGCCAGAACGTCCGGGGCCGCAGCGGGGCTGGCAGCTGGGGGATTTGGCAGGGGAAGCTGCCGGGCTGGCAGTGTTCGCTTTCAACTGCTGGGCCAGGATCCACCTTACAGCAGCTTCCCTGGGCATGGGGGCAGGAGCCTGGCCCGTTGGGGGGGGGGAGGCCAGGCTGTGGGGGGGCCACTTGCTGCCCCTGGCCAGGAAGATTGGAGACCCTGGTGCACTGAGGCAGAGCCCCTCTCCTGCAGGGAGCCCAGGGCTGGGATAGGTCAGGATTGAGGGGCACCGGCAGAACTGGGGG
>NW_020665187.1:112619-122894 GCF_002925995.2 Terrapene triunguis | reverse complement strand
GCAGGGCTGGGATAGCAGGGGGCTGCAGGTCGGGATTGAGGGGCACCGGCAGAACTGGGGGGCAGGGCTGGGATAAGCTGCGGGTCAGGATTGAGGGGCACCGGCAGAGCTGGGGGGCAGGGCTGGGATAGCAGGGGGCTGCGGGTCGGGATTGAGGGGCACCGTCATGCGCATCGGATGGGGGAGGCAGGGGTAGAACGTCCCCCTTGTCCCTGGAGAAGAGCATCCCCCCCCCCATTCCCTGGGGGCGGGGCTCTGGGACTCGCTGTGTATTTGTGATGACGTGGCACCCTCTGGTGGCTCCGTCCTGCTACAGCCACCAAGTCTGTGCTGGGCGCTTAGAGCCATCCCCAGGGTTTAACCTCTTGATCCTGGTGAGGCGGGATGCCTGGGGCAGAGCTTCCCAGGCTGCAGCATGGCGGGGCGGGAGTCAGATCCCAGGATCTGCTCACATCCAGCCCCCTTCCTGCCCCACGCACACATAGCAGGAGATCCTGCGGTGCCACCTCTATGCCCACCCCTCTCGAGTGCCCTTGGGCCACAGGACACCTGGGTTTCCCAGCCCTGCCCCGGCCGTCAGTGGGAGCAGTTCAGTGAGCCGGAGGTGCTTGGCTGCAGCAGGCCCTGGGGCCGGCGGGAATGATCCTGGGTGTGATGCTGCCGTCACAGGAATCGCTGGGCCGTGGTGCACGTGGAGATGTGATACACCCCCCGGCCTTGCAGGGCAGTGACATGCTGCCCAAGCTTCGTGCAGGAGTCTGAATGGGGCCAGCGGGACCCCGCGGGGCAGACACCGGCTGCAAGCCTCCCGGTGCCCAAAGTGCAGCTCAGCCCCTTGGGACCAGAGGAAGCTACTAAAAGGCCTGGGCTCTGTGGTGCTCATCGCAGCACTCCTGGGCTGTGCCCTGGTCACAGGCCTGTGGCATGGCCATGGGGAATGGGCCAGCGCTGGTGATCCCCATCTATGGCAGCTGGGCTGGGATCGCGGCCTCTGTGCGCCTGCGGTGATCTACAGCAGCAGAGAGAGCTGATGGCAGCCAGTTAAGTCCGGGGGCTTTGCACGTCTTTCCCCGCAGCAAAGGGCCACTGGGCACATGCGTGTGAGAATAGGGCAGGTCACACGCATGAGGCGGTTTAATTACACACACAGAACAGGTCCTGTGCCACCAGCAGGGGAACACATGCCCAGGCACACACAAACCCCTCTCACCCCAAGGCCACCCGTCTGGGGAAGCGTCTCATCCAACGGCCCAGGAACGAGGGCTCCAGACCGTTCCTCGGACTCTCAGGGATGGTGATGAGGGGACACCCATGGCTGGCCCAGCCAACATGGAGCCAGACCCCCATGGAGTAATGACAAAGGGCCCAGGGGAGTCAATGTGTAATTCTGGCTTGGGGGGGCGGCTCAGACTCAGACCCATCCTGCCAGAGACCCCAGGGCTGGGCTTGTCTTTACACCGCAGCTCGTCCTGCCAACAGGGGCTCTTGGCACGGCCAGGTGCAGCAGCAGGCAGCGCTGTGCACAGGGCAGGTCCAAGTGCAATGAGACACCAGCTGGCCTAGGGATCAAGGCACTGGCCTAGCGTGCAGGACACCTGGGGTCCGTTCCCAGTTCTGCCGCAGACACCGTGTGTGCCCTTGGGCAAGTCCCCTGGGCTCGCTGCACCTCGGTTCTCACCCACACAGCGAGGCAGGAGGCCCAGGCCCACAAATGGATGTTGGTGCCTCAGTTCTGACTGTGAACGCCCCTGGGTGCCTATGTTCTTGGCTCTGGGCCCATGCCCTGCACCTCCCTCGAGCTGTCTGGGTGCCTAGCTCCTGCCCAAGATCCACAAACGGGCACAGCCAGCATTGCCGGCCTGAGCCAGCGTGCGTACTCTGAGCTCGCCCAACTCCACACACAGCGGCTGGCCAAAGTGGCTGGAGCGCCCCCCCCCCCCATATGCATGAGCTGGAACTGTCATCGTTCTGGGCTTTAGATCAGCTTTTGACCCAGCCCCTTGTGCTGCTCTCCGAAGCAAACTCGGGCAGTGGCCCGGCTGGCCTCACTGCAGGGACAGTCCTTGCACCTGCTGCAGGAGCTTTGGGGCCCGCATTGTAGTGCTGTGGCCAGGGCTTGTATGAAACGGGGTATGTGTGTGGGGGGGGACGGGGGGGATGGGACACAGAGGAGAATCAATCGGGTTGTAGACACCGCCAGAGAGGTGCCATCCTGGGGAGGCCTGGTTCAAACTGGGTTTTTCAGAGCCCAACCGACAAAAGGGCTTTTGCTATAACAAGGCTTGGTTCAAACTGATGCAGGCTTTCTGTCTGGCCCAGCGACCGGTGGGACCTTCTGCCCAAGGAGGCCCAACCCGTGCAGAAGGTTGGAAAGACTCCGGCCAACGAGGGCCCCGTAAGACTGATGGGGGACCTCTGGGAGCACTCAGCGTGGGTGTAGGCACTTTGATTGTTTGCATAGGGTTTCTCTGGAGTGCTTTTATGTAAGAATTAATGTGCATGCTTAGAAGCACTGAATGGTCATTTGTAACTGCTGGCAGTTCGCTGCTCCTAGCTCCTGGAGAGAACACAACACACAGCTGCTGGCCTTGGCTGGGGATATCACAGGGTAAGGTTGGGAGCTGCACATCTGTAAAACCACGGTCAGGAGGAAGAGAACTGCAAACGACATCTTGAGAGGGTTCCCTCGAGGGGGAATGCAGGTGCAGTTACCCTGAAACTATGAGAGTGGGCACACAACTGGTTAAAAGCCTAAACACAAAGAGTTCGCTATGAAACTGTGAGAACATACCTGGGGGGGTCCTGGGGGGTCTGTCCTGGGTCCAGAACTAATCAATATTTTCATTAATGACTTGGCTAAAGGAAGGGAGAAGATGCATATGAAATCTGCAGATGCCACCAAGCTGGGAGGAGTTGCAAGCACTTGGGAGGGCAAGATTAGAATTCAAAATGACCTCGATAAATTGGAGACAGTCTGAAATGAACAAGATGAAATTCAATAGATGAGAGCAGCGTATACTCCTGGGGGAATTCTGGGCCAAAACATTAAAAATTCTGCACGCAATATTTTAAAATTCTGCAAAATTCTGCATATTTGATTTGTCAAAACAATATAATCACGCCAGTTTCAATTATTTTGGTCATTTATTTCAAAATACCTGTCAGCAAGTATGTCCGTAACAATACAGACCAAAAAGAAAGATTCTGGTAAAAGCCTTTTCCATTCAGTCAGGCACATCTGCCCCTGTCCCCATGTGTCCCTGCAGCCCGTATCCCCCATCCCTAGGCTCAACGCTTTCACCCCACTAGCTTCTGAGCCTGCACTCCAGTCTATCCCCTGCACTAGCCATTCTGAACCCATCTGTGATTCCCCCAGCAGCCCCGTGTACCCTACTCTGTCCAAACCTGGCTCTGCGGGCAGGGTGCTGTGATGAACTTCTACTCCTGGCCTGGGGGAATTCTGCAGCACTGGGCATGCACAGAATTTTTTTCCCTCCACAGAAAATACAATTCTGCCCGCGAAGTACTGCAGTTCCACATTTTTCCCACTGGAGGCCATTGTGGTTCCTGCTGCTGGCTGTTCTGGCACCAGTGACCTCCGGTGGGCAAAAGGTGGAACTGCAGCACTTCTTGGGCAGAAATGTCTTTTCGTGAATTATGCACGTCTGCAGTGGTGCAGAATTTCCCCAGGAGCAAAAGTACTTCACTTAGGAAGGAAGACTCTTGGTGGTGGTACCGCTGCAATGGGCCTGCAGGTTAGCGTGGATCACAAGTTGAATAGGAGTCATCACCACGATGCAGTTGTGAAAAAGCCAATGTCGTTCTGGGGCGTATTAACAGAAGCGTTGTATGTAAGACACGGGAGGTGACTGTCCCGCTGTGCTCGGGTGGGTGAGGTTTCGGTTGGAGTCGTGTGTCCAGTTCTGGGTGCTGCACTTCAGAAAAGATGCAAACAGGAGAGTCCAGAGCAGAGTAACAAAAAGGATCGAAGGTTTCGAAAGGAAAGATCTAGATTCCCTTCAGGGCCGGCTCCAGGCACCAACTTACCAAGCAGGTGCTTGGGGCGGCCACTTCGGAGAGGGGTGGCACGTCCAGCTGTTCGGCGGCAATTCGGCGGACGGTCCCTCACTCCCGCTCGGAGCGAAGGACCTCCCGCCAAATTTTTTTGTTTTGTTTTGTTTTGTTTGGCTGCTTGGGGCGGCCAAAACCCTGGAGCGTCCTGCCTCAGTTGGGCGCTGCTCTAGCTGGCAGCTCAAGCCCTACATTTGTAGGAGATCTAAGCTTTAGCCCAGTGCACACACCGGTGCTGTAGGAGACCCCCTCGGCCTGATGGGAAGGGATTGAACAGGGATGTCCCACTGCCCAGGTGAGTGCCCTGAGTGACTGGGCTGTAGAGTGGGGAGGAGATTGTGAGTACCCTGAACACCCCATTGCCCGGGGGCTAGGACCCTCACCTGGGTGATGGGGAGAAGGAATGGGATGGGGTCCCTGTCAGAGCGGGGAATTGAACCAGGGTCTCCCACACCCAGGGTGAATGTGCAAAGCCCTGGGGCTGAGGGTTAAAAGCTGGAGTGATGCATGTGCTGCTGCTATTCATGCAAGACCCGGCTTGGGGCTGGACTCCAGGAGAGGGGCTCTGGGCAGTGGCCAGCAGAGACAGGCGCCCCCTGCAGCCTGGATCCGGGCACCTGAGAGGACCCCCCTGCCCTCGCTGGTCTCTGCTATTGGCTGGCTTAGCTGACTAGCGGGCTGGTGTTTCGGGAGCTCGTTCTTAGGCTCCTCTCCCCCCACGTGGATTGTTCAGGGAGCCGGGTCTGCTGAGTGGCTGGTGCACACGGCATCACAGGTCCCACACTCTCCAGCAGGGGGCAGGAGCACACACCAGTCCCATGTGCTCCAGCAGGGGGCACTGGTGCATATGCACACACAGGTCCCATCCTGACCAGCAGGGGGCAGGAGCACACAGGCACACACGCGCACAGGTCCCATCCTTTCTCCCTCTCTCCAGTGCACGCCATGCTGCTCGCACCCACTAATCGCGACCGAGGCTGACCAAGGCGCAGCCATCAATGACCAGGCGAGGAAGGGTCTTTAGAACACATTTAATAATAAAATAACAATAGAGAGTGAGCGCCTCCCTGAGGCAGGAAGCTGGATACCCCCCAACCAATTAGTGACATCAGCTCCCCCACCCCCTGCTCACTTTCCCTTGAGCGGGGGGGGGAGGGGGGGGAATGACCTGTTTTTTTTCCCCCATTCACCAAAAATTTCCAACCCTTCACCCCCCCTTCTCTCAAACCAACAGCAAATCAACACAGAACAAAGAGGGGAAAGTGTCCGCCATGGGGAGAGCCCCAGTCCCAAGGACTGTCCCCCCAGTACACAGCACCAAGGGGCACCTGGGCTCTGGCCTCCTGAGCTGGGATCTGCCCCCATGGGGGGCTGTTTGGAACAGCCAATATAAAGTGGAAGGATAAATACCAAGAAGAGGACACCCTCCCCCTCCCCCCGGCTGGGCAGGGACTGCTGGCTGTAGTGCAATTTCGACTCTCGGCTGCTGCACCTGCCCTGGGAGTGGCCGTGGGCCACGCTCCAGTGAGAAGCCAGCAGCTGCCAGAGCCCCGCCCCCAGCACCGGGACCCCGCCCTCGGTCCCCTGCCGATGGCCTGCAGGAGAGAGGAATGAAGACTCGGCCCCCACTTAGCCAGCTCTCGGGCCCTGGGGCACCAACGGCCCGGCCTGGACCCCCGAATGGCCGCGGGAGCACGAGTCACAGCTCAAGCTTCAGTCTCATCTGAGCCCCTCTGGCCCCGGGAGAGGTAGGGTCAGGAGCCAGGGCTCTGGCTCAGCCTGGCAGAGCGAGGGGTTCCCAGCCCTGAGAAGGGTGTGCTGCCCAGGATCCTAGTGACGGGATGGGGGCTCCGGGCGAGGGTCTGGCTGCACGGTAGCTCCTGGCCCGGCCCTTTCAGCAGCCTGGCTGTCCTATTTGCTGGCATCTGGGCTGGTCCACTAGGGCAACAGCTGCCCTGTCCACACAGTGCCCCCCGAGAACGGCGAGGGCCAGTTCAACAGCAAGTGCTGTCTGGGAGTGAGCCCAGGTACCCGGCTAGGCACCAGCATGTGGGGCAGCCTGCCCAGGGGGCAATGGGGCAGAGCCCGCGGAGGAGGCTGCTCTAGCACCGCCTCTCCATGGTGGAGTCTGCCCAGACTGCGGGTAGCTGCACAGGAACGCCAGGCAAAACCCAGCGCTCTCCATGGGGGTCCTGCCAGGCTGCACCCAATGCAGCCCGGCTATCCCTGAGGGCCAGCGTTGGAGGGCAGCGCAGGGCCAGCTCGGGGCCACCCCCGGATTTCAGACAGGAGACATAACATAATAACTTAGAGACGCTGCGAGCGGGGCTGGAGGGGAGGGGGTACGGGGCGGGGGAGGGGGCTGGCCCTACAGCGTGGGGTCAGTGCAAAGCGGGGAGCACCTGGGCCAGACCTCCAACCACAAGAGAAAATTCCTGATCATAATTAAGAAGATTAATACTGACGTCGAAGGGTTTATTGCACTTGGAGAGACTTTAAATTAGAGCCCAGATTCCTGGCCGCAGCCCCGGGGCCGCCCTGCCCCACCTGCCGGGCTGCGAGCTCAGGGCTGGCGCAGGCGCAGCTGGCGGGCCATGGCTTCGGCTTCCTATGCTGCAATCTTTGGCATCGCTGAGTGTGGCCCCGAGAACCTCTGGCTGGAAGTGTCCATCATGTCCTCGGGGGAGCTGCCTCAGACAGGAAGTGGGCTGGGGAAGGCAGGAAGTCCCATCCAGCTCCATGGCGGTGGCTGCATGGGGCGATTGTGCTTGTCCGGCCTAGCTCCGGCATGTCTGAGTGGACGGGCAGCTTGTAAACTGTCCAGTTCAGACTCCACGACCCTGTGCCAACACCGGCCGGCCGGACAGAGGGACGGCACTTCACGCTGTGCCGCGGGAGGAGTCCACGGCTCCGCAGAGCCCAGCAGGGCCTCCTAGCAGCCTTCAAGTATTGCCCATGGCTGAAGAGCGCAGCCCTCAGCATCTGACCCGCTGGGGCGCCCGCAGAGGGCAGTGGGCGGCTGCCGGGGTCTGGTGCCGAGGGGAGGCAGAGATGCCACCCCCATGGGCACAGAGCAGGCAGGGCGTTCTCCAGTTGCTGCTGAAGTCCTGGGGGCTCAGCTCATGGCCCCCCACGGTGGGGCTTCCTTGGGTCTGTCTCTGCCCCATTGGCAAGCTTGCTGGGAGCAGCCCGTCCTTGCTGTGCCAGGCCGCGCCGCCCCTCCCCGATGCCGCTCTGAGGCGGCCACGCCGGCAAAAGCAAACAAGACAGACAGACAGACAGAGCCCAGACGCGTAGAGCAGCCGGGCGGCCCTGGCCCCGCTATGCCTCTGAGGCCGCCTGTGGCTTGAGCTGAGCCTTCTCCATGGCCGTGCCGTAGGGCAGGGAGCGTTTGAAAAACCCCAGCTGCAGAGACAAGAGGCAGGGCAGTGAGTGCACAAGGCAGCACTGGTACCAGCAGCGCCCCCCAATGGCCCGGAGAGCGCCTGCCCCGTCTCCCAGGCCCCCTGCTCCAGCCACTCGACCCCACTTCCCCCCAGAGCTGGACATAGAACCAAGGAGTCCTGACTCCCAGCCCTCCCCCCCAACCACTGATCCCCAAGCTACAGAGCTGTAACTCCAGTCCTGGGTGGAGTTATTTCTGGGAGACCCTCGCCTGCCCTGTCCGTGCTGGCATCGCCCCACCCTGGCACTGCCCCTCTAGCCCAGCCTGTGGAGAGCTCCCTCCTCGCAGAGGGCAGGCCCCACACCGGATGCTGGTGGATGTTCACAGGTGTTGAGACCCGAGCCAGCTGGCTCAGGACCTGCATGGTGCTGGTGCCTGCTCCCTGCCTGGGGAGGGACGGATGCCCACGGGCAGTGAGAAGTGCCTGCTCCCCAGCTGCAGGCCCGGGGAAGCTGGCACTGATGGCCCATGTTGCAGTGAGCCTTGCTGAGCGGGGGGACGCCTGCCGGCCCTGGTGCAGCGTGCCCGCGGGGGACAGCCAGGCCTGTGCTCCCAGGGCTGGTTCCGGAGGCTGCTGGGCACCCCCTCACCCCAGCCCAGGCGCTCTCCAGCTCCAGCCCTGCCGCTCCCGGCCCCGTGCACTCACCTTGTACAGCACGTAGATGAGCAGTGCCAGCAGCAGCAGCCCCAGCAGGATGGCCAGGATGATGATCCACAGCGGGACCCCGTGGCTGCTCTCCGGTTTCACCCACTGAATCGCCGTGGACACCTGCCAACGCCATGAGAGTGAGACAGGAACCGGGGGCTGGGCTCCCCCCACACCTTCCTGCTCCCCCCTGCCTGCAGCAGCCTGCTCTCCTGACCCCCAGGTGGGCGCAAAGCTTGTTCCCACGCCCTGGGCTCCCAGAGCTGCACAGTCAGGCCCAGAGAGCTGACCGGCCTGGAGCGGCAGGGTAAGGAGCTCTCCCACACACACTCAGCCGGTCACTGAGCCTGGGGAGGGGGGGTCCTGCCGCAGGCTCCTCTCACCTGGGACTGGGCTGGGCTTTGACTCTGCCCCAGGCGCCCCCTGTGTGCCCCCCTCAGCCCCACCCGCTCTGCATGGCCCACGGGCAGCCACTGACCTTTAAGGCCTCGCTGGGGTAATCCTGGGGCTGGATCTTGTAGGGCATCCTGTGGACCTGGTACACGGCCTCGCACTGCAGGGCCTGGGGCTGGTTCTCTTTCTGCAGGGAAACCCAGAAGGGCAGGTTGGCAACATACAGCAACAGGATCTGGAGAGTAGCAGGCGCCACGGCGCAGCTGGGCGAGGGCCGCGGGGAGAGGGTGGGTGCCCCGGCGTGGCTGGGTGAGGGCCGCGGGGAGAGAGCGGGCGCCCCGGCGCGGCTGGGCAAGGGCCGCGGGGAGACGGCGGGCGCCACGGCGTGGCTGGGCAAGGGCCGCGGGAAGAGGGCGGGTGCCCCGGCGCGGCTGGGCGAGGGGAGAGGGCGGGCGCCCTGGCACAGCTGGGCGAGGGCTGGCTCAGGACAGTGCTGGGCACTGCCAGCAATCAGCCCTTGGAGCTCACGCATGGCCCAGATGTTGGGACAATTTGCTTCTGTCGGCCTCAGGTCCAGTAAGCCCCGTGGGAGCTGGTAACACAGAGATCAGCTAACAGCCTTGGAGGGGCTTTGCGAGATGCAGCTACCTCTGGGGTGGGGAGATGACCCACCCCACAGGGCAGAGCACGGCATGGAGAAGAATCCTGCAGTTAGCTGGAACCACAGGGCATTTGGAGCAGCTCCAGCGGCCAGGCCAGCAGGGCTGGTGCCCTGAGTCTCCACCAGAATGGCCAGGACCCCGGTTTTACACCTTCCCCCCACTACCCTTTGAGCAGCACAGTCAGCCCCCCACCCCCTGGCATCCAACCTGCCCCCGCAGCACCCACCCTGGGGGCACGCACACTGCAGCATAGCCCCCCCTCATGCTGCACTGGGGTCAGCACGGAGTAAGGGGAGAGCAGCCCCCAGTGCTTCCTGCACACCCTGGGTGCTCTTTGCCGGTCTCCCATCTCAGCACTGACCAGGACTGACCCTGCTTGGCTGGAAAGGCCCGACAGGCACCAAGGGCAGCACGCAACAGCTCCAGCTCAGCTCTAAGTTCCCAGCCTTGGGGCTGCCACAACGGCAGGGCTGGCGCCGCACCGGAAAGAGCTGCGACGGGTGACTCCAGATACAGTCACAGCGAAGGGATCCCAGCTCCGGTTAGGAGAAGGGAAAGGATGAGCTGACCAGGCTGCAGTCAGGGGACTGTGGGCTCTGTCCTGGGCAAACAGATGTGAATTTGTGGCTGCAACGGGCAATGGAGCTGGGAGAGTGCAGGGGTTGGGATGGCCACCAGGTGGTGATATCACCTCACATCTGGACACAGGCTGGCAGAAAGGAGCCCAGCTGGCACTTGCTCTGGGGCTGGGCAGGCCAGGGCATTGCTGGGGATTGCTGGGCTGGGCAGACAGGGGCATTGCTGGGGGCCTGGGAGAGGGCTGGGCAAGCCGATGAGTTGCTGAGGGGCTGGGCAGGCTGGTGCGTTGCTGGGCTGGGTAGACAGGTGCATTGCTGGGGGGCTGGGTGAGGGCTGGGCAGGCAGGTGTATTGCTGGGGCGCTGGGCAGGGGCTGGGCAGTCTGGTGCATTGCTGGGGGGCTGAGCAGACCAGTGCTTTGCTGGGGGCCTGGGCAGGCAGGTGCATTGCTGGGGGGCTGGGCAGACCAGTG
Source organism: Terrapene triunguis (assembly GCF_002925995.2). Lineage (NCBI taxonomy): Eukaryota > Metazoa > Chordata > Testudines > Emydidae > Terrapene > Terrapene triunguis. Next base: position 112,627 of record NW_020665187.1, on the reverse strand, counting down.
CATTGCTG
>NW_020665187.1:98554-112609 GCF_002925995.2 Terrapene triunguis | reverse complement strand
ACAGGTGCATTGCTGGGGGGCTGGGCAGACCGGTGCTTTGCTGGGGGCCTGGGTGGGGGCTGAGCAGGCAGGTGCATTGCTGGGGATTGCTCGGGGGCTGGGCAGGCTGCTGCCGTGTGCCACCCACACATTGCTGCAATCCTTGGAGGCAGCTGATGCCACCCAGGGTGATTCTCGGGAGTTGGTCTGGAGGAATGGAGGGGGCGAGACCCCGTTTACCCTGCCCAGGTAGGAGGGTCTAAGCAAAGAGCCTGGTCGGGAGGGAGCAACAGGTGCCCTGGGATGCTGCGGAGACTCGGGGAGCTCATCCGGGTCACGGCTCCCCTGGGGGGTGGGGGAGAATCCTAGAGAGACCCCAGGGCAGGGCTGAGCCAATGGGAGCTGCAACGTGGGGCCTCCGTGCAGACAGGCAGACGGCGGAGCCCGCCTGCCCAGAGCAGGGAAAGGGGAGCCCCACCCCCTGCCTGCCAAACACTGGCAGACGGGGATTCACGCAGACACCCAGAGCTGGAGGGGCCTGACGTGCTAAAAAGGGCTGGCAGCCCTGGGGGACAGATGGCGACGCAGGAGGCCCCTGCTGACAGGAAAGCTGAGGCCCCAGGCCAGGCCCGCATGGGGAGCATGTGTGGGGCCTCCCAGACACGGCTGCCCTGGGGGCAGGGAGCTGGGGGATGGAGGTGGGAGGGGGCGGAGCAGCACTCACCTGCTGGAAAGCTTTGGCCCATATCCGGAAGTAAAGCCAAAGGCTGACCCGCTGCTGCCTCTGCAGCGTCCCCACCTGGCAGGTCAGCTGGAAGCACTCGGCCTCGGGGCACTTCTGTGGGGAGAGACCATTGGACAGAGGGTCAGTGACACAGCAGGGGTTGGGGCCCAGCAGAATAGAAGTGACCGTCTCCAACATTAGACCTTGGGACACCGGCGGCCACTGGGAAGCAGCCCCAGGAATGGAGGCTGGGCAGAGACAGCCCAGCCCAATGACTGGGGTTGGCCTCGGCATTCTGAAAGGCAGAGCGACCATCGCTGGCGCCAGGCTCTGCATGGAAAAGGAGGCTGTTAGCAGTGGCAGAACCAGAATGCAGCCACCTCTGGGGTGGGACAGCACACAGCAGTGCTGCGTGGGAATGGGAGGAGTATCTGAATCCAGGTGCAATGGCAGGGGGCTGGGTGCACCAAACGCTCCTGAATTAGAACAGGGCAAGGACACGGGTAACACTCTGCCCATGCGTGCCAGGCCCGTAGGCCCTGGGGAGTGGGTGTTGATTGATGACTCTCCACTCCCAGGGCCGGGCAGAGACTGACTCTTGTGCACTGTGCCCTCAGCAGTCACAGGGCACCCTAGGTGCAGCTGCACGCGGAGATCAGCGACCCCTGACCTGGGGTGTGCAGACTTCAGAGAAGCACTGACCAGGGTGTGGGGGCTCCCGGAGGCCCCACTGCTCCGTGCCGCGTCCCATCTCTGTAGGTAATGCTGCTCCGGGCTGGGAGAGGTGGTGGGATTCTTCTCCAGCTGCGAACACATTCCAAGGAGAGTGAGTCACCTTTGCGTGGCCCCCCACATGCCCTGTGCAAGGGAGGGGCAGGGTGGGGACGCCAGGCCTGCAAGGCCCGCACTAGATCCCACCTCTGCTGGTAAAGGCAAGCACTTCTGACCTGCCCCACAGCTGCCAACCCCTCTGACTGCAATCCAGCTGTGACCCTTGCAAGAGAGATGCCAGCCCTTGCCCTGGCTGCAGGCACTAACTGACGGCCTTGTAGCTGGAGACCAGACCAGGTCACCTGTACGTTAGTTTTGCTCAAAATAGTTATTAGTCTTATAAGAATGTTTTTAGTGTCTAGACTCTATGAAATGCTTGTATGTTGCTGCATGTATTACTTCTGGGGGAATTCTCCAGAATTCATGTGCCGCGCAGATTTTTTTTCTCAGCATAAAATACATTCTGCTGAGAAGTGCTGCAGTTACACCTTTCGCCCACCAGGGGCCACTGTGGCACCAGAACAGAGCAGCTGCTCCTGGGATAGGGAAGAGAAAAGGCTGCATTCCTCCAGCGCCCTGCCTTATGGGGCCAGGCCAGGAGGCATGGGCTATGGGGGGATGGACAATGTGTGGCACATGGGGCTGCTGGGTGGGGCCCTCAGACTGGGATTCAGAAGGGCTAGTGGGGGGGGGGAAGACTGGAGCAGGGGCTGAATGGGAGTGGGGGTGGCTGAGTGAGGGCGCAGGGATACATGTGGACAAAGGGTGCAGGGACACATGGGGGACAAACGGTGCAGGGACACATGGGGGGAAGGGGTCAGCCAGTGTCTGCATGGGGAAAGCTCCCTAACAATCCCCCTTCCCCCCAGAAAAAAACCCTATTCCATACTTTTCCTACCCACACCTAACAACCCTCCAAGTTCACACCCAGGCTCCTTCCCAGGAATTACTTCTATCCCCCTCAGCTCCTCTATTACCCCGACTTCCCCCAGCCTTTGCACTGCTTCTGAGGAGGGCAGGAAATATGGTTCTGTATTGTAGTTTAAATGAATTATTACTCAAAGTTCTGTATTAATATGCCTAGTAAGGCAACTATTTGTCAAAAAACATTCAGGAAATGTTTTTTGTTGTCTGTATTGTTACAGACAGACTTGCTGACAGGTATTTTGGAATAAATTACCAAAATATTGGAACTAATCTGATTATACTGTGTTATTTTGACAATAAAATTTGCAGAATTTTAAAATATTGTGTGCAGAACTTTAAATTTTTTGGCGCAGAATTGCCCCAGGAGTAATGTATTCATCTCACTGATAATGTCTGGGTCCCATGGTATAAGGTAAGATTTCAGTGTCTGCTCTGTAATGTAAAAGTGTTTGCTTTGAAACTGCCAATAGACACCAGACAAACCACTGGGGTACGTCAGAGACAAAAGACTGTGCACCTCCACCCAGGAAGAGGAGACATGCACCTGGACTCATCCCATCATCTTGAACTCTGGCGGAAGGGAATAAACATTCCTGACAAGAAGAAAAAGCATCTTTTTGGCCGTTTGAACTCTGAAGGACCAGAGACTCTAAACTGAGGCCAGAGATCCCCAGGGAATTCAAAGACATTTGGAAAAGACAGATCACTACAATTCTATCACTCTTAGGACTGAGATGGTAACTCGTGGGGTGTGTACGTTTGCTTGCTTTAACCTGTAAATAACTCTCTTATTGCTTTTTCCTAATTAATAAACCTTTAGACAGCTAAGTAAAGAACTGGCTACAGTTGTTGCCTTTGGAGGAGGAGCTAGAGCACCAGTTGATCTGGGGTAAGTGACTGGTCTCTGGGGCTGGACGCAACCTGAATGTGGTGTGATTTTTGGTGTGTGTGATCATTAAGTCCAGTGGCAAGACAGACTGGAGAGTCTCAGGGGACGGTCTGTGACTCCATGGTAAGGCTGGTACAGCGATCCAGGAGTTCACAGTTGTTACTGGCTTGGTGAAATCGAATTACAGAACATACCACCCGCTTGGGGCGTCTGCCCTGACTCGGTACTCCCGGTCATGAGCCGCTCCAGACAACGCGACAACGGCAACAGGAGCCAGGAAGGGGCATGGGACGGCATCCCCCTCACAGAAACACACGACACAATTCAACTCCATCGGTCGTTGCTAGAGCAGGGCTGCGGGTCGGGTCTGGGGCATTAGCAGGTTTCCCAGCAGTTCTCACCTCCTCTGTGCTTGCCCCTCCCAACTCACTAATTTTTGTGATTCCTGAAACAAACTCCAACCCCCACCCAACTGCCAGCCCCTGGAAACCCCGACTCAGCACGTGGCTGGCCCAACCCGAGCCCCTGCTGCCCTGCGAATGTCACCCCGGGCCCACGGGACCCTGTGCAGACAGGGTGGTGAGGGGACTGCCCCCTAGTGGAGAGCCCCAGCCCATCGCAGCACACAAAGGCTCGCCCTGCCCGGGGCCAGCCCTGCGTCCCAGTTACCTGCAGCTTCAACGGGTTGACGGGCTGGCTGGAGGTGCAGTTGGCCGGCACCGAGTAGCGGGTCACGTACATCACCGGTTTCCCCTGGAAGCTCATAGGGCAGCTCAGCTCCAGGACCCCGTGGCTGATGGTGCTGGGACCTTCATTCACCAGCTGCAAGGGGGGAGAGGGAGAGGGAGGGTCTGTGCCAGTCTGCAGTGTCCCACGGGGTGCCGGGCTCACCGGGAATGGGGCAGCCCATCTGGCTGTGCAGTGGCCTCGGTGCCCGTGACCCCCAGGGGAGAGGAGAGGAGAAAGCAGGGAGTGGGGCATTCCAGCTGGCCTGGACGGAGTGCCCTGGTGGAGTGTGCACCCCCCCAAAATCCCCTCTCAGTATGGGCCCCCAGGGCCTCCCGATCAGGCAGCCCCTCTCCTCCCATCCTGGCCCCACAGAACCCCCCTCCTCAAGCTGTCCTGGCCCCCCGACCCCCTGGTATCCCCCAGCAGAGGGGCTGGAAGATTGGACTGCTCCTACCCAGCCTGCAGGGGGGATGGCGCTGCTCCCTGCCCCGATGCTGCCAGCCAGGGGAGCTGTGCTGCGCATGACACCCACCTCATACACATGCTGCACCTCGGGGCCCACGTCCTGCTCCTTCTCCGGACTCCTGCCAGGCTTCCAGCCCGAGACGGGGAAGGACACGGCCTCAGGCTTGGAGACCCTGCAGGCAGGCGCAGATGGTCATTGGCTGCTGGCCCTGGGGATCAGTCCCCACAGCCCAGACAGCCTCTGCAGCGAGGGGCCACTAGCGATCTGCGCTGAGAGCTGCTGAGCTCGTGTCATGCAGGGGCCACAGAACAGCCACAGCTGGGCCATGGCTTCCTGCCGGCCTGGGCGGGATGTGAAATAGTGACTGGGGGAGGGGGCCGTTTTCTGGAGGGGCGCTGGGGGGCTAAAAAGGAGCAGCTAGCAGGACCTGGACTGAGTGCTGGCCCCCCCCGCCCCCCCGCCCAAGGCCAGGCCCCCTTGACTCAGGGCTGTGGCACTGCAGGGCCTGCATGGAGGCTGGGGCTTGGGCACACTCACCCGTGGGAGGAGACCCTGGCAGAGGCCTCGACGCGCAGCGGGAACGCCACCACCTCGCTGCGGGAGTTGTTCTCGTTCTTGCTGTGGAGAGAGCAGAGTGCGTCACAGAGCAGCCTGCTCCCCTGCCCAGCTCCCTGCTGCCCCCCGCATGGCTCCCTGCTCCCCTGCATGGGATGGCCTGCTCCCATGCACGGCCCACTCCCTGCTCCCCTCCGTGGTCAGAGCCCCGGCACCTCCGGGCCTGGCCGGTCAGAGCCCCGGCACCTCTGGACTTGCCACATCAGTTAAGAATGTAAAAAAATTGCTTGAGCCTCAGCACCTCTTTCATTGCAAATTAAGCACTGGGTGCATCTGGGCTCCTGCGTGGGGGTGGCCCAGCCTGGGATCCTCCCTGAGGGAGCAATGGGGCTATGGGAGTGGGGAGCCCTGACCCCACCCCATAGCTGGGGAGGGCGGGTCCCAGAGTGCGTGTGTGTGGGGAGGGAGGGGACGGGGATGCCTGGCATTACCTCCGGATCTGGAACTCGAACTGGATGGTCTTCTTGTCACGAAGATGGGGGACGGTGAAGCGCAGGCCCCCCCAGAGCTGGGGGACAGAGGAGGGTTAATGGCTCTATTCTCCCAGCTCCCTGGAAGGACCTAGCTCCCCATCTGTCCCCAATGTGCCCCCTGCCCCGTCACAGCCCAGCTCCCTGCCCTCCCCTCTCCCCCGATGTGCCCCCTGCCCCCTGCCAGCCCAGCTCCCTGCCCTCCCCTCTCCCCCGATGTGCCCCCTGCTCCATGACAGCCCAGCTCCCTGCCCTCCCCTCTCCCCTGATGTGCCCCCTGCCCCCTGCCAGCCCAGCTCCCTGCCCTCCCCTCTCCCCTGATGTGCCCCCTGCCCCCTGCCAGCCCAGCTCCCTGCCCTCCCCTCTCCCCTGATGTGCCCCCTGCCCCGTGACAGCCCAGCTCCCTGCCCGCCCCTGATGTGCCCCTGGCCCCTGGGCACATCATATGGGGGAGCTGGGCCCTCAGCAACTCCAACACATGCAGGGAAAACCCGTGGAAATGACACCCCTGCTGGCCTTGGCTAGGACTGTGATGAGTCGCCCTGCTGGGGCGCTTGGCAACTCCCAGCAGCAGATTTACCGGGGACAAAGGGAAATCCCAGTCCCATTTCCTGCCTGCCCCAGCCCCCTGCTGCCCTGGCACCCCACCGTCCCAGCCCCACTCCCCAGCTGCTCCAGTCACCCACCCACCCTAGCACCCAACCACACCCCAGGCCTGGCACCCCAACACCTCCCCCTCCCCAATGCCCCCGGGAAATGGCCAGACGCCTCAGTGCCATGGCACCCAGCAGTCCTGCCCGGCCTCTCAGCAGAGCAGGTCTCGGTTAGGTGGCCACTCCCGGGGGCAGAGGGCACTGCCCAGTGAGGGCCGTGCTGGCCAGCTCTCCAGGGTGCTCCAGGTGTGGGACAGCTACTCACACTGGTGCCCGACTTCATGGGGTTGCCGAGGTCACAGATCACCATGCGGGTCCGGTTCACCGACTCGTAGGCACAATTCAGGTTGGTGAAGTTCTGCGGGGGAGGGGAAGGAAGCTGGGATCAGAGCAGGGCTGCATGGGGAGGGGGTCTGCACGGGAGGGGGACTGGAGGGAAGAGGAGATACTGGGCCCTCTACCCGTACCACCCTGCTGTGGGGAGCGGGGGCATCCCTGAGCTCCCCTGCAGGAGTCCCGTCCCCAGGGGTCCCCTTACAGCAGGCAGCACACGCCTGGCCACCCTGTTCCGGGGGCTCAGACCAGCACCGCGGGGCCCATGCCAAGGAGCCGCAGCCCCGAGCCAGGGACTTGGGCCCCACGGCACTGCGAGGGAGCAGCCAGGAGCAATGTCCCTGGAGCCTGCATCACTCCCAGAGCAGAGGGCCTTGCCCAGCTGTGAGCCAGGTGGTTCGCGGGGTGTCTCTGCCACCTACCCCATGGTTGCGGATCACCCCGGAGTAGTCGGCCTCAGTGGGCAGGATGACGTAGAGCTCAGCTTCGTAGGCGCCACCCTCCCCGCGGTTGCGGGCGTTGAAGGTCAGGTTCAGGGCGTTCTTGTCCCCCAGGTACACCACGCTGTGCTCCCTGCAGGGCACAACAGGCATGAGAACCGGCCTTGGCGCTGCCCACAACTGGAGACACGGCCCCTCCCGCCCCGGCATGGCACGGCCAGGACTCGCCTGCAGGTCACAGCCAGACGAGGGGCTCCGGCCAGTCTACCTGCTGCCTGCCCAGCGCCGCCCAGCCAGAGCCCCCATTCCCCAGCTCGTGGGGGGTGGCCCTGCTGTTCTCACGGCTGTGCCAGCGCTGCTTGTGCTCCGCCCAGCTCTGCTTACACTCAGCGCCAGGCTAAGGGCTTCCATATGCGGGCGCAGCTGCTTTGCGTTAGGCCATGTGTGTGGGGGAGGGGGAGTCACGTCGCCCACGCAGCTGGGGTCCTGCAACGGGCTTCCTCCAGGCCGGGCTCAGAGCTCTGCGAGGGAGGGGCTGGCATCAGCTCCTGCCCTCCTCTCACCACATCTGGGCCTTGCCAGGAGGAGGGGGAGCACCACACCAGACCCAGCCGCCTCAGGCCCATGGGGCCGGGAGAAACTGGAGCAGGTCCAGAGCAGAGGGGGACACTCTGGGCAGCATCCCCGGGTTCCCATCCCACACCAAACAGAGGCGATCCCCAACCCACCCCACTGACCTGGGGCCTCCGGGGACTGCCCAGCCCCACCCCCAGGGGGCAGCTCTCCTCTCACACCCCATGATCCAGAGAGCAGGGCACCATCGGCCGCTGGGTGCCCTGGGCAGCAGAGAGGGGAGAGGGAGGGAGGTGAAAGGAAAGGAAGCTGGTGGGGAGGGCTGGCACCCTGCTGTAGAGTACCTGAGCCATGCCCCCCAGACACCACTCCTGCGCTGTCCCAGTCAGATCTGGGCAGGCCTGCCCCAAAGCCCAAGGGAGCGGTGCCCTGAGGAACAGTCCCACCTCGTGATGGGGAAAAGAGACTCCCCGGGGCCTCTGCCACATGCAAGCACCCAGAAAAGATGGAGCTGCAGCCCGGAAACCCAACTCGGGGGAGCAGCATCACCCATGGCCCCCTCCCTGCCCTGCCCCCAGCGCTAGCTGCCCCTCCCTCGCCCTAACTGCACCCCCTCCCTGCCCCGCCCCACTCACGCACAGTGCCCCGCTCTCATCTACCTGGGCGGCTGGCCTTGATCCTCGCTCCCAGCCCTCTGCACCCTCAGCCTGAGGGGGGTTGCTGGGGGCCGCCCTAGGCCCGGGCTTCCCAGCGCATCCTCAGCGCTGGTCCCAGCATGGACCCTTCGCTGAGCCTTGGGCAGGGTGCTGGAGGCTAGGGATGTAACCCAGGAGTCCTAGCTCCCAGCCTGCAGAGGTGACGCATGGGGGAGGAGGGGGGTCATGTGCCCCCCCATTTCTTCCAGGGTTTGCTGGCCAGGCCCCTTCCCTGTGAGGCAGCTCCTGGAGCTGGTGAGCTGCAAGCTGTGGCCGTGGGGAGAGGGAGCAGCAAACAGCTGGGAGCTGCAGCGAGGGGCCACTAGGCTTGGGGGGGGGGGGGGGGGCACGGGGTTTGGGGGGGGGGAACCTTTAACTTGTGCCCCCCCACTATCAACAGGCACCAGTCGTCTCTGCCAGCCAGCACCGCTAGACCACGCCCACCCCAGTGCAGGGCTGCTCCCCCTGGGCACGCTGCTGCTCACAGCTCACCCCACGCTCTGAGCTGGTCACTGCAGATGCCCCCCGGCATCGCCCCTGCCCGAGGCGCCTCCCGCCAGCCTTACCCAAAGACGTTGAGCTGCAGGTCGGGGACGCAGATATTGTCCTCGCCACAGTCCAGCTGGATCTGGGCCTGGGGGTCAGAGAGAAGGGGTGAGGGTCTGTGTGAGCAGTCTTCCAACCTGTGCCCCTTGGTCATGGGGTACCCCCTCCCCTGCTGTCTTTATACCCCTTTATACTTTTTGGTCATGGGGTACCCCCCCCTCCATGCCCCAGGACTGCCCCCCCCCCCGGGCAGCACAGGGTGAACCCCAGAGCCTGGTGCAGACCACGGAGCTGCCCAGCTTAGCACTCAAAGCCCTGCCCCAGCGCTCTGCCCCTCAGTCCCTGGGGCACGAAGGGAGAGGGGTGGGCACAGCACAGCCAGCCAGGGCCCCACAGAGAGCTGGGGGACCACAAAGCCAAGACCCCTGGTGCACACACATGGGGAACCACCCGACCCCATGTTGCCCTCGTGGGCCCCATCACTTCCACTGGTGCATCGGCCCCTGATTGGGGGTGGGGATGGCAGTGCTGGGGGCAGGGGGGGTTGTCCATTTCTGCCTGCCCTACCCCCAGGGCCAGTCGGAGACAGAACAGGGCAGGGAGCAGCTGGGTGCTGGTTTGCGGGCTCCAAAGAGGGGTGCTAAGGAGCCTGCGGCCTGGGGAGAGGCACCTTCTCGCGGTGAGATTGGCTCCAGGGGACCTCCCAGGGGCACAGCAGGCAGAAAAGCCCCTGGGAAATGGCCCTGGGGGCCCCAATTTGATCCCTCCCTCCCAGGGCCTGGCCCTGCTGACAAAGCCGGGCTGGCAACCCCCTGCCTCTGAGATCCAAGCTGGGGCTCCCCTACCCCTGGCCAGGCCCTGCCACCAGAGCAGAGCCGGGAGCTTGCCAGCCTCCCGCAGGGAGCCCTCAGCGCTCGCCACAGAGGAGCCCGGGCAGTGCGGTGCCAGCCCCCCGGGAGGCAGCAGCAGCCCCCCCGCACCTTGCGCTCGATGTAGCTCTTGGTGAGGTAGTTGAGGATGGGCTGCAGCCCGTGGGCGTCTGCCGGGGCCTGCGGGTCCAGGCCGAAGCTCAGCGCCACGTGGATGGAGGACAGCTTGTCGCGGAACTCTGACTCATTCTGGGGAGAGAAGAGAGTGCTCAGGGGCAGCACGGACGCGGCTCTGGGCCCAGGACTGGTGCTGGCCGGGACCCCCGAGGCACCCCACTGCCATGGCAGCCTGGCCAGCGCAGACCTTCCGTGGCCGCGAGAGCCTGGGGCACTGGGCAGCGTGGGCTGGGGAGCAGAGAGAACCACAGGTCTGGCAGCCTCCCCAACGAGCCCCCTGTACCCTCCTTGCAGGCGAGGGCTGGCTCTGCGCCCCCTGGGGATCAGGTGGGTCACCCCAGTGCAGGGCTGCGGCTCTCGGCTGGGCTGGCCCCACTTACCCGGAGGTAGATTTTCATCTCCCTGCACTCCTCTAGGGCTCCGTTGTGCACCTTGATGGTCTGCGCCAGGTGGGGCTGGCGGGATTGCAGGAACAGTGCCCGCTTGATGGCCCCCTTCTGCTTCAGGTGGTCCAGGTGCAGCTCCACAGTGAACCCTGTCGGGGGGAGGAGAGGCCAGGGTGAGTGGAAAGCCCAGGGGCCAGGGCAACGCTGCAGTCACGGCTCCAGGCCTCGGCAGCACCCCATTAACTCCCCCCTCGCTTCACAGAGGCACCAGCTGGCCTCAGAAGGGAGCCCTTCATCCACCACTGACATGCAGCCAGCTCTGGGGCGGGGCTCAGCAGCTGTTTAACAGCGCACAGCAACCTTACAAAGCAGTTTAGGAAGTAAAGCTGAATCCTGTGTCCCACTGGAATTAAGGGGAATTTAGAGGCAGAAAGAAATTACCCAAGTTTTGAACTGAACGAGGACACAGGTCACCAAACAGGCCACCCCGACCACGGGAAAATGGGTCAGGGCATCTTTAATACCCACGAATAGCCAGGACCTGTGTTACATCTCATCTGAAACACAGCAGTGTCCCCAAGTGCCACACTGGGGTACTGGGGTCAGCATCAACTGTGTAGGGAGAGCGCCCCCTGCTGAGCCCCGACCCCACTCCCTGCAGCACAGCGCCCCATCACTGTGCTGGGATACGGGTTCAGAAATCAATCAGATAATAAATGACTGACAGTGAGTTACCAGCACTTCATGAACAGCGACAAACTGAGCTCCAACCCCCCAGGGAAAGTGGGTTCATGACTTGCCCCAAGGGAGCAGAACAGCTGAGTGTAGGATCAGTGCCTCAACCGTGAAGCCACCTTTCCTTAGGGGGACAAGCGCCCCCTACTGACTCACCCACAGCCGTATGTGCTGCCCCCTGGGTTCCCACCCAAGCCCTGACCTTGCTTCGCTCACCTACCCCACAGTAGGATGGACACGCCCCCATTGGCTCCCCAGTGCCCCAGGACAGTGAGACTCCCCAGACCAGGGGATTCTGGGAAGATCGGGGGCAGCACCGGGCTCCTGGCTGCTCTGACCGGCGCCCGAGCTCGCTACTCACCGATGGAGTCGGGCACGTGCTTCCCCGAGGCGTTGAGGCAGAAGCTCAGGTTTATGCTGCCGAGATGGGAGAGAGAGAGACATGCAATAGGCCTGGGGCAGGCCAACACCTGGCAGAGCCTGCCAGGGCCCTGCCAGACCCAGCGCAGGGGCAGGGCTGATCCACCTTGGGGGCAACGGCGTGGGAGCCCTGCACGGACCCGGCAACCCGCTGTCAGTGCAGATGGTCAGTGGCGTAGGAGTCCTGACCCCAAGTCCCACGCTCTGCCCTCCTCTTAGTTACCCACCCCTCTGGGAAGGTGGGGGGAGAGAGATGCCCTCCCCATGGTGCAACAGGGAAACTGAGGCACAGAGCAGGGAACTGATCCGGCCAGAGTCACTGGCAGGGCTGGGAATGCGGGGGGGGGGAGGGGGCCTGGACTACGCTATGGCCACAGACCTGGGCTGCCCCGGCGCCCTGAACCCAGACCCTGGGATCTTCAGTTACCCCCGAGCCAGTGACAGCTCCAGGGCTGCGGCCTCCTGATGGGCCCCACCCGCTTCCAAATAGCCCTTAGATTCCAGCCCCCCCATGGAGTTCCCGACCTATCCCTATCTCGCACCCTGCCCTGTGCAGCTGTGAGCTGGCTACCACCAGCAAGCCCCGGTTAATAGTTAACACCGAAGGCAAGCAAACCCCGGGAGGTGGGAGCAAGATCAGAATCAGAGCGAGGGGATTCTTCAGGTCAAATCCTTCCCAGGGTGCGGGGGTGGGGGGCTGCTACAACCCAGAAGGGTATCAGGAGCAGCCCCTGACTGGCCCCTTGAGGCATTCCTGCCGCCCTACCCCTTGTAATGCCGATCCCCCCTGAACCCTCCCCACCCACAGTGCCGATCCCCCTCCCCACCTTCTCCCCCCATCTGCCCCCAACCCAGTGCCTGAAGCTGCCTCCCCCTAGCCGCCCCCAGGCCGGGACAGCCAGCCGCCCAGCTCCCTCCAGCCGGTTGCAAGTGCCTCACAATCGCTCATTCATGGAAGGGGAGGGCAGGCTGCCAGCAGCCCCTGTTGCTGAGCAACGGATAAATAGCTTGCTATAAACAAACCCCCAGCAGGCCCCGGGGCACATTAACCCCCCACGCCCCCCACAGCCCCCTGGAGTGAGATCAACGAGCCGCAGGGGGCAATTCACACACGCCACATCCAGCTACACGGGGTTACACCCAGGCGTCTGTTGGGGGGGGGTCCCCCAGACCTGAGTTCATTGGCAGTGTTTCAGTGAGCCCAGCTCCAGCAGTTGAGTTCATAAAAAAGGCTAAAAGCAGATGCTATTCGCCCGCCACCCGCTTAGCCCCTCTGACGGGGCTGGGGCCGTCAGCCTTGCCGGAGTCTCGTGCACGGTACACACAGGGAATGCTCCTCCCGCCACCCCAAGCTGCAGTGCAGCCACCTCTGGGCTGGGAGCAGCAGACATGGCTGTGCAGGACAAGAAGAGAAGGAGAACCCAACAGCCAGTCACCTCAGCCGGGACTCACAGCCAGGCAAGCCTATGGAAGCGGCACCTGTCCGGAGGGAGGCCCTGAGTCCCGCCTGGGGCTCTCAGGCCCTGAGTCCCGCCCGGCGCTCTCCGCCCCCCGCCGGCAGGGCAGATCTCGAAGGGGGCGTGTTACCTACCAGGCCACGTGGGTGTCGGTGCCCTCCAGTGTACAGGATCGCTCTTCAGGGTTGAACATGGTGGGGAAGATGTTGAGGGAGGCGCTGGCGTAGACGATGGGGCGGCCTCTGTGTGGGGCGGCAGGCGCCAGGAACGACAGGGAAGATGGTCACATGCTACGTTCACAGCCTGGAGGGACTGAAGCAGGGTCGGAACTGGGCTGACCCTGAAGGGGTGGCGGGAAATGGGGCCAGAGAGCTTGGACGCCGCCTCTTCTGCCTGCAGAGGGGCTGGCTCCCTGGCTGGCTTCAATCAGCCCCGTGCTTCTCTGGGGCTGGGCCATTCACACCAGAGAGGATCTGGTTCCAGATTGCTCCAGTTGGGCCAGGAATCCCCCGGAGCAGCAGCTTCCCCTCCCCACCATGACCAAAGCCGGGGATGCCCATGGCTCAGGCTGGCTCCCATGCCATCCCCCAATGTTACTGACACTCTAGCAAAGGAGTTCCAAGCTGGCTGGAGAGGACCACCGCTTGGGTAACCTCCAGCCGGGGGCAGGGGCAGAAGTTCAGGTGGGCACAGGGCCCTGGTGTGCAGAAACACCATGGTGGGCTGGGGCAGCAGTGCCTTTAGATTCCCACAGCCCGTGGCTGAGGGCAGGCCTGGCATTGCTGACCCACACGGTGTGGGCTCCCGGAACCAGCCCCCAAATCCCCAGGAAAGCCCACAGAGAGGAACAGCGCCTACCGGTACACCACGGCCGTGTCCACTCCGAATGCGCCCACAATCAGGTCTGCAGGGCAAACAGACACAGATCAGCTGGAGCTCGCGGCAGGACAGCACCCCTAGGAGCCAGAGCCCACAGAGAAGGGGAAGCAGCATACGGGCAGGGCTCCATCAGCGCTGTGCGTCCCCTGTGCCGGGGGAGCGAGCAGGAGCTCACTGCTAGGGGGACGGTAGATGTGCGCCAGAGGGGAGCTAACAGGGAGCTCGCTGCCAAGGGGATGGGGGTCTGTGCCAGGGGGAGTGAGCAGGGAGCTCGCTGCCAGGGGGACGGGGTGGGGTCTGCTCCAGGGGGAGCGAGCAGGGA
>NW_020665187.1:91588-98454 GCF_002925995.2 Terrapene triunguis | reverse complement strand
TGGGGTCTGCTCCAGGGGGAGTGAGCAGGGAGCTCGCTGCCAGGGGGACGGGGTGGGGTCTGCTCCAGGGGGAGCGAGCAGGGAGCTCGCTGCCAGGGGGACGGGGTGGGGTCTGCTCCAGGGGGAGTGAGCAGGGAGCTCGCTGCCAGGGGGACGGGGTGGGGTCTGCTCCAGGGGGAGCGAGCAGGGAGCTCGCTGCCAGGGGGACGGGGTGGGGTCTGCTCCAGGGGGAGTGAGCAGGGAGCTCGCTGCCAGGGGGACGGGGTGGGGTCTGCTCCAGGGGGAGCGAGCAGGGAGCTCGCTGCCAGGGGAATGGGAGGAAGGGGCAGGCGAGTGGCAGGTTATCCCACGGCACTCAGCACCATTCCAACTGGCATTAAGCTATCCCGCAGCACCTCAGCCTGGCCCAGGGACCCACCCAGGCTGCGCTAGCCCAGCGGATGTCGAGTGGATTCTCTCCCCTGGGGAGAGTCGGGCATCGCATCCCAGCAGGAGGCGCTAGAAGCACCACTCGTCCCAGATGCTCACTGAGTGCTAGAACTGGGGGAGGGGAGGGTGCAGGAGGCGGCTCCCCGGGATGGAGAGACAGACGAACAGCGCCTCCTCTTGGAGACAGGGAGCAGTGCAGCCTCCGAGCAGCCAGCTCAGGCACTGGGCACGATCTGTGCTCAGAGCCATGATGCTGGCCGCGTCTCCCGGGGACCAGGTGGCTGACACCCCACCCCCCGTGGGGACTTGGAGGGCCAGGCAGTCACAGGGGGCGGTGCCAAGTCTCCCCTGCACCAGCCCTCACCTGGGTAGCCGTTTCCGTCCAGGTCCTTGGCTCCGCGGAGGGCGAACCCAAAGAAGTCGGGCGAGCTGCTGGGCGGCCAGTGCCCCTTCAGGACCTGGGAGGGCTGGGCGTTCACCCCGCCTGCCTGGCCGTTGTACACGTACACCATGCCCTGCTGCTCCTCCCCGCCGAAGGGCGCCCCGATGCCAACATCTGGGGGGAGGCAAACACCAAGGTCAACAGAGGAGCGTGAGGCACCCTGGAAGAGCCGGACCCCGCTCCCATCCGTCGCCCCCAGCACAGGCAGCAGGGAAACAGGCCTGGGGGTTCATGGCTGGGAAAGACAGCCAGCAACCAGGAGCCAAGCTCATCCGTGGAGCCGTCCCTTTCAATGCTGGGCAGCAAGGGCTGCAGGGACTCACCCTTCCCCTGGTTTCTATCTCACACTCCTGCCCTCCCTGCCCAGCCCTAGGTGGGCGAGGGCCGCTGGGTCTCCACAGGGCGCCGAGGCTGCCACGGAAGAGAACAAGGCTGAGACCCGTCAAACTCTTTTCACCCGGGGGACCCCGAATGGCTGGCTGGGGAGGGACTTCCGGTCGCCACAGACCAGATCTAGCTCCCAGGCTGGCCCACAGGTGGGGGGCGGCTCAGGGGCCAGGCGAGGGCAGTGGAACAGCTCAGTGTGTGATAAGGAGCTTTTCAACCCTGGAAGCACAGGGCTGGAAGGGACCTCACTAGGTCGCCTAGTCCAGTGCCCGGCACTCACGGAAGGTCTGCGTAAGAACTAGACCACCCCTGACAACTGCTTGTCTAAGGCGGCCCAGGAATCCCCTGTACTCAGAGCAACCTGGAGGCCAGCCCCTGCCATGCCCCGGCCCAGGCCAGCAGCGTCTCCTTTCCAGGCTAGTGGGCATCAGGCATCCGGATTCCTGTACATTCGTAGCCTAGCAGAGCAGGCCAGCCACGCCAAACAGGACCAGCTGCTGCCCAGCCAGGTGCCCACTCCCATCTCATCCCTCACACGGGGCGAGCAGCCCCTTCAGGGCCTAATGAAATGAACCCCCAGCATCAGCTGCAACGTGTGGCTGATGCTCCAACACCAGCGGGGACCTGCAAAGGATTCTGAGGTTAGCAGGACTGTGACCCCCCAAGCAGCTGCTGACCCCCGCCCCAAGAGGCTTGGCATTCAGGCCCCTGTGTCTGCACTTGTGTTTCCAATTTTCCCTGGGCTATTTTTGCCTCTGGTAGCTACTGACGGAGTTGAAATAACAGAAGAGTTGGTAATTCCACCCTGCAGGGGGCACGTCATCCCAGAACCCAGACCCTGCACGCTCTGGCTCCAGCACCAGGCCCCTGACATGTGGCAGGGAGGGGTCAAACTAAACCGGCGCACACGCCTAGCTTAAATCCTACATCGGCTGCAGCCAGCAGGGGGCGACAATCATACACACGCGTGCGCTAACCGTTATAGCCATCCTGATCCAGGTCTCCCAGTGGGGCGATGGTGCTCCCAAATCGGCCGAACTCCTGGTGCCCGGTCAGCACCATGGAGGCATTGGGCTCCATGCCGTGGGGCTGCTGCAGGTAGATGTAGACTCTGCCCACCTCCTGAACCCGCCCGTCCTCTGTCTTCTCCATGAACAGCGGGGCGCCCACCAGCAGGTCGTCCAGGCTTCGAGTGGAGGGGAGAGAGAGAGAGACCGACCAGGGCTTAGAATCTGGGCTCATGCTAGAGCAGTTGACAGGGCTCCCAAGCCGGTGGGTAACTCGCCCTTCCACCACATGTTCAGCAGGGGGTGACATTCACAGCACATGGATGCTTGGTGGCGCTGCTCCAGCAGCCTGCTTATCTATAGCCCTGTTCCTGGCCCTGGGCAGAGAGGAGCCTGGGGTGTTCGTGGGTGTTTGGAGAGTGAGCCCGCCTCGCACTCACCCCACAGTGGGGGCTCCTACCCCAAAGGCTGAGCCTGGCTCCCAGGGCTGGCTTTAGGCCGATTCCCCTGATTCCCCGGAATCGGGCCCCACGCCTAAGAGGGCCCCGCGCCTAAGACGCTTTTTAATTTTTTTTTACTCACCTGGCGGCGGTCCGGGTCTTCGGCGGCACTTCGGCAGCGGGGGGTCCTTCAGCGCCGCGGAAGACCCGGAAAGAGTGAAGGACCCCAGCCGCCGAAGCCCCAGAACGCCGCCGGGTATTCGAATCGGGCCCCGCAGTTCCTAAAGACGGCCCTGCTGGCTCCCCCTCTGGGCCTCGCAACCTGCTGGAGGGGCAGCCAGGCCAGACCCAAATGATGCGGCGACCCTGCATGCTGGAGCAGGGAGCCAGGCCCAGCCCCATGGGAGAGGAGCTGCCACTGTGGGGTGCACTCACTCGCCAATAATCCCTCCCCCACACTGGGCCCACGAGCCACCTAGAACCCCCCTCCCTCCCGCCCCAACTCACTACGTGTTCAGGGGCGACGGGGCCATGACTAGAACCCAGGAGTCCTGACGCTCCACGAGACTCCTGCTCCAAGCCACTGTACCCCACTCCCTCCCAGAGCTGGGACCAGAACCCTGGAGCCCTGACTTCCCAGTGCCCACTTGGGCAAGGTGTCATTTGCCCCGGGCTTGCCACCTACATGCTGGAGAACCCGAACAGCTGTTTGCTATAAAGCCTCTCACCCTGACAGCTGGGAAGAACGCTTTTTTAAAAAAAAACATCTGTGTCGTGTTAACTCTGAAACCTAAGGATGGCCACTTAATGTGAGTTTTTAAAGCTTTTCCACAGCCAGTTAACACCCGCAAAAGAGGACAGAGAGGGCAGCTGCATGGCAACAGCTGCACGTGCGTCTCATGCTGGCATGTGTGGGCAGAGCTGTGTTGTGATAGGAGCTCAGACATTGTCTCTGCCAGCCCAGCCCCTGCTGGAGGTACCATGAGGTCGCCCTGCCTGAGCCTTGAGAAGTCAGCTGGATTGGGGCCACAGGCACCTGCCCGTGGCAGATGAAACACCTCCAGCCTTGGGAACCAGGCCCCTTTATGGGGCTAGAGCACAGAGCAGGGTCACCTGGCCCCACAGGGTATGTCTACACTGCAATTAAACACCCATGGCTGGCCTGTGCCAGCTGGCTCAGGCTAAGGGGCTGTTTCATTGCGGGTTAGACCCTGGGATTCAGGCTGGAGCCTGGGCTCTAGGGCCCTGCGAGGTGGGAGAGTCACAGAGCTAGTGAAACAGCCCCTTAGCCTGAGACAGTGGCAGGGGCGGTTATCGGACTGCAGTGCAGACACACCAACAGTCATTGCCGGGGTGAACCGAGGGTGCAGCCCAGCGGGAAGATGTCTGCATCCAACCCCCCGTCACACGCGGTGCTAACCAGGTCCCTGCTAGCAGGCTCGACCTAGGCAGAACCGGCCACACAGCCCCGGCTGAGCTCCCTGCTCCCCCCCCGGGGCTGGGGAGAAGCCGACCCCCTGGCTCCAATGCTGCCATCCGACTCTATCCCCTTCACCTAGTGAGACCCAGGGGCTAGGATCCTCTGGGGCTCAAGTAGCCTTGTAAGTGTGTACACGCAGAGGGTGTGTGCATAGGTATGTGCGGGAGGGCAGGGTGGGGTGTGTGTGTGCACACGCAGGAGGATGAGTTGTGTGTGTGTGGGGGTGCACACACAGGGGGATGAGTGGGGCGGGGGTGCGCACGAGCGGGGTGTGTGTGTTTGAATCAGATCAGGGCCTGCTGGGGGAGGCGCCAGGAGCCAAGGGCTGCGGTCAGCCACTTCCTCAGAAGGGAGAGGAGCTGCCACTCCCACCCACCCACACCCCAGCCCCACTTCTGCCCCCACCCACACACCCCCGGAGCCCAGCTCCCACCCACCCACACCCTGGCTCCTACTCCTGCCCACACACCCCCGGCCCCCGCTCCCACTCACACACACCCCGGCCCCCGCTCCCACACAGCTCCCGGGCCCCGCTCCCGCTCACACACACCCTGGCCCCCGCTTCCACACAGCCCCCGGGCCCCCACTCCCGCCCACACCCCCCCGGACCCTGCTCCCATGCAGCCCCCCGGGCTCCCACCCACACACCCCTCCAGGCCCCGCTCCCGCCCAGGCCCCGCTCCATTAGACCTGCAGCAGCCACGGCAGTGACTGTATGGCCATGGTGGGGGTGGGGGAGAGGATGTCTCTCACCTGGCCATATCTTGCAATGAAGCGGAAGGGTTTTGGGCGTGGAGGGGTTTCTCCCAGTGTGTGACCCAGAACGTGGGGGTGGGGGGAGAACTGGGCTCAGGGATGCTGTTCTGTCCCATCCCCTACGATAGGGGATGCTGCTGGGTCAGCGGGCTCCGAGCCCTGCCCACCCCCCACCCCTCCACGCACTACACAGGCCCCCATGTGCCTCCCCTCCGCCACACACTGCTATGCCTTCAATGCCCGACCCCCACCCCCTCAACACAGCCCAGACCTTCCCTGCTTGACCCAACTGCCCCCCTTAATCCATCGAACCCCCAATAACGGCACCGACACACCCCGGCTAGCAGGACCCTGCACTCACCCGTCACTGTTCACGTCAGCAGCAGCCACCGCGTAGCCGAAGTAGGCTGCCATCTGGGGGGGAGAAAGGGAGCGCTGGGTTCGGCAATTAGGCTGCAGATTCCCGATGGATTCTCCCCCCACCCCCCGCCCCGCCACAAGTGGGGAAACCTCCCAGGGCGGGACCCACATGAGAGGCTGGGGGCCAGGAACTCCCTCCACTTGGGCCTAGCCATGGGCTGGTCCCGGCTCTGCAGCAGGCCGGGTGAAACAGGGGCTCCGGGCTGACTCCCTGTGGTGAGCAGGGGGCTGGGGCAGGGAGCTGGTGCGTCCGATCCTTGGCCTGAGACAGGGATGCTGCCAGGATGACAAAGGGATTTTCAAAACTTCCCTTTCTAGTCCCCCACTTCCCTCAAGGGGACGAAGCCCCCCCTCCCCCCAGTGTTGGCGCAGACACCCCAAGCCTGCGGGGACCCAACGCCGCACGGCGCCAGCTCCCCATCTCATCCCCAGCTGCTAAGGGCCATGCGAAGGGCCAGGGCCCAGCTGCTCTAGCCAGTATCGCTGCCCTGGGCTCTGCCCCTTTGCAACCAGGGATGCAGCCAAAGTCACCCCTCTACAGAGGCAGCCACTGCTGCTGGGGCCGTGGGGCCACCAGCCCGGGGAGAGCGCTCGCAAGACGATCTTTCTATTAACACGCCACCCACGTGCCAAGACAGCGACAGGCCCCTTGCCTGCTGGCTCGGGTGGTATGTCTGCTGTTTCTCGGGCACTGGCACAAATGCTGGGGAAGGGGCTTTTTCCCCATGCTGCAGGAGATTATTCACCCTCCTCCCCTCGCTGAAAGGGTTATTTCCAACACAGGAAGCACTTCTAGCACCCCCATGGTGCTACCCAGGGGCCTTCTGGGTCAGGGACACCCAGTCTGGGTAAGGGTCGTGCCCCTCCCCCTGGGAAGAGCTAGCAGTTCCCACCCAGCGAGGGGCCTAGCGGGCATCACCCACTGCCCATGGGGCTCGTTCGATCCTTCGGGGTGGCCTCGTTCCAAAGCTCCGCTCAGACGTCAGAAGAGCCCCTGCCAAGCACACGGACCTGGCCTATGTGGCTGGCGCATCCTGCTCACCTGCTCTCCAGAGAAGTTATACAGCGACTTCATGTCTGATCCATTCAGGACAGTGACCTGGCAAGAGAAAACCCAGGTCACAGCTCGGCTGCCGAGACCCCATCCCAATCCCTCAGTGCAGAACTGCTCTGACCGGGACTCACTCCCGTCCCAGCCCCCAGGCGGTTTCTATTCGCCTCCTCTGGACAGTTCTGGCCCAGACGGCCCCTGCTCACTCCACTGCTCTGCTGACCCAGAGCCCAGCCGGGGGATCTCACCTGGTGTTTGCAACTTTGTCAGGTAGAAAATCCAACTCCCACTTCTCTGGCGCCTCCCCTCTGAGGGGCTCTACGGGCGATGCCCACAGTAGCTAAGCGCCCTCCCCACGTTATAGATGGGAAACCATGTCAGAGAGAAGTCCTGAGCTCTCATCCCCACCCCCACTCTAACCACTAGACCCCACTCCCCCCAGAGCAGAGAGCAG
>NW_020665187.1:82999-91578 GCF_002925995.2 Terrapene triunguis | reverse complement strand
TAACCACTAGACCCCACTCCCCCCAGAGCAGAGAGCAGAATCCAGGGTGCTAAGTCCCATTTCTCCTCTAAAACCTCCCCTGTCATCTTTAAGCGGTGGGAGTTTGGGATCCTTGGCAGGACTCGGGCAGTCACTCTGCCGCACAGCAGGATTCCTGGGCAGGTCACAGGAAGGGCCTGTGATGTCGACAGAGCGGGTGATGAGGTCACATGCGTGGGGGTGACCACAAAGCCCTGGGTGGGCCGGGCCGGGCCGCTACTTCCTCCACGCCATCTCCACCCTCCGTTTCTTCACCCCCGGTCTTGGCTCAGGCTTCGCTCAGTCACAGTATGGGGCAGATGTCAGGGCTTGGGCTGGCACCCAGGCTCTAGGACCCAGTGAGGTGGGAAGGCTCAGCATCTACCCCACAATTAAAGAGCCCCTTAGTCTGAGTCAGCCGGCCCGGCCGGCCGTGGGTGTTTAGTCGCAGTGTAGATGTGCCCTCAGCCCTGCCCGGGGCAGTGTGTTAGTTACTATGGAAATGACCAAATCAGCAGGATTGTGGGGCTTAGCAAGGTCCATGCTTGGGGGTAGGGGAGCTTGTACCGTGGACCCCGCCCCGCCCCGCCATCCTGCAAGCAACTGCTGATGACATGAGCACCGCACCCCCCGCCCTGCAGACACCCCTGGGGTGCGAGAGCCCAATGGTGAGGCAAAGCCAAGCTGGTGAGAGCAGGGGTAGGAGAAAGGGGCCAAACCATCCACTTCTGGGGGGTGCAGCAGCACTGGGAGCAAGAGCCCAAGCCAGCCTGGTGCGAGGGGCTCCCAGGACAGGTAGAGGGAGGGCCCAGTCTAGCAGAGATGTCGTTGGAAAAGAAGAGACCCGGAGCATTTGGGTGCAGCCAGGCGCAGAGACGGGGGACTCCTCTGGCCCCCAGGGGAGGAACCCCCCCACCCTACTGCCCCAGCTCGGGATCTTACGTAGCCGTAGGTCAGGTTTCCCTTGGGAACGCCAGCCACAAAGTCTGCAAAGGAGCAAAGAGATACGGGTCCGTTAGCTCCAGGCGGGTCCCTGGGGGCAGCTCAGCCTGTGGGATGCTGGGGTGGGATGGACGACACAGACAAAGCCAGGCCAGCACCCCAGGCAGGTGTGACCCTGGGCTGTCCAACGCCACATCCCACGGTAAAGCAGTTCACCCACATGGGGGGTGAGGTGGGGGGGAGAATTCTAGAGCCCAAACTCCAGGGGGCTGAAGCCCCAGCCCAGCCAGGGTTCAGATCTGCACAGAGTCCATCGATCCATCTGCCACCCTGCACCCACTGATGGCTCACTCACTGTCTCAGTGCGGGAGGACTGGCAGATCGAACCAGAGCCCTGGACCCCAACCCCTCAAGTCGCCCCAGCTCAGCTGTCCGGCTATTGCTCAAGTAACCTGGGGCGAGCACGTCATAGCGGCTGGCCTACCAGGGTAACAGCCTATCTGGCTGCTCTGAGGGCAGGGCACTGGAGGTGCTGGGTTCGAACCCCATCCAGGGCGGCATGGCACGCTCATTTCTGCCTTTTATGCTGGGCCCAGCCAGGCCCCAGGGTGGGAGCCAGCCTGCCCTGTGCAGCTTCCTAGCCCGGCTGGCCAGACCCAGGAGCGTCAGCTCAGCCTCCTCCATAGCAACTGCTTCTTCAGAGCACCTGGGCTCCAACCAGTACTTGTTCTGCCCCAGGACTGACCCTGCCATGTCTACAGGGGCAGAACTTGGGGGGGCATTCAGCATTTACTCTCCCTTCCCCCCCTCCAGAGAGCCCAGAACGGCAGTACCTTCGGTGGAATCCCCGCTGAACTCACCGACAGCCACAGAATACCCTGCATGGGGAGAGGAGCAGAGGGGTTTGGCTCTGGCACCACTCAGCCCCTGGCCCTTCTGTCCCCATTGTTTTGGTTAGGCCCTATATCAACACTGGGCAAGAGGAGCTGGCTTCTCAGTGACAGGCTGATGGATTAAAAGGGAACCACACAGGAACACTCCTCAGCTGCTTTGCTCTGCCCCGGAGAGGGGTTAGTTCCTTGACGGGGCCCTGGGTGACAGGGTTGGGGGCTCCGTGACCTTGGCAAGCCTCAGTCCCTCTCCATGCCTCACTCACCCATCTGCGCCAAGGCACAGGCCGAGTCTGCACTAGAGGAGCTCCCCGGAGCCGTTCCCTTAGTTACTGTCTGTAAAGCACCAGGGAGCAGCAGGGGGCTGGGAGGCAGAGACTGGGAGGCAGAGTGGTTGGATCAGGGCAGGGCTGGGAGTCAGGACTCCTGGGTTCGATTGCCCGTTCTGGGCGGGGAGTAGGATCTAGTGGTTGGAGCTGTGGGAAGTGCTGGGAGGCAGGACTCCTGGGTTCTATTCCTGACTTTGTTACGTGTCCTTGGGAGTAGTACAGCTTCCATTTCCCCAGCTATAAACAGGAACGCCCCCAGCCCCCCCATGAGGAATACCCCTGCCCCATCTCCCCCAGCCCACGGCAGGTGTCACCATGCACCCCTGCAGGGGGGGGCACTCAGCAAGCGAGACCGGCTTTGGGCACGTCTCTCCGTTTGGTACTGGGGAGCAGCACTCGAGTCTCAGACCCTGAAGCTGGCAGCACGGCCAGGTGCAATGCCTATGCCCAGGCCTGGGGAGCAGGGACTGCCCTGGGCAAGGCCCAGTTCCCCCTGTCTTCCCCGGGCGAGACTGCCCATGAACCTGCAGTAAGGAGCCTTGGTCTGCTGGGAGCTGGGCCAAGCCCCCGGCTCGCTTCCCACAGGCACCTAGAAAGGGTAACCCACCAAATACTGGGGGCCCTCTCTCTACATTCAGCTATCCCTCTCCCCCACCCAGAGGGTACCTTCCCCCATCAGCCGGGGCACTCACCCAGATAGCTGTCGTCATAGTTGGGGGTGGCCTGGCGTGTCTGCAGCTGCCCCTGGGTCTCCAGGATTAAATACCCGGGGTAATAGGCCTCCTTGATCTGCTCCTGCGTGGCTGAGATCACCTGGCCTGGGGGGAGATGGGGCAGGCGGCTGAGAGTCCAGCACTGGGGGAACAGGGGAAGGAGTGGTACCCCAGGGAGGGGTAGAACAGGGAGAAGAGGGGAGGGGGGGGGGGGGGGGGGGGGGGGGGGGGGAGAGGAAAGATGGTGGGGGAGGGGAAAGACTGTAGGGAGGGCAGTAGCCGCTGGTGGGGGAGGGCAGTAGCAGGGGGAGGGAGGAAGGGAAAGACGGTGGGGTAGGGCAGTGACGGGGGTGGGGGGAGGGAAAAGACAGTGGGGGAGGGCAGTAGCAGGGGGTGGGGGGAGGGGAAAGATGGTGGGGGAGGGCAGTAGCAGGGGGAGGGAGGAAGGGAAAGACGGTTAGGGCAGTGGCAGGGGGTGGGGGGAGGGAAAAGACAGTGGGGAGGGCAGTGGGGGGGGGGAAGATGGTGTGGGAGGGCAGTAGCTGGGGGTGGGGGCACTCACCTTGCCAGAAATAGCTTCCAGGGCCTCCCAGCAGCACTCGCCCCGTCTGCAGAGCAAAGAGCCCAGTCAGAGCCACAAGGCAAGATCCTGCCTGGGAGTTGGGGGGCGGGGGACAGATTATCCCCAGTGGGGTGTCGCCGGGTTCACCCCTCCCCCACCAAACCCCTACTGCTCCCCCCTTGGCCACAAGGGAAGCAGCTGGGATGAGCAGGTTCAGTGTCCCCCCACCCCAGAGCTGGGGAGGGAGGGCTCCCACAGAGGGGTAGCAGAGTGGGGCAGGGCTGGTGTCTGCAGGCCCAGCTGCGACGGGCAGAGAGGGGCCCCGTGCTGCCCCCTAAGGAGTCGGGGAGACACAGGAAGGGCTGCTGCTCTCTGTGTCCCCTTGGGCATGAGTGACACCGCCGTAGACCTGCCCTGGCACCGGGGGGGGGGGGGGGAAAGCAGGCAGAGACCCGCCCAGCTGGCCCAACAGGGCGATGCCCCGCTTGTGGGGCACGGGGGATGCGACCGGGATGGGCCGGAGGTATTGGGGGGGCTCCTCACAAGGCCCCACTCCCAGCATCCAGCAGCTCCCAACACGCAAGGTGTTGCACATAAGAACATGCTCCCTCTAGGGGGCACCCACAGATAGGATAAGGGACCTGCAACTGCTACCAGCTAGGAGAGCGCTCCCGTAGGAGGTGCCTGTTTGTGGGTCTGGGCTCGAGGCACAGCTCTGTGGGGCGGGAGGTACGAGACCCAGCCCCGCTCAGCGGGGTCTGACCGCGGGAGGCCCCGGTGAGGAACCCAGCTCTCCCCCATACACATGCTGGGGGCAGCAGGCAGGGGGCGCTCTGCTGCTACCAGAGCTCAGGGGCACAGCCGCATGGTATCAGGGCCTCTCACCTTGGTGAACTCAGCACTAAAGCCACCCTGGCAGTAACCCTGCCCCGCCACCGAGTTCAGATCTGCAGAGAGAAACACCAGTGAGGGGGGAGCGGTGGGATGGGGGCCAGGGACTCGGGGGGGAGGGGAGCGGGACTGGGAGGGGGGCGGGGGCTCTGATCCTGGACACCAGCACTCTGGGGTGGGACTCTGGGCTCCCAGCCCGCTGCACCAGCCACTAGGCTCTTCTCCCTGCCTTCCCAGGTAACGCTGTCCCCACCCACTCTGACCCCATCCTCTGGGAACGTATGCCCAGCCCAGCGCTGGGGCTGTCAGGGAGGCCTGGGGCCTGGGATGGAAAGATTTCCTGGTTACCCCTCAAAGCAGGGGTTATCTGCTGCTGGGGGAGCCAAGGAGTTTGGGGTCTCCTGCCCACTGCCCCCCAGCCCAGCCCCAGGAGCCGGTACCTGAGCGGCAGGGCGAATACTCCACGAACTTGGTGAAGTTGCTGACAGACAGGTAGCAGGTGCCAACGGGGTCTCGGCCAGATTCTTCCTTGAGGGTGCGCCAGCTGTACAGGGGGGCGCAGGCCTGGGCAGGGACAAAGCAAGCAGCAGTTGGGGACAGGGGAGACCGAGGCATAGGAGGCCCTGGTACCTGATGGCGTCCACCCACCTACTAACTACCCCAGCACAGCGTGGGGCCAGGCGGGAACCCCCCTGCCCCATAGCCAGGCAGACAATCAGCCCCAGCCCACCCCTGGGGGGCACTACCCAGCCGGGGTCCCCCCGGGCCATTCTCACCAGGATGGAGCTGCCGTGGGACCGCACTGTCGCTCCGAACCATTGCAGAGATTTGAACTCCACCGGCGTCTGCCCGTCCGTGCCATTCCCGCTGAAGTCGTGTTGGCGGGACCCTGTGGGGAGGAGCGTGGTCACTGCCGGGCCCCACGACTGGCACCAGCTGCTGCCCCCGCCGGGGGCCTAGGACACAAGGCTGAGCTGCCAGCTCGGCCCCACAGAGGGCAGCGCTGACCCAACACGCCAGCCAGCTCACGGGTGCAAACTCTGTGTGGGACAGCACGGCCCCGAGGCCCCAGGGGACCAGTCACCCGGGAGGGAGCTGCTGGCACGGGGGAGGGGGCAGCGTGTTCCGAGCTGTCTCGAAAGAGGGCATTTGGCCAAAGTGTCCCAGGAAGGGACAGTCTCTCCCCTCCCCCCAGCCCTTGCCAGCCCCAGGCAGGTCCTGCCTGCCGCCCACAGCCCCCCTTCCCCCGAGGTGGGTCCCACCTGTCACCCGCAGCCCCCACTTCCCCCCTGGGTGGGTCCCACATGCTGGGGGCTTCGCTCAGCTTTGCTTTAAGGGAAAACACAAGCAGAGATGAATTCTTCTAAGAGCAAGAACCCCCCATCTCCCACTACCTGT
The DNA here is from genome assembly GCF_002925995.2 of Terrapene triunguis. Classification (NCBI taxonomy): domain Eukaryota; kingdom Metazoa; phylum Chordata; order Testudines; family Emydidae; genus Terrapene; species Terrapene triunguis. The sequence goes on along the minus strand of NW_020665187.1, from coordinate 85,835 downwards.
ACCCTCCACTACCTGCACTGTACCCCTGCCCCCCCCCCCAGTCCACACTGCAATCCCCCCCCCCCCCCCCCCCCCCCCCCCCCCCCCCCAGTTCACACTGCACCCCCCCCCCCGCACTGCACCCCTGCTCCCACCCACAGCCCACTGCAACCCCACCCTCGCACTGTGCCCCTGCTCCCACCCACAGCTCACACTGCAACCCCCCCACTACACCTTTGCCCCCACCCACAGCAACCACCTGCCCCCTCCCCTGCACCCCTACCTCCACCCACTGCCCCCCACAACCTGTGCTGCAACTCACTCTGCCCCCTCAGCCCCACCCTGCCCCCCACCTTCTGTACTGTAACCCCCAGGACTTCTCCCCCCATCTGCCCTGTTCCCCCTCCCATAGCCCTCCTCCCCTGCAGCGCACCCCCTGCCTTTGCCCACTGCCCCCCACATTGCCACACTTCCTCGGGGGGGCATCCCCAATCCCACCCCACATGTCTCCAGCATCCCCCCTTCTTTCCCCTGGGCCCTGCCCCATCTTGGCTCCAGGGGTGGATGAGCCCAGAGCCACCTGGTTCATCATTAACTACTTATCTCAGGGTGAGGGATCACGGCCCCAGAGCAAGAGGCCATGTGGCTCCAGCTGCTGGCAGGGTGCCCAGGGGGAGCGGAGCCAGGAGAGCCTCTGGAGACGGATCCGCCAGCGGGGCCGGGAGCCAGACGGGCCACGTCTGGCTGGAGCGAGAACAACGTTTGGTGCGAGCCGCGCGGGGCGACAGCTCCCGTTGGGCCGCGTCCTGCTCTCCGGCCGTAACGCGATCGGCCCGACCAACGAGCCAAGGAAAATCCCCTGGCTGCGAGCCAGCCGGGGCCCCATCCAAGCCGGCCCCCCCAGGGCACCGGCATCCCTGCAGCCGGGGAAACCCCGCTCCAGGTCACCCCAGCCAGGCGCCAGCTCTGCAATCCAGCCGCAAAGCCCTCGCTTCCCTTTGTAAAGCTGGGTAAATATTTGTCCTGGGCCAGAGTGAGAGGCAGCCAGAGCCAGAGCCCTGCCCACGTGGGTGGGAGCAGGGGGTCCCCTCCCCCCTGCACAGCCTTTAGCCCGGGATCCCAGCTCCCCCTGATGGCACTGACTGTGCCAGGAGCTCCCCTCCTGCCCCCCGGCCCATGGCTCGGTCCCCCGGCCTTGCACTGATCACTGCCGTAGGACCCAGCATGTCACCCCTGGGGGAGCGACAGCAGGATGGATGTGCCCATCACAATGGCAAGACCAGGACTTTGCACCCCACCTGTCCCCACGCAAAGCGATGCCAGGGCCTGAGCTGGGATCACCCAGTTAAAACCAGGAGGATGCTGGGAACAGGCTGGCTGCCATGGGAACGCAGCCGCCTCTGGCGGGGCGCGGTGACAGCAGATGGTTGTTTAGGAAAGGAAGTGGCGAGGAAACACATAGCGGGAGACATGGAGGGGCACAGGAAACATCTGAGCTGGGAGGGGCAAGCACTCCTCCAGCACAGCCCCATCCTGGCAGCGCTGGGGGGCTGGGCTGGCCAGAGGAGCCACCCCCTGTGGCTGGGATTACAGCTTATCTGGGCTCTCCCCTACCAGGAGCACTGACTGCCAGGCTGCTCAGCCTCCCCTAGCTAGGGGTTGGGATAGCCTGGGGCTGACACCCTCCCCAAACCTGCCCCCCACCCCAACCTGATCCCCACCCCCAGCTCCACCTGTAGCAGGTGCTCAGGGGGCTGGGAGCTTGGCCGGGAGGGCAACGCTCCCTCCAGGGCAGGGGGGGGGGGGACTAGGGCAATGCCCCATGGGACCAGGGCTGTTCCCTCCCAAGGGGATGGGGTGCTCTGGGTGGAGGCAGGCACAGTGCATTCTGGGAGCAAGAGACCCCAGAGGGGAACAGCCTTGTACAGCTACAGCAGCAGAAAAATCCACTTTGGGGCCTATCGGAGGTGGGCACAGCAAAGAACAACCAGACTGGAAGTGCTGGTTGTGGGGAGAGCCACCTCGTTCCTCCAGCAGGGGGCGCTGTGGGGAGCAGAGCAGGAGCATTGGCTGTGGGGGGAGCTCCCAGCTACTCCAGCCCAGCCTCTCCAGCAGGGGGCGCTGTGAGACTCGATGGGAATGCGTGGCAGACGGCACTGGGATGGGGGCCGGGTGCCATGGCCCCAGGGTGGGGCTGCACTGCCAGGTCCCTGGGCCCAGCCAGCAGAGGGGGCTGGGAGACGGTAGCAGGTTCCCCCCAGCTCAGGTTTCTCCAAGGCAGAAAGTCTCTGACAGGCCGGTGAGGGTCGCGGGGGCTCAGTCCCAGGTCAGCTCCAGCTGCAATAGCAGCTTGCAGGCCGGCTCCTGGCCCTACATGGAGCTGACCAAGAGCAAAAACCGCCCCTCAGCTCTCAGCTCCCGTTGCGCAGGCAGGCCAGGGCACCCAGCAGAACGGGGTCCGATCCCCCTCGGCACCGCCGCTGGGCTGGGTAACAACAGAAACCGCCTGGCTGGGGCGGGAGGAGACGGGCCTGGGCTGGGGAGTCTCATGTGGCAGCTTTCGAACCCAGAGGGGGCTGACCTAGGGGACAGGGCCACCTTCAGAAGGGCACAAACCCTGGGGGGGGGAGGGGAATTCTCCATGCCCCAGCCCCATGGGATCCCCCGATCCTGCCTAGGGCCTCAGGGCATCACCCCTACATAGGTCATCTCATGGACAATAGAGAATCTCAATCCTGACCCACAGCCCCCACTATCCCAGCCCTCGGCTCCACCCCCCAGCTCCGCCGGTGCCTCTCAATCCCAACCCGCAGCCCCAGCTATCCCAGCCCTGGGCTCCACCCCCCAGCTCTGCCGG
>NW_020665187.1:57124-82989 GCF_002925995.2 Terrapene triunguis | reverse complement strand
CCTGGGCTCCACCCCCCAGCTCTGCCGGTGCCCCTCAATCCCGACCCTCAGACCCCTGCTATCCCAGCCCTGGGCTCCCCCACACCCAGCTCTGCTGATGTCCATCAGTTCTGTTTGACAGGAGACTGCCCAAGGGGAGGAGCACAGCTGACAGCCCCCCTCCGCCCCCCAGCTGCTGGATTGAACACACTGGCCCCTCCCCCCATGAGGCAGATGCGCCCCTTACCTGTCTGGTCAAATTCAATAGGGGTGCAGCTGCTGTTGCCCCGGTGCCAGGGGCAGTAGTAGACGGCCCCGCCCTGCGTGACATTGGGCTGGCTTGTGTTGGCCTTGGGAGCTCCGACGAGGATGCTGATACTGCTGGGAAAGGGAGGAGGAAAGGGCCATGAGTCGGAGACGGCAGCTGAGCAGGGCCCCTCTCCCCCAGCCACCCCAGGGTCCCTTCCCAGTTCCCAGGCTCCCTGCAGATGGGCCATGAGCCACTGCTCCAGCGCCCGCCGTGCCCCCCGCATGCTCCATGGGCATGGCTGGTACAAGGGACTGTGGGAGCTGTCTGCAGAGCGCTGGTGATTGTTCTGCAGGTGAGGTCGCTGTCTGCATGCCTGAGACCCTCTGCCCCCGCTATCCCCCCTGTGAGACCCTGGAGTCACTGCAGGAATTAGCATAACCAAGCTGACAGCACAGGGCTGGGGGATGCCCCATCTCTTCCCCTGCTCCCCCAAGGGCTGGGGCTGCCTCACTGGGTACCGGCTGCAGACTCACCGCATGTCAATGTGCCATCCAGGAGGCTTGTCCCTCCCCTGGGATGCACCACCCATCTTCCCCCCAGGAGATCGATACCACCCCTCAGCACAGCCATGGCACCAGCTCCCTGGCCCCAGCGCTGTGGGGGGCATCAGAGCTGCAGTGACCAAGCAGTGCTGTGGGGGGCATCGGAGTTGCGCCGCAGTGACCGAGCAGCACTGTGGGGGACGTCAGAGCTACACCGCAGCGATCAAGCAGGGCTGTGGGGGGCATCAGAGCAGCGCGGTGGGGGCGTCAGAGCTGCACCGCAGTGACTGAGTAGCGCTGTGGGGGGCGTCGGAGCTGCGCCGCAGTGACCAAGCAGCGCTGTGAGGGGCGTCAGAGCAGCGCTGTGGGGGCGTCAGAGCTGCGCCGCAGTGACCGAGCAGCGCTGTGGGGGGCGTCGGAGCTGCGCTGTGGGGGGCGTTGGAGCTATGCTTCAGCGATCGAGCAGCACTGTGGGGGCTTCGGAGCTCTACCTCAGTGACCGAACAGCGCTATGGGGGCGTCAGAGCTGTACTTCAGCAATCGACAGCACTGTGGGGGCGTTGGAGCTGTGCTTCAGTGACCAAGCAGTGCTATGGGGCGTGTCGGAGCTGCGCCGCAGCGACCGAGCAGCGCTGTGTGTGTGGGGGGGGTCGGAGCTGTGCCGCAGTCACCGAGCAGCGCTGTGGGGGGCTGGTCCTTGCGGAATCTCCATCTCTGGAGATATTTAAGAGTAGGTTAGATAAATGTCTATCAGGGATGGTCTAGACAGTATTTGGTCCTGCCATGCGGGCAGGGGACTGGACTCGATGACCTCTCGAGGTCCCTTCCAGTCCTAGAATCTATGAATCTATGACAATCCCATGGGAAAGTGACGGGGTTCGTTCATTAAGGAAAAGCCAGCAGGAAGGAAACAACCAGCCACGGTCTCCGCAAACACTGGCTGCCTATTCCTGATAAGGCCAGGAGGGCACAGGGCCAGAAAGCAGAAGGACCAGAGCTGTTTAAAAAGGGACTTGCTTTTAAGAGAGGGGAGAGAATTGTTGTGGGGGTGGGACGAGACTCCAGAGCAGCACAGGTACCTGCTGTGGTCTGGAGAAGCAGTGGGGGACGGCAGCATCGACAGGGGCCCGGACCCCTGCTTTGAAACAGGGCTGAACCGCTGCAATGACCAGGTGGCTGGAGGGGTAGGGCGGAAGTGCTCTTGTGAGAAGACGCAGGGATTTCCCAGGCCTGACCTCTCCTTCAACAAGGGGCAAATCAACAGCACGGGACCCCTAGCCACTGCACTGGGGCCAGCGCTGACCGCAAGGGGAGAGCGCCCCCCATTGAACACCCCAGCCTGTTTCCTGCAGCACAGTGCCCCCTAGCCACTGCGCTGGGGCCAGCACCGACTGTGAGGGGCGCGTCACTTATAGAATGGCCCAGCCTACTCCCTGCAGCAGAGCTCCACTCCTCATGCCCCCCAAACCCACTCCTCATGCCCCTCCCCTTTCCCCAGCTCTATCGCCCTCTGCACACCCCTCCCCGTGGGGCCCCGGCGCTGAGCTGCAGGGTCTGTAGCCGACCCTTGTCAGTGCCTGGAACAATGGGCCCTTGTTGTGGGCATCCAGGTGTGCACAGAGCAGTTGCGTGGCTGCGATTCACCCACCAGGGCCCAGCCAGGCCTGGGACAGAGCTGAAACCAACCCCAGCCCGTAGGCCCCTGTGAGGAAGAGGGGCGGGCCACTACCGCCAGAACTGGTCCCAACCACTGCCTCCGTTGGGACAGCGACTGGCTGCCGGTCCCCACCACTTAGCCCCCCGGCTGCAGCTGGGACCAAGGCACCAGAATCCCTGCCCCAGGAACCCCAAAAGAGCCCGGTTCCCTGGATTCCCAGTCCAAGGCCCCCACATTCAACAGGAGACTTCCATCCTCCGGTGCGGCCACGATTCCCGACTCGCAGGGACATGCCAGGCCTTTCCCACCTCACTTCCACATCTGGATCGGGCACCTCCAACTCCTCGGGATGGGTCTCTGCACCAATGCCATGAGCTCAGCTTCCCCCCTCCCCAAAAAAACCCACACTCTCAGCAAGGCCACCTCTAAGGCAAGTGCTCCCCAAACTCCACTGGCTGGGCAGTGCTGCCTGCAGGTACCAGGGCGCAGCCTGACCCCACTCCCCATGGCTGTACCCTCTATCTTCTGTAGGGGGTGGCATGAGAGGGCTGTGGGGCCAGTATCCTCCCCACTCAGACCCAGGTTATCCCCCGGTCCCATCAGTCTGAAGGGTCAGCTCAGGCCCTGCCCAACACAATGTAGAATCAGCCTTTGTGACACTCTGTACCTCAAAGCAGCACCCTGGACCCCCATATTCCCCACGGTGATATGACTGTGAGGTTTCTGGTACAAAGTCTGCCTTAGGAGGTACCGTTTACAAAGTCTTGATCCATTGAACATTAATAGCCTGTTGGACCCAGAAAAGGAAAATGGGGAAAGAATATGGGAGCACATGACTGTCTCCTCACTGGTCACTTGGGCAGAGTAGCTGATTCAGATCTGTGCACCCAGACACACAGCCTGTAACTCAGGTCCAGAGAGGGAACTGTGTAACTGGCTTTATGGAGGGGAGCAGTCACACAGCTAACTTCTCGGGGACAGAGAAGGGGGTGACGGAGGGTTCCCCAATCCATGCCCCAGTCTTCCAGGACACCGGTCTTAACATGCTTGTGGAAAGGAATTGTGTTTCTTTAAGTCAAGATGCAGCTCCCATGCCTGTAACAGCCAAGAAGTTGAGTCCAGGAAGCGTTGTCTGTGAGCATGCAAAGGACCCGGCTGGCAGAGGGGAGGGGTTTTCCTCCGGGCTCGTAAGACACAAAAAGCAGCTGCGGGAAAGCTGCTAGGAAAAGATGCGTCTGACCAAACAGTAAACACTTGTAACCCAGAAAGCACAGGTCCCAACCCTGTAGGAAAAGGAGTGGGGGAGGTCTCAGTGCTGGGAGTGGCAAACACAGGGCAAGCCTGAGAGGGGAGATGGATTCCTTGCATATGTACAGTCCTGGGGTTGGGAGACATCTCCACAGAGGGCCAGCCAATAGGCAGAATGCCCTACCTACATCCTCACCTCACCAGACCCTGCAGTACCAAATCCCCAAGGTACGATAGGCTTGAGAACCCATAGTGAAGGGAACACTGAAGGGAAAGAAAAACCAGTAACTGAACACATGCTAAGGTTCCGGAAGGAGCTGGAAGACACAAGGGATATTGAACAAACCAGCCAGTCTAAAGATCTTTGTAAACACCCAACTGCGTACCCCCACCACCTGCGATGAGGTGATGTACCTCAGTTTCCCCTTCCATGCAGCAGACCAGGTTTATTATGGTTTGTCTGTTGTGATAAACTTCAAGCCTTCTTACAGGTACTAGCTGAGAAGCAGCATTACATATGGCCTCTTAACACAGGGTGAGTTTTTATTTACCACTCCTAGCATGTGCAAGATCTTTCCCCCAAAATCATGCACATCGCACTCTTTTTCTAGGGTTTGACAGTGCCAATTTTTTTGTCATCAGGTTTAACATTAACAACACATTTTTTTATCATGAGGTTTAACAGTAGCACCAAAGACACTTGTAAACATCCTCTTTCTGTGGTTTAGTCTCAATAGATGCCTGGGTCTGCTCAAAGGCATCAGCTAGAGACGCCATCTCATCCACAGTTTTCATATTGTTGTCCCATAGACACTGTTTCACATCATCTTTACGTATGCTTAGGAAACGCTCCTGAGCAGCAGGGCCAAACACTTGTTCAAAACTTTCAACACCTTTTCCCCTCACCCATTTTCCCATCAGATCTTTCATCCTGTTTACATATTCCCCATTACTCAGACCAGCACTCCTCTGAAGGTTTCTAAATTTCACCCTCTGCGTTTCAGAGGTGATCTGAAATCGATTCACAACTATTTCTTTGAACCTGCAGTAATGTAAAGCATCCTGAATTGGCATGTCATTGAATACATCCAGAGCTTTACCAGTTAACTCTGCAATCAGGGTGGGGACTCTCTTGTCATCGGGAATCTCATGAATTGTGCACAGCCTCTCAAAAGCAGTAAAATATTCTGTGACATCATCTGTCTCTTTGTATGCAGGACACAATTGGTCCCGTTTGTGGACTTTTGGAGAGATGGGAATAGTTGGGCTTGGTAGTTTCTTGGTGAGGGGACCCCAGAGCTGTGGGCGGCAGGGGTACCCTGCAGCCCCCAGCTGCTGCAGGCAGCAGGGGCCCTGGCAGTTCCCAGTCGTGGGGGGGGGGCCCCGAAGCTCCTAGCCCCCACGCAGCTGCCCCGCTACAGGCGGTGTGGGCACCCACAGGTCCCCATTTTGTCACAGATATTTTTAGTGAGTCAGGGATAGGTCACGGCTTCGGTTCATTTTTCTTTATTGCCTGTGACCTGTCTGTGACTTTTACAAAAAATATACATGATAAAATCTTAGCCTTAAGTGTGATGTGTCTGGTGCAAAGTCTGCCTTGGGAGGTGTGATTGAAACGTGATCGATTGAACATTACTACCCTGTTGGATTGTAATGTGCTAGCATTGTATGGGAAGTTATGAGGTTTTGCTATGTGTGTGTTACTGAAATATGTTGTGAGGTTGGGAACGCCCACAGCCGGCCTTTCAGTGGCAACAAAGGAGCACCTAGTGAGACAGATTTACATCAGCACCAGCCTGACATGTGTCTCTGGCCCGATAAGGGGAAACCACTCTCCCAGTGGCCAGCCCAGAGACTCCTCAGAGAGGGCACTTACACCCACGCCACAGCAAGGATCTTCCTAGCAGCTGGAGGAAAGTCTAAAAGAGGGACAGTGACATCATCACTTTCCTCTCTCCTCCCCCATCTCAGCATCTGGAAGACAAAGACTTTGAACTGGGGAGATTGGTCCCAGGCTGGGAAGGAAATCCAGCCTGTGTACTGGGAACTGTGAGCTGCTGTAACATCTCTTAGGATGAGAGGCTGCTTGATTCAAATCTTACTTAGTCTGTTAAAGTTAGAATTTAGAGCAGGGGTGGGGAACCTTTATTCTATTGGGGGCCACTGACCCACAAAAAAAAATCAGTCACAGGCCACACACAGCCCCGCGGGAGGGGCGTGGAGGCTTGGGGCTTCCCCTAGGCTCCGGGGTGGGGCCAGAAATGAGAGGTTCAGGGTGCGGGAGGGGGCTCCGGGCTGGGGCCGAGGGGTTTGGAATGCGGGAGCTGGCTCAGGACTGGGGAAGGGGGTTGGGGTTCGGGCTCCGGCCGGGCTCACGGTCAGTGGCAGGGCTAAGGCAGGCTCCCCCCCCCCCCCCCCCCCCTGGCCCCATGCCGCTCCTGGAAGCGGCCATGATGTGGACATGTGGCTCTGCGCTGTGCGCGCTGACTGCGCCCGCCTGCAGCTCCCATTGGCTATGGTTCCCGGCCAATGGGAGCTGCAGGGGCGGTGCCTGCGAGCGGGGATAGGCAGACACAGACTCGGAGCTTTCTTGATCGCCCCTGCACTTAGTGGCTGCAGGGGCACCCTCGCTTCCCCCGCAGCAGGGTGAGCCGGTGCTCGCAGCTCCAGCCCCATGTGGGGCACCGAGGCTCAGGGCTTCCAGCCCACAGCTCAGAGACTTGCCAGATGAAATTAAACAGGGGGCTAGATCTGGCCCATGGGCCAGAGGTTCCCCACCCCTGATTTAAACTGTGTTTCTAGTTTTATTTCTTAGGTAACCAACTTTGATCTCAATGCCTGCTACTTATAATCACTTCAAATCTGTCTCTCTGTAGTTAATAAATCTGTTTTATATTTTACATAACGGTGTAGTTTCAGTTGAAGTGCTCAGGGAATCTCAGCTCAGGTTAACAAGGGCTGTTGCAGATCCATACCCTTTGTCAGAGTGGCAAATGAATTAATGAGCTTGCACTGTCACTGGCATAGCAGTGTGAGAGACAGCTCAGGCAGGAGAGTTATGGGGGTACAGCAGTCCCACAGTTCCAGGTTGTACCCCGGGGATCCCATCACAGCCTCCCCATGGGAACTTGTACCGAGAAGCTGCGGGACCCCTTGGGGCAATACCTGCCCCCTGGGCACTCATGCCAACAGGCCAGATAGAGAACACAGTGCCCAGAACAGCAGGAAATGCCAGGCAACCCTCAACATCACCCAGCAGCACATCCCACCCTGCACCAGCCTCAGCCCAACACGCACCCCCACCCCCCCAAGGGCTCAGGTGTGGGTGGGAGGAGCTGAGCCATCGCTGGTGGGTCAAGGGATGAGGAGACAGGGGTTCAATTCCTGGCTCTGCCTGGCCTCCCTTTGTGACCTTGGGCACGTCACAACCTGGGCCTCGGCTTCTGTCAGTAACGCGGGAGAATCATCCTTCTTGTCTCCACCCTACTTGTTGTCTCTGTAGACTGTGAACTGTCTGGGGCAGGGACTGTGTCTGTCCATGCAGCATCTGGCACGAAGGGGCCCCGAGCTCAGCTGGGGCTGCTGGGCGCTCCCCTTAGACAAGCACCTTCTAACCAGAGCCAGGGAAAGCAGGTCCAGCTTGGCTGGGTCCATGCTGGCCACGAAAGCCCCAGCGCTGGGGGCTCTGGGCCCATCACCACACAAACGGGGCTGGCACTGCAGTGGGCTGGCAGCACCTCAGTGGAGCAGGGGCTGGGGGTCCAGGCACAGAGCAGCTGCTCCGTCTAATCCCAGGGGGAAGCTACCAGCCAGGAAGGGCCAGCGCCAACTCCCGGGGTGAATGGTTTGGTCTGTAAAAGGCAACTGACTTGCTGTTGGCGAGGGCGCCCTCCCCAATTATTGCCCCCTCCCCCACGTAGGGCACAGAAAAGGGGGTTAAAAGCAACAAGCTTCTGTCTGCAGCTGTGAGTGTCAGGTCAATCCCTGCAGAGCCAGAGGGCGCCCCACAGGGCAGAGGGGCAGGGCAGAGAGGTGCCATCCAGCCCTTGCAGGGCACCAGGCTCCTCCCTCACTAATGGCCACGGCCCTGGAGTAAGGGAGGGCACTTCACAAGGGAGAATCTGATTGGGCAAGACCTGAGACATGGTGAGAGTGAGGGCTACTGGTTAGAGACGAAGTCAGGACTCCTGGGTTCTAGCCCTGGCTCTGGAGGGTGGGTCTAGTAGGTTGGAGCAGGGGGAAGTAGGAGCCAGGACTCCTGGGTTCTAGCCCTGACTGACACAGACTCTCCATAGCCTTGGGCACCTCACTACTCCTCAGTTTCTCCCCCATGAGCTGGCCCCGCCTCTAGCAAGCGGCCGTGTGGCTTAGTTCACAGCTGTTTTGTGCTTTGGGACCCTTGGGTGCCATGTAATAATTATACTGAAAGGGGGGAGGGATAGCTCAGTGGTTTGAGCATTGGCCTGCTAAACCCAGGGTTGTGAGTTCAATCCTTGAGGGGGCCATTTAGGGATCTGGGGCAAAAATCTGTCTGGGGATTGGTCCTGCTTTGAGCAGGAGGTTGGACTAGATGACCTCCTGAGGTCCTTTCCAACTCTGATATTCTATGATGCTATGAAACGGACATGCAGCTCCTGGGCTTTCCGCACACAATGGGCAGCTAGAGACTCTCGGGCCAAACGAAGCAGTGTGGGCCTCCCCTGGAAAGCTCTGCAAGAACTGGCTGCTCCCTGGAGCACGAAGCAGGCTCCCGGCCGCCCTGCAGTGCTGAGGGCGCAATCAGTGCTCCCAGGAAAGCCACGCCCCGTTTGCATCTGCCTGGCAAGGCGGGGAGTCACACAGGCACTCAGAAGACGCAGACACAGCTCTCTTCCTCCCTCTTCCTCATAGCTGGGCACCAGGGGAAGCTCCCTGCCTTTGCCAGCCAGGCCCCAGGAGCAGCAGAGCCCTCCAGGATCTGGGGGGTAGGGGGTCCCCCAACGCAGAGCTCAGGGGGCCATGGCACAGTGGCAATGCCCCATGTAAAATCCCAGCTGCTGGGGGCACACTCCCAGGGCACAGCCTGTCCCCCCTTCTCTGGACCAGACCAGGGCTCCCCTGCTGGCTGCGGAGGGGGCATCACTCTGGGTCTCCCCTCCAACCCCACATCAGGCTCTCTCCAGAGCCGGGGTGCAGGGAACGGCCAGGCACCTTCCTGGGAAGCCAGGGAGTCTGGGGGCAGCTGACTCCAGGTGCATCCCTGGAAGGGCCGGGGCTGGGAGTCCAGCCACACAGGGCGTTCGTTGGCGTGGGCTGAGCCGGGAGTTCCTGGCTGGTGGGGAGCTAGGACCTGGCTGAGCCGGGTGCTGGCAGGAGGGAGAGACGATGTTAGCTGGAGCCGGCCCAGGGCCCCGCAGCCGAGGATACCAGTGGACGGTTCTTCTGGCTGGTGCTCTCGGGCCTCTGCTGGCCGCAGGGTTCCTGTACGGAGCGAGCCAGGCAGCTACCTGAACCCGTCAGAACCAGGCCCTGCCCCCGCCCCGCGGCGATGGCACCAGCACCCACACTCTGCTCAGGGTGGCGCAGGGCCGGGCAGTGCTGCTGGCTCCCATAGGCAGAGATCTCGACCCATGTGCCCTTGGAGCCCCATTGCCCCTCCCCGTCAGGCTGGGGACCAGGCCGTGGCAGCCTCATGGGCTAAGGAACTGCTTCGAAGCAGACAAAGGTTCGAATCCCAGTGGGTGCAACTCAGCCCTGCCGTCCCCCGGAGGCACATGGGATGAGCTGGAGGCCTCAGGGAGCCCCAGAGCTTGGCCTGTTCACACCCGGTGTGGATGGGGAGTGCTCTGGCACATAGGCACCAACTTGGTGCGTGCTGCAGGGCACCCACGAGGAAAAATTGATGGGTGCGCTACACCCACCGGCAGCCAAGCTCCCTGCCCCAGCTCACTTCACCTCTGCCTCCTCCCCTGGGCACGCCGCGTCCCTGCTTCTCCTCCCAGCGCTTGCCGCTGCAAAACAGCTGTATCGCTGTGGGAAGGAGCGGGGAGGAGCGGGAATGCGGCATGCTCAGGGGAGGAGGCGGGGCCGGGGCGGGGATTTGGGGAAGGAGTCCAATGGGGCAGGGAGGAGGCAGAGTTGGGGCGGAGACTTTGGGGAAGGGGTTGGAATGGGGGTGGGGCAGGGGTGGAGTCGGGGCAGGGGCGGGGTTGAGCACCAGGAGGAGTTGGCGCCTATGCTCTGACATCACCCTGGGCAGGCAGCTCCCCCACTGCTCCCACTAGGGGTCGGGGGCTGGCAGGGAGACCAGGCCACAGCGGACTGAGCCTTCCTGGGCATGCTGCAAACAGGACCCTCGGCCCCGGAGAACAGCTCCCGTCCGCAGCAGCTAACCAGGCCCAGCCCACCCCAGCCGCTCTCCCCTGCGTCCCTGCCACATGCTGCCCCCTCAGCTAGTCCCTCCGAGACAGGGCAGGGCTCCTGACAGCACTCAGACCACAGGCCCTGCCACGCCCTCCTGTGCTTTACATGGGTCCCTCCCACACGGAGCCAAGGCAGGTAGCGCAAGAGCTGGTCATTCTGCCAACGTGGATCCTGTCCCACGACAGAGTCCCTGCGCTGGCCACGAACACACAGCCCTGCCAATGCCCTTCAGTCCTGCCCCCCAGCCTCCAGATCGGAGCCTCGCACACTAACCAGGAAGCAGCGAATTGAGGTGTTGCACGTAGAGAATGTTTGTCACCCAAGGAGCTAAAGGGAGTCTGCGCCCGCGCTGCCTGGCATTGCTATCAGCACTGGGGTTACGGTGCCAAGGGCCCCAGTCAGGAGCAGGGCCCTGCGTGCCAGGGGCTGCACAGACAGTCCCCACCCCAGGGTTTGCAATACACAGGGCAGACAGGGTACAGCAGGGTTGAGACAGATGAGGGTTGGGGAGACAACAGGTGACAAAATGAACAAAGCTGAGAAGGGAAGGGGAGGGGTCTCTGCTGCCCATGGGCCCTTCCTGGCCCAGCAGGGATCCTCACAGTGGGGATCACATTTACAGGGTAGTGTGGAGGGGCCGGGGCTGGCGCAAAGGGGCTGGGATCCAGGCCGGCAGGGCCGAGGGCTCGGTGAGCCAGCAGATCCCACAGATGGGGCAGGCTGAGATGGGGAAGGGCCCTAAAGGCAACGGCAATTCAGCTGGTGTCTGGTGCAGCCAAACTAGTCCAGGATGCCACAAGTCCAGGCCAGGCACAAGCCCCACCCAGCTCTGCAGGTCCCGGGGGGAATTGGACCTGGACGGAGACCCGTTCCCCTCAGAGTAAAACCCCCTCAAAGAGCAGCCAGGGGCCCCCAGCAGTGGCTTTGGGGAAGTTACAGAGGGTGACCCAAGGGTGCCAGGACCTTTGTGGAAGTGTGTTGGGGGATGCAGCCCCTCCTGCCCCGCAGCCTGTGGGGGCTCAGCCCAGCTATCCCAGGGTAGCTGCAGGCAGCACAGCGGCCCTGGAACCCGGCCCGGGACAGGCAGGGGTTTGGAGAGCCTGTTCCCTCACTCTCCCCCGGCCAGGGGAGCTGGGCTGAGCCTGCCTGGCTGGCGAAGGAGGGGAAGACCCTGGAGGCCTGGCCAAGGCAGGAGCTCCAGCAGAGCAGAGGCTGGGCCCAGCAAGGGGCTGGGGGTGGGTGGGTAGGCCATCAAAGGCCCAGACTGAGCCCTCCGCATGTCTCTGAAGGGGGAGGGGGCACCTGTTGTTTCTTTCCCTGGAGCCCCCTCCCCCACCCCCTGGGAATGAGCTAGCCTGGAGAACAAAGGCAGCCCAAGCTCCTGCTGGCCCCCACACCCTCGCTCCAGGGGCTGGTGGGAGAGGGGCAGGCCAAGGGGCTGGGGGGAATCTGCCCCAAGAGACAGGGGATGTGGGAAGGGGCAAGAGGCAGGATCCCTGGACTGGGGGGCACAGGCACCATGGGGGCGAGAGACAGAGCTGCCCCCCAGCACCCACAGATGGGGGGCTCAGGCCCAGATTGTGCAGCTCCTTTGGGTTTGGGGGGCAGAGTTCCAGGGCATGGACCCTACAGCCGGCCCATGGGCACCAGGCTGGGCTCCGGTGCTGCAGCTTGGGGGGTGGGGGATGTTACACCCCCCCATCTGGCCTCTTACCCAGGCCCGATTGTCTCTGCCCGCCAGCTCATGCCCCCTGCTAACATGTCCTCGCCGTGGGGCTCTAGAGGGGCCCAGGACTGCCCCACAGCCCAAACCAAGCCCAGGATCCAGGCTTCAGCGGCCTGGAATGGGACCCACCAGAACCCGGCTCCGCCCATGCTGACACATGGGGATCCCCAGCCCAACCAGACCCAGCACCCTGGGAGGTGCCTGTCATGGAGACAGATCCCAGCTTAAAGGTGATCTAGGACCAGAACCGTGGCTCTGCTTTGGGCCTGATCTCCCATTAGTGGAGAGGAGAGAGAGGGAAGTGAGGTCTGGTGGGTTAGCGCAGGATGGTGGGGGTAGGTGTTAGGACTCCTGGGTTCTGATCCTGACTCTTGACACTGAATCACTCACAGCATGGGCAAGTCCCCGCCACTCTCTGCCTCAATTTCCCCTCCGAAGTAGGGCTGATAACCCTCCCCCTCCCCTTCCCTGATGGGCTGGAGGATTCATGAGAGCTGGAAGATCACTTGAACACAAGACACACCGGACACCCTCAGAGCATCACGGCAACCGTGCACACACAGCTGGCCTCTCTGCCTCTTCCACTGGTCCAAGTCCTACCGCCTATTAACCCATTCACGCCCAGGCACAGATCCCGTCCCCAGCAGCACAGGGGAAGTATCTACACAAAGCTGGGAGGAAGGGGCCAGAGAATGCTTCATGGGTTGGCAACAGTGCTCAGGAGTGCCAGCAGCTCAGTAGAGTTTGGAAAGCCCCAGAGGGCAAATGACCAGCCAAGCCCCGGGCAGAGGGTCTGGATCCCATGTGGGGCAGCTTAGGCCAGCTGGGCCATGGGAGCAGCATGTTGGGTAGTGGGACCCCAGACAGTGCCCACCCTGACCCCAGAGCAGACCCTACACACACACCCGCCCCCTGGAACACAGGGAGGGTTGAGACCCCAGAGAGCTCCTGTGTGACGTTCCCCTGACACCCCCCACCCACGACCTTCCAGGGAGCTGAGCTTCCCAGGGACTGAGGCAGCATCGGGAGCTGGTGTTGGCTCATTCAGCCTCAGGGTTGTGGCTGTCAGGCCCCCCCCCCGCCCCCACTCCTTGGCTGTGCCCAGTGGGGTGGGCTCCTGACCCATGGCCACTGGGCTTTGCTGTGCGGAGCAGGCTGTGACGTCTAGGGATGGGCCTGCTGATTCCCACGGCGCAGGGGCATGCAGGGGTGGAAAGAGCTGACCAGGATGCAGCCATCAGGGCCTTGCCTGGGTTTAGGAAAAGTCTGGCTTGTAGCGCTCGGGTGTGCCCGTGTGTGCCACTGCCCCTCGCTGCCTGGAGCGGCACTGCTCACCCCGACTCCGTCCTAGGGTGGAATTCTCCCTCAGTCGGGACTGGGGCTTTCGGAGCAGGGGGATCCTGGTTCTCTCCCTGCTGCCCACAGGAATTGCCGAGCGGCCAGGGCTGCCCATGGCACGGCTCCCCGGTGCAATCCCTTTCCTGTCTGTCTCTCCCTTTTCCCGTCTCTGCGCACTCTGGCTGGCAGCAGAAGCCGCGCAGTGAGTCAGGCTGTTCCCGGAGCCCTGGCTCCCAGCCGGCCCAAACCACGGAGCAGGAGCAATGTGTGAGCGAATGCTGCTTTCCCAGGAGAATCCCAGCCCGGATGCCGCCCAGCCTCTACCCTGAATCAGCTGACCCAGTCCCCAGCCGGGACCTTGTGGGTTAGCAGCTGAGCATAACCCCAACCCTTCTTCCACGGGGGCTGGCAAGCCGACCTGCTCTCCCCATCTGCAGGGGCCAGCAGGTAAACCCACTCTGTCCAGAGGCACACTGTGCTGGGGAGGAGCAGGCTGCCATCAGCTGGGCACCATGCAGGGCAGCAAGGCATGCTGGGAATGATGCCAGAGTATATGGAGCTGCCTGGAAGACAGCAGAGAGGCTATGGGGGCTCTATGGTCCATGGAGAGAGACAGGGGCTCTCCAGCCAGGAGCTGAGGGGCTGGGAGTGATTCAGTGTCCAGAGTCAGTATCAGAATAGGCTCTGCTGGGGTGCTATGGTCAGTCAGGAAGTGCCCCCCTCTTCCCCACGTGGGAGGGGGTGCGAACACCAGAGCAGAGATTGGCTAAGCTCCGGGCTGGGCTGCTCTGGGTTGGAAGATCACCTGCACCCGCCTTGCCTGCCTGGGGGGTTCCCAGACCCTGCCTCCCCCTCCCCCCGGGAGCCTGGACAAGGGCCCCTCTCTGGTGTGCCTCTGGGGCCCGAGAGCGAGAGGCTCTGGGAGCTCAGTGTAGTGAGTTTAGCAAAGAGATGGTTCAGGGCTGACGGGCCCGGCCTCTGCAGTCTAGCAGAGAAAGTCTAACGCACTGAAGCCAGATCAGCTCAGACCAGCAATAAGATGTGAATGGGTCATCGGGAGGGGCATTAGCCATCGGAGCAGTTTAATGAGGGTTGTGGTGGATTCTCCATCACTGGCCATTTTAAATCGTTTGGACCAGCTCACGCAGGAGCGAGCCCAGCGCAGTCCTGCGGCTCGTGCTGTGCAGGTCAGGCTGGATGGTCACATGGGTTATGAAATCTGACTGGCATGGACTGGCCCATGGCCAGGCAGAGCTCTTGGGCAATAAGCTAATGGCTCCAGTTGTGTATTTAACCCTGTGCTAAGTGGGCCACCCCTTTCTGTAGCAGGGAGCTGTGGGCTAGCCCCCCGGCATAGCCAGCTGATGCCCCCCATTCCAAGGGGGCAGGGTGTGTAGCTTGCTGCCACACCCCCCGCAGGGAACACAGGAAGGACAGCAAGGCTGGGAGGCCACAGAGTCACTGCACTGGGCAGTACCATTATCCCCCTGAAATAGATGGGGAAACTGAGGCACAGGGTGGGGTCACACAGGAGGTCATTGGCAGAGCAGGGGATAGAATTCAGGAGTTCTGCCTCCCAGCCCCACACTCAATCCAGCAGACCAACCTTGTTTAATCTGTTTCTTGCTGTCAGGAGCACTAATGTCTGCTGCAGCCAAGCCCGACAAGGCCTCCTCCTGGGATCGCCATGCAGAGACCCTCCCCCTGCAGAGCTGCTGGGGACTCACAGAGCTGGCTGCTGCTTTCTGCAGCGAGCTCTACAGTTAGAGCAGGGCGGGACTGGGAATCAGGACTCATGGGTTCTGTTCCCAGCTCTGACACTGCCTTGCTGTGTAACTCTGAGCGAGTCCCTTCCCAGCTCTGATATTCACTTTCCTCTTCTATTAAGTGGGATAATTACCCAGGGCTGTGAAGCAGAAATGCTACCAGAGACATCCCCCCTCTCTGGAAACCAGTGCCCGGGACCGAGCATCCCAGTGCCAGTCGCTTCCAGCCCCACACCCTCCCCCAGACCCAGTGCCACGGGCAGCCTCTGCCAGCCCCTTCAATAGGAGGAGGGGAAAATAGCGAGCCAGGTGGAAGTTTTGCCTCCCCTGTATCAGGCGGTGCCCAGATCAGCGCTGCGTGAGGGACCAGGAATATCCGGGCCAGGAAAGAGATGACGTGTTGAGCGAGGAAAGGAAATCAGTGACATTTGCGAGGTTTCATTACAGGATGCACTGATTTGGCTGCAAGGGGGTTGGGAAACAGTGGCACTGCGCGTGAAGGGGGTGGAGAATTGGCGGCACCGGTCATGGGACCCACCCAAAAAAACCCCACAGAACCCTGGAATCCACAAACTAGACCTCAGGATGACAACACGCTTGCCACCCAAAGCGCATCACCCAGGAGGTGGAATTGAGCCTCACAATCAGCCACCCCCCACCTCGGTCAGTACCAATAGCCCCACGGCACGGAGGAGGAAAACAGATGCCCAGAAGAATGATTTACACAGTGAATTAGGAGCTGAGCTGGGGACAGAACCCTGGCATCCTGACTCCCAGGCCCCCTGTTCTAACCTACCCACTAGATCCCACTCCCCCGCTCCCCAGAGCCAGAACCCGAACCCCCTGCTCTAACCCACTAGACACCCTCCCCCCCCGAGCCAGAAACAAACCCAGGAGTCCTGAGTCCCAGCCCCCTGCTCTAACCCACTAGACCCCACTCCCAACTCCCCTGCTCTAACCTACCCGCTAGACCCCACGCCACCCAGACCCAGAAACAAACCCAGAAGTCCTGACTCCCAGTCCACTGTACTTTTAGCTACCAGACCATGTGCTCCTAAGGAGCCAAGCACACGTATCTGGGAATGATCAGAGATGGGTGTGATTTTAGTCCCTGAGTGTTGGCTGTTTCAGAGCTAGGGTGTTGGGTTGGGCCCTCTCTCTCTGACCCCATGAGCAGACAGGGAGTTAGGTGCACAGCAGCCTGCAGATTCAGGTCACACTGGGGCTGCTCTCTCATTGCAGAATGCTGGGACACGGCCCAAAAGGGACCCACCCAGCACCATTCTAATGCAGCCACCTCTGGGGTAGAGCACAATAGCCAGCACACCTGCCAGCCACTGGGCAGGGATTTCGGCTGAAGATAATGGGGGCTAGACTGCTACTCGCCCCGACAGCGCCCCGAGGTCTGCGCCTGGTGTCCCAACATACCACGTCCCAGTAATCGCAGTTTGCTTGGCAGCTGAAAAGGTTAACACCCCGCTAGAGGGGAAGTGGCTCTTACACCTCCAGCCCCTGCTGCAGGGGATGAGCCACCAGGGCAGGGCTGGACATGGTGGCTCAGGCCAATCAGCCCAGTGATACCAGGGGCTGGAGGCACTTTCCTGGCCAATAGATTGGGGGGGGGGGGCGGAGAACAGGGTGGTTAGGCCAATAGGATCAAATGGCAACAGCTGCTCTTTGGGCTTTACCCTCTCAGCTGCCCCTTGGCTCATCCATGCTGGGGCTTTAACAAGCTCAGCCTGACTAGTGCTTGGAGCTCCTGGAGTCAGAGCAAGTAGGGACAGCATGAATAGAACAGAGCACACTCATGAGGGGCATCTCCAGGGGAAAGCTCCCTGGGCTGGCTGCTTGCCACAGGCCACGGGACACAGCTCTCCCCAACTCCACCCTCCCCACTGGATCAGAGCCACCAGGCTCCACACCCACTCAGCGCCGCCAGGGCAGGGAAGAGAGGGGCTTTAATAAGTGGGATTCCCAGGAGCAGCATCTGGGAATTCTGTGTCCCTGGGGGACCTAGTGGGGTTCGGAATCAGGACTCCTGGGTTCTATCCCCAGTTCTGGGAGGGGAGTGTGGTCTGGAGATTAGAGCAGGGGCGTGAGACTCCCAGGTTCTCTCCCCAGGTCTGGAGATTAGAGCAGGGGGGTTGGGAGCCAGGACTCCTGGGTTCTCTCCCCAGCTCTAGGAGGGGAGTGGGGTCTAGGGGTTCAAGCAGCAGAGCTGTGAAGCAGGACTCCTGGGTTCTATTCTTGTCTCTGGAGGAGGACAGGTCTAGTGGTTTGAGTGGCGGGGTTGGGAGCCAGGACTCCTGGGTTCTAGTCAGAGCTGACTGGCATTGAGAAGAACGGACTAAGGGCTTGTCTACACTGGCAACGTTAAAGTGCTGCCGCACCAGCGCTTTAACGTGACTTGCGTAGTCTCCCAGCGCTCTAAAAAAACACCTCTATGAGGGGCGTAGCTCCCAGCGCTGATGCACTGTCTACACGGGCACGTTCCAGCACTGAAACTTGCAGTGCTCAGGGAGGTGTTTTTTCACACCCCTGAGCAAGAAAGTTGCAGCGCCGTAAAGTGCCAGTGTAGACAAACCCTAACACCCTTAGCCTGGGAACACGGCTGTGACTCACCCCACAGGGCTAGGTGTCAAGACACCCAGTGTCACCCACTTCCCCCTGCCCCTGATGACACAGCACCATGAACCAGAGCCGGCTGAGCTCTGGAGGGGTCCTGCCCTCAACCCTGCCACGTTCACTGGCCCGAGGGCCCCGATCCCTGGCACATTCAGCCCTTGGTTGCTTCCTCGGCACGCAACCCAGCAGGACCTCGGGGGAGGCAGATTCGCCCCCACCCTGATGGGCGTGGACCACGGGCCTGCTCAGGAGGGGGATGGGGAAATGCAGGGGCGGTTCAGCCCTGGTCCGGGAGACGCCACCTCCAGCCCCCCATCGCTCCGTGTTAGCAGCTCGCCAGGGACTCCAGCCCCCCCAGTGTTCGCAGTTCCTATGCCCCACTCGGGGCTGCCACGGGGGGGGGGGGGCACGAATAACATCCCCAGCCCAGCGGTGTTCCCCCCAGCTGCCCTCTCCCAGGGAGCCCCACACACACCGGTCCCTGCGCCGCCAGGAGAAAGCGCCGCCAGCGCTGGAATTCCGCCTGCTCCGAGTTACAAGGGAAGGAGCCGATCCCCAGCTCCGATTACAGGAAACGCTCCGTTCCCAGCCTGTTCTGTGCGGGGCCGAGGGGCGGGGGATCCCACCGGAGCGCGGGGCTCGGGCTGCAGCGTCGCCCACCCGGCCCCGGGTCCCCACGCGCGCCCTCCCCGTCCTCCCCGTGGGGGGATCCCGCGAACAGGATCGGGCCCGGGAGCGCGAGGAATGCAGGCGGGGGGCTCGGGGGGACCTGAGCGCCGCGGCCGGGGCTCCAAGGAGCGAGCCAGGACCGGACAGGACGGGTAACGGTGCAAACAGCGCCGGAGCCGCGTGCCCAGACCGGCGGAAAGAGGCGGGGTCCCGCCAGGGGGACTGGGAGCAGAGCCCGGAAAGTCAGAGCTGGGCTAGAAGCAAACGCCCCCCCCGCCCGGCACACACGGGGGCAACAGGGGGCCGTGACCCGCTCCATATCCCCGCCCACGGGGGGCCGTGAACCCCCCACACCCTCCGCCCTGGTGCTAACAGGGGGCCGCGAACGCCCCCCATATCTCCCGCCCACAAGGAGCCGCGAACCCCCCACTCCCAGCCGCCCCGGCGCTAACAGGGGGCCGCGATCCCCCCAGCCCACAGGGGGCCGCGAACCCCCCCACTTCCCCCGCCCCGGCGCTAACAGGGGGCCGCGAACGCCCCCCCGCCCCCAACGACCCTTTGATACAATTTGTTCTTCAACAAGGTGCCAAGACTCCGAAGCCCGGGGGGGGAGCGCGGCCCCCGCCGCTCGCTCACCTCTGGGGCTCCGGGAGGTAGAAATCCACGGCGAAGCCGAAGAGGCTGCCCGGGGCACCGCGGAACAGCGCCGGCTCGGCCACGTCCAGGTTGAAGGCGCGGGCGGGCGGCAGGGCGAGCAGCAGCAGCGGCAGCAGGGTCCCGGGGGGCGGCATGGCGGAGCCCGGCGCGCTGGCTGCCCCGCTCCCGACGCGCAGGCAGGACCTTGCGGGAGCAGGGCTCCGAGACCCCTCCTGGAAGCGCCCGCAGGGTGTTTCCACCCCCCCAAAGGGAGGAGTCACCAGCCGCGGCTGCGCCCACCCCCTGCCTGCGGGGTGGATCTCGCGGAGCAAAGATGGGGCGGTTTTGGAGAACACGACACCGCTGGCACGGGCCGGGCCGGGGGCAAGCCCGGGACCCCAGCGATGGGCCGGGAAGGGTCAGAGCGGCGGGCCCAGCTTTGGGCTCTTGAGTTCAACAATAGGGGGCTTCTAGGCAAGTGCAAGTAACAAAAGGGGGAACTCACACTTGTGGGGAGCAGCAGCCCCCTCCCAAGTGAGCAAGAACCTGATCCCCGCGTCCCTAGGAAGTATGTCTGGGGGTGGTTCTGCAGCTAGCTGGGCCCCTCCCAGGGCTGCTCCCTGGAAAGGCCCTTTGCAGAAGGCAGGAAGAGGCTGGCAGGAGGCAGAGAGGAGGAAAAGCCCTTTGACTCTATCCCTGATGGCTCCCCTGGGGTCATTATCCTATGGTACAAACAGGGAAACTGAGGCCCTGAGCGGGGCTCGTTTCTCGGCTTTGCTGCAGCCTCCCTGGGACCTGAGGCAGAGCTCTGGGTAGCTCAAAGGCTGGCCTCTGTCCTCAGCAGAAGTGGGTCCAACAAAAGCTATTACGTGCCCCACCCTGTCTCTCATCCTGGGACCAGCCCGCTACAGCAACACTGCAAACAACAGCCTCCTGTGTGCGCTGGGCGGGCCACTGCATTTCTCTGGGCCTCAGTTCCCAGCTGTAGCCTGGGGCTAAGGATCTGCCCCAGCCGGGTTTGGGGCAATGCCCAGAGACAGCTGCAGCGTGGGGGCCACGTACACACCCGCCACTGCACGTATCAGAAGCAGGGTAGAGGCCAGGTCTCTTGGCTCCCAGCCCAGTGGCCTCTCCACTTGCCAGCCCCCCTGGAATGGCCACTGGGGGCACGTCCTAGCGGCTCCGGCCCGGCTGAGCTCATGGAAAGAGGTGACCCTGCAATGTGCAAAACATTTGCTTAGGCAAAAGCCTTGGAAATCTCACACAATATCCCAGTACAGGAGGCCAGGGTGAGAAACGCCCTGAGGCTAGCGCTCGCCAGGCCTCCACCACCCACTAGCTTTCCACTGACATCCCACTCCAGCCAGCCTGAGTCAGTATGGGGCAGGGAGCCCAGCCCTCCAGCCCCTGTCCCCCCGGGCTCCACCGCTGGCACAAGCAACAAGTAGCCCTCACAGCCAGTGAAGGAGGGTGTGAACCAGGGAGGAGAACAAAGGGGGGGACATGCAAAAGTTAATGTCAGTGATTGCTTAAATTCTCAGCAATAGGAGCTGGGAACAGAACCCAGGAGTCTTGGTGTTCTGCCCACCCTGCTGGACCCCACACCTCTCCCATAACTGGGACAAGAACCCAAGAGTCAGTTCCTGTTGTGTTATTGTTGGGCCACTTGCACAGGCACAGGTGTGTTACTGCAGGATTGTTTTTGTACAGATGGGTGTGTTATCACAGGGTCACTTGTACACACACTGGTGTGTTATTGTAGGGTTGTTCATGCCAGCTCAGTCCAGATGAATTCAGCAGCTGCAGCCTGTCCTGGCCTCACTTGGTTGCCATGAACAGGGAGCAAATGCAGGCACCTGGAGAGCTCTCCTGGGGCTGAAGGGAAGGGAGTTCCTTTCTCAGGGGCCCATGATGGCCAGTGTGAGCCCCTACTGCAGGGCAGCCTGTCCCAGGGGGTACGGAGGGAAAGGACCCTGGGAGGGATCGGGGGTGGTGGCTGGGTGAAAAAATGAGCCCAAACTCTGGGGCTACAGGAAGCTGCCCTGACTTGCACCCACAACCCAGAGCAGGCGCCCCAGGCTTTCCAGGCAGTCCCCAAAGTCCCACCAAGCTGGGGAGGCAGAGGCAGCAGGGCTGAGCCGTGCCCGCAGCAGAGCTGCTTTTGTGCTATTTCCTGGCCCCTCGGAAACAGGAAGTGCCAGAAATCTTGTGCTAGAAGTCATTTCCCCATGAGTTCCTGGCTGGCGGGTGAGCCCCACCTCTGGACTCCCCCAGAAGAGCCAGTGGGCTGGAATGTCTCCACTCACAGCACAGAGGTGATGTCGGTTGCAGGGAAATTCCAGGGGAATCCAGTCGGTTCTGAGTTAGAAGAAGGGAAATGGCACAGGCACACAGCCTGACACCTCCAATCCCCACAGGCAACCCTACAATAACAACCCAGCATGCAGGACCCCGTGCACATAGGCAACCCTACAATAACAACCCAGCATGCAGGGCCCAATGCACACAGGAGACCCTACACTAACAAACCAGCATGCAGGGCCCCAGTGCACACAGGCAACCCTACACTAACAAACCAGCACGCAGGACCCCGTGCACACAAGCGACCCTACACTAACAAACTAGCACGCAGGACCCCAGTGCACACAGGAGACCCTACACTAACAAACCAGCATGCAGGACCCCGTGCACACAAGCGACCCTACACTAACAAACCAGCACACAGGACTCCGTGCACACAGGCAACCCTACAATAACAACCCAGCACGCAGGACCCCAGTGCACACAGGCAATCCTACACTTACAAACCAGCACGCAGGGCCCAGTACACACAGGCGACCCTACACTAATAAACCAGCACGCAGGGCTCCAGTGCACACAGGCAACCCTGCACTAACAAATCAGGGTGCCAGCCCCTTTGGCAAGCTGCACCAAGGGAGGTGCCATGAAAACAGTCTGGCAGTGACAGGCAGGGGGTGCTCACTGCACTATAGGCTAGGAAGGTGGGGCTGGTCAGTACATGCCCCAGGTGGGAACGTGGCTGGGGCAGAGGCCAAGTCCCAGACCCCGCTGGGGAGTGGTCTGGTGGGCATGGGGAGGGGAGGCCGTGCAATGAGGGTCTCCAGGTCAAGAGAGGGGTGGAGCTGTAGTGCCCCCTCCCCGCCTCATGCCCATCTGTTTCTCCTCTGTTGGCGCTGAGCCCTCCTCCCCCAGCCAGGCACATGCCCAGGCACACACTCAGCCAACACAGGGGCATGACCCATTCCCACATCCCCACTGCATCATAAATAGCCATGGGGCGGCCAGGGGGATATAATGGATGGGGGGACGGGGGGACTGGAACAATTTGTACAGTGTGAGAGCTGAGAGCTATTGAACCAAACTGTATATCCTGTATAGGATGGAAACCATTTCAAGCCCTAGCACCCCTAGTTCCAGCACCTCTGTGGGGGGACATGTTGGGGGCCCCGCCTGGGCCTGGCACAGGGATCCCTGCAGAATCTGGGCCCTCGCCACAAGCAGGGAACAGCTGACGAGGTTTTGAACCCCCTGGCAGCAGAATCAGCCTTTTGGCCCAGTTTCTCGGGGCTCATCCAACCATAGCACAGCAGCAGGGCAAACGGTGAGGGGTGTGCTGGGAGGGGGCAGCAGCAGGAAGGGGGAGGGGCACAGGGCTTTCAGGTGGGGGAGGGGCAGGAAGCAGGGGGCTCTCAGGTGGGGGAGGGGGCTCAAGAGGGGGGATGGGCATAGGGCTCTCAGGTGGCAGAGGGGAGGGGCAACAGGGGGCTCTCAGGTGGAGGAGGGGCAGGGGACGCTCAGTTGCAGGGCAAGCTGCCAGCTGCAGGGCTTTTCCTGTCACAGCTGGATCCTCTCTGGGATGACCCCTGTTTGGGGGAGGGAGGATTGAACTAGAAAAGCGATTCAATTGGGAGGGGGCTGTACCCCTTCCCCCATTGACCCCCCCATGCAGCAGCTGCCCCAGCGGGAGGGGCGGGAACGAGCTCACCCAGAATTGGGGGCAAAACCACCTCAAAAAGCCACTGCCCCCATCCCTGCCCCGGGGGCTCCCCTCGCTTCAGTCATCCCTCACCCCTCTGGCGTTGCCTCCACCCCCTCCTCCCCCAGTTCATTCTTCCATCATGTCTGCGTCCCACCCATCCTGCCTTCCCCTCCCCCCCAGACTGACCAGGGCTGACACAGACACCCGGGTCTCCCCCCACCCCCACATGGGAAGTTGCTCAGCATTACTCTGCCGTGGGAGATGAGTGTTCATCTGTCTGTCTGAGCAGAGGCTGGTCTCAGGGGATACGCAGCCCAGCAGGGAGCAGGGGGGCTGGGAGTCCCTTGGAGGTGCTGTGCTGTGCCAAGGGGCCCAAGAAGTTCCCCCTGCAGCGGCTGCCAGTGAAAATCAACCTGGCATCAGCATCAGGGTGGCACGGAGCCCGCCGGGCAGAAGTGCCAACTTGGGGGGCGAGCACTGGATCAGAGAGAAACCTCCAGGCCAGGGTCCCCGTCAGGAGGAACAGACCCCACCCAGCCCATCCTTCACGCTGTCTGTCTGTGTTTTGCCGTTGGGTGAAGAAGATGCTGATTCCCTATCTGCCTTGCCCCCCCGCCCCAGCCTATTTCGACTGGCCGCCCAATCAGCTGGCGCCATGCAGGAGGCGGACAGGCTGTGGCGCCCATGGGTTATGGGAGGGCAGTGCCATGGGCACAGCAGGAAACGTCTCTGTTTCACATGTATCCCTCAGCAACCAGCAATAGTGGGCAAGAGGATGTGAAAGTGTGTGTCGGGAGTGGCCTATGTGTGTCTGTGCATCTGTCTGTGTGTGTGTGTGTTGGTGCCATCACTATTTCACAGCTAGAAATGACTCCGACTGCCAAGTCTTAGGGGTCCCCCCCCAGCTTTGCCAACGCCCCAGGGAACTCAGCTCTACAGGATGCCACAGATCCAGTCATGGCACCTGGCACACAGAGCAATGGTGTCAAAGCAGGGCCATGGAGCTGGTGCACAAGGGGTTAAAAGGGCTGTGGGGGCTCACGGCCTGGGCTCCCCTCTGCTGGGGTGTTACTGGGGGTTGCTATGGCAGCAGGCGCCCGCTCAAGGACACATGGCTGGTCTCAGCCCAGTTCTGTGGGTAATGAGGACTCAGCCCCAGGGCAAAGCCCAGAAGTGGGCAGGGCTCAGCTCCCTGGAGGGCGAGGGGGAAAGACCCTATAGTAAATAAAACTGCCCCTGTCCTGCCCCAGATGGCCCAGTCAGGGAGACTCACCCGCCTGGGTTTTCTTCCTGAGGAAACAGTGGGGTGAAAGGGGCAGACCACAGCCAGCCCCTGCCCCCCCTCGCATGGGATTGCCCCATGCACCTCCCTCCCCACTGGGCTTGGCTGTGGGAGGATGTCTGGGCCAGCGACCCCTGGCGTCCTCGGGGCACTGACACACAGCTGCGGAGGGCGAGGGGTACTGGGGGAATTACTCACCGCTGGCTGCATTCCTGGGATACTGATGCAATGGGCTCTGTGCACACATCTGGGGGCGGGAAGGGGGAGCCCGGGCTGCAGAGCAGGGAACGCTCTGTGCCAGAGAGCAGCAGCAGCCGCGCGGCCCCATGACTTCATGGAACCAAAATAGCCCAGGTGAACCTCACACTGTCCTCCAGGCGCTGCAGATAGAGCCAGCCCCCGTGCAGTGCTAGGGGTGCTGTGCTGCAGGGAGTGGCGAGGAAGCTCAGTAGGGGGTGCTGTTCTGGAGGGAGCTGGTGGGGGCTCAGCAGGGGGCTCTGTGCTGCAGGGAGAAGGGCGGGGCTCAGTAGGGGGCGCTGTGCTGGAGGGAGAGAGGCGGGGCTCAGTAGGGGGCGCTGTGCTGGAGAGAGTGGGGAGGGGTCTCAGCAGGGGGCTCTGTGATGCAGGGAGAAGGGCGGGGCTCAGTAGGGGCGCTGTGCTGCAGGGAGTGGTCTCAGTAGGGGGCTCTGTGCTGCAGGGAGTGGGGAGGGGTCTCAGTAGGGGGTGCTGTGCTGCAGAGCGAGGAGGGGCTCAGTAGGGGGAGCTGTTCTGGAGGGAGCTGGTGGGGGCGCAGCAAGGGGCGCTCTCTCCTCTCTCAGTCAGTGCTGACCCCAATTCCCCAGCACGGTGCTAAGGGGCTCTGTGCTGGAGGCAGTGGGGTAAGACTCAGTAGGGGGCTGTACTGCAGGGAGGGTGGAGAGGGAGCATGTTGGGGCTGTACTCTGCATCCAGGGCACTAGACAGGGCCTTGCTCTCTGCCCTTGGGGCCAAAGCCTCTCCCCACGCTGCAGGGCTGCGCTGAGGATGCCAGGCAGCCTCGGCGGGTGGGAGCGGCGCCCAGGCAGTGGTGGGGGGTGCAGGGCTTGGGAAAGCGGCGGGTCGATAAATACTGCTCTGTGCTCAGGGTGACGGGGGGCCCTGAACAAAGCCCCATTGAGGGAGCAAAGAGCCGGCTCGGCCTCCCTCAGCCACACGGCTCAGGGGGCCAGGAGGGGAGATCAAAGGGGGCTGGGCACCTGGCACTTAGTTCACTGGGACTGTCCCCAGCGCCACCCCCACGAGCTGCACCACAGCTCAGCAGAGCTGGCGGGGGGCGGGGGGGGGGAGGGAAGGCTGGGAGCCAGGACAACACGGGGGGGGGGGGTGGGGGGCTCAGGCTTGGGGGGGGCGGGGGGGGGGGGGGGATTTGGGGGGGGGCACCCCTGCCCCTCTGCAGGAGGGACGCATTCTTTGGGCTTAATCATTAGCAACGGGCAGTGGCTCTTCCATGCCCTGGTCCCAGGCACTTGGGCAGCAGGAACCAGGGGCCTTATATGGACCTTGATTTATTGCCCTGGCTCAGTCTAGAAGCCTCCCTTGGACCCAACACTGGAGCTCCCCCCGCCCAGCTCTGCCAGTGCCCCTCAATCCTGATCCGCAGCCCCAGCTGTCCCTGTGTGGTGCCCCAGTCCCCACTCCCTGAGGGAGCCCAGGACTGGGTAGCAGGGGGCTGCGGGTCGGGACTGAGGGGCATCGGCAGACTTGTG
>NW_020665187.1:56695-57114 GCF_002925995.2 Terrapene triunguis | reverse complement strand
TCGGCAGACTTGTGGGGTGGGGGCAGCCCAGGACTGGACTAGCAGGGTTCTTTTGAGTATAAATAACTCTTGCCACCCCCACCCCTACCACCCTCCCCAGTCGTCCCCGCCCCCAAGCCCCCATCTCTATGTCCCCTGCCGCATCCCCACCCCGCCCCCTCATCCCCCCAACCTTCCTGGCAGGAACAGCCCCACTGCTAAGGGGGAGTCCAGGCCTCCCCAGCGCCCCCTCCCCCCGCCCCCAGGGTCCGTTCCCACAGGGGCTGGCCGGGTCTCCCAACCCGAAAGGGCCGGATGAGTCTCTGATCAGCAGGCGCCTGCTGGGTTCAAAGGCTTTTTCCCAGAGCCTGGAGCTCAGCCCCAGGGTTCATCTGGCCTGGGTCAGGGACAGAGCGAGAGCTCCCCCAGCCCAGGGCCCC
>NW_020665187.1:36157-51695 GCF_002925995.2 Terrapene triunguis | reverse complement strand
AGGGAGCAGGGCGGGGGCTCAGTAGGGGGCGCTGTGCTGCAGAGAGCAGGGCAGGGGCTCAGCAGGGGGCGCTGTGCTGCAGGGAATAGGCTGGGGGCTCAGTAGGGGGCGCTGTGCTGCAGGGAATAGGCTGGGGGCTCAGCAGGGGGCGCTGTGCTGGAGGGAGCGGGGTGGGGCTCAGCAGGGGGAGCAGTCGCTGCTGACCCCAGTTTGACACTAGGGATATCAGATTTTCCCCTTGGCTGTAGATGCCTGGCCTGGGCCTCCCACAACACCTGGGCGTGGCAGCCTCACATATGGAGCCACGCGTGGCTAGGGCGGTGACATTCCTCCCACGTGTACAATGCAGCAGTGCGGGGGAGAGGGTTCCCTGCCGAGCTGCGTGGGGAGCTGTGTTTATCAGGCCTCCCTGTCCGCTTCCCAGCGCCCTGGCCCCTGGGCCACATCCACCTCTGAGCCCACTGCTGGGTGAAACAGCTGGGCCTAGAAACATCTTTCCTTCCCCCAGCTGTGGATTTGCCCCCCCTGAACTCACAGCCCCGGGACACAGCGGGGCTACAAATGAAGGTGTTGGCCCGGCTCCCATGGGCCCTGGCCCTGGCAAATGGTGCCATGTCTGTTTGCAGAGGGGCTGCAGGAACATAAACAAAACCCTACAAAACAAAGCACTCCACCTCACCCTACACCCCTCGGGGAGGAGAGAGAGACTGAGGCACACAGGGGCATTGGGCCCATGGCTACCCGGGGACCCCTACACACTTGCAGCGGCTGCACTGGAACGCTCCCCCAGCCTGCCCAGCACTCAGGTGGGATGCAGCATTCCCGGGAGCTGCCCTCTCTGTGCCAATGCCACAGGTGGCTGCCACCCCCGCAGCTGGGCAGACTTGGCCCCTGGCCTGGCTGGGGGACAGACGGCTCCAAGCAGCGTTAGACAGGGCTCCGGCAGCCGGATTCCCCCTGCCCAGCAGACAATGGGAGCGTTTCCTGCAGGGCCTGGCAAGGGAAGGGATGGGGACGGGTGGGAACAATGCGCTTGCTCCGGGTATTTCCTGGCTGTTAATAACAGGCTGCAGGGGACACGGGGGCTCACAGACGGGCGGCTCCTGATGTCCCTGGCAGTGGCGGTGGCTCTCACCAGGGCTGCTGGTCCAGGGGCTGGTTGTGTTGTGATCAAATTGCCCAGTCAGGCTGTGCCCTCAGACATGACCAGGGCCCTGTCTGTAGCTCACTCAGCCGTCCCGCATGTCGCACGCAGCTTGTACGTGTTTCCCTGAGAGTCTGAGCCCAGGCTGCTGGGCTCTGGACCCAGGGCTGCCGCTGCCCTGCAAGGTGAGCTGGGGGAGCCGTGTGACTCAGTTTCCCCACTGGTAAATGGGGAACAGTTGCTGCCAAAGGGCTTTGAGAGACTCAGCTGAACCGTGAAAGCACCAGAGCTGTGAGAGGAGCCAGGAAACTGCCTGGGGCTCCTACAGACCAGCTCGTCTGTCTGTCCATCTCTCTGGCTGTGTCTCTCCCGGGCTCTGTCTCCCTCTAACTGTGACACAAGCCAAGTCCCGCGGGGGCAGCCCTGTCGCCAGGATCAAAGCCCAGGCACCAGCGACACAACAGACGGGTCATGTCTGCGCAGGGAGGGTAGCGGATCTGGGCTGGCCGGGTTCCATGGGGCAGGGGCATTTCACAGCATCTTTCGAGGAAGCCCTCCTACAGGGCACAGCCCTCCCTTGGCTGCCCCCAGCCAGAGGCTCTTTAACCTTTGTTTGATCCACCCAGACAAACAGCAGGAAGCAGCCCCTACCCCCACTGCTCCACTCCCCCCATCCCTGACCTTATCAGCCTGGCCAGCCCTGCACTAGCCATGCAGAAACAGGTGTGGTGGGGTCCTTGACCGCACTAGGAGTCGACTCCTGGACCGGGATGTCAGATGAAGGTGCTGGGGGAGGGGGGCCTTAGGGTGCAGGGTGTTGGATGAGGATGCTGGGGGGCCATGGGGTGCAGGTGGTTGAATGAGGGTGCCGGGGGGCCACTGGGTGCAGGGGGTTGAATGAGGGTGCCGGGGGGCCTTAGGGTGCAAGGTGTTAGATGAGGGTGCTGGGGGCCATGGGGTGCAGGGGGATTGGATGAGGGTGCCGGGGGGCCATGGGGTGCAGGGGGGTTGGATGAGGGTGCTGGGGGGCCATGGGGTGCAGGGGGTTGAATGAGGGTGCCGGGGGGCCGTGTGGTGCAGGGGAGCTGGATGAGCTTGCCGGGAGGGCATGGGGTGCTTGGAGCTGGGGACATCCTGCTGTCCTAGGAGTGGCCCCGATGGTTACCCAACATGTGGGGTAGGAGGAGTGGGGCGCTTAGAGCAATCTCGGGAAGCCAGGCCATTGGCCATATCGCCCGGTGGGCAAGGCCCACTGGGAGCCAGCTCTGTCATTATCCCTTGGGCAAGGCCCTTCCCCAGCGTTGCCCACCCTGCTGGCTGGGGCTGTGAGGGGGCTGGGCTGTGTCCGAGCCAGGGCCTGCTGCACTGAGCTCTCTGACCAGCCGGGCGCTGCTCTCGGTGCCCAGAGGGATCCATGCCCCCGGCCGGTCATGCCCATTAGGACATGTAGTGTCAGTTGGATGCAGGGCTCAGTGCTGGGGACGGCCCCCAGGGGCCAGGGTCCTGTCCCCAGGGGCCAGGATCCCGTCCCCAGGGCCCGGGGACACACTATGCTGGGCACAGTGGGATGCCAGGGAGCAGTGCTGCAGGCCATGTGGGGGCAGGGGAGCGGTGGGAGGGGGGGATTGGTGGTCGCTGCTATGCTCAGCTCTCCTATAACAGCTCTTCACAGGAACTTCAGAGCTGGGACTGGAGCTGACCTGGTCCCGCTGCTCAGTATGACGTGGGCCGGGGGGGGTAGGGGGTGAAGCTGCAGCCAAAGGAAACAAGCACAGGAGAACCCCCACCACCAGGAGCTCCTGCAGGCCTGGCTAATTATGGCCATATCCCCAGCCTGTGTTTACAAAGAGTTTCCTTTGAGTCATTGTAGCCGGAGCAGAGCCCGGTGGTGGGATCCAGGCCCCGGCCCTGCCAATCACAGCGGCTGACTCACTGCTCCTGGCGCAGGCCCTATATAGCCATGGCGGGAATCTGGCAGGGGGCAGCGCGGCCCCCAGATAAGGACCTCATGTCGCCAGCAGCTACGACTGGAGGCGACTTGCCCTCCGGCAGCCACGCGCCGGCCAGACAGCAGGATGTCCCTCAGTGTGCGCGGGGTGGGGGTGGCGAGGGAGATCTGTCTGTATGTGGCGGCCCACAGCACTGGAAATGCCCTGAGGGCCGGGGGGCCGAGCCCCACGCTCCACAGGGGTGCAGAGCCCCCAGAAGCCAGGCTGTCTGCTCATGTCAGGGGCTCACGGCGCTCAGCGGGGCAGAGGGTTGCACATGTAGGAGCGTGCACACACTGAGCACACGCGTGTGCCGGGCATGGGCCCACCCCAGGGAACCTCTTGCAAAAATGACCCATCCCAGGAAGATCTCATCCCCATTGCACAGAGGGGGGCTGGGGCCCAGGAGGTGAAAGGACTCCCCCCAGGGGACACAGGGAATTGGTGGCAGAATGGGAACAGACCCCAGGCGTCCGGGCTCCTATCCTGGCGTGCGAGGCTCCTTGGCTCCCCCATGAAGGGGAGCACAGGGACATACGAGCCAGCAGCTGATGCCAGGCCCTTGCTGGCGGTCTGGAAATGCCAGGTTTGCTGTTCTGGCGAGGCTCTTCCACTTCCAGCTCCCCCTCCCCCTGGCTCTGGGAGGCACCATCGCCCCAGGGGGAGCCTGGCTTTACCCAATTCCCAGCCCAGGCACCGGGACCAGAGGCGCAGAGAAGACTCCAGGCGTTTGGAGACACATCTCAAGGCCGGGAGCCTGATCAGTCGCTAGCATCTCTGTCACGCCCCCCGCGCTTTGCCCTTCTTCCGGAAAGGCCCTTTGGGGCTGCAGGTCCCCAGCCTGGGGCAAAATGCTGCTGTCACATCAAGCCCCGGCCGGGAGCTCCAAGGCTTCACCGTGCTGGTGCTCGGCCGCCGGCTCACGGGCCTAGAACAGATTCTGCTCTTGCTTTTCTTTGCTGTCTGTTCAATCACTGGCTTTTCCTGCTGGCCGGCACTGCCTTGGGGGCCCCAACTGCCGCCACGTCCATTCCCGGTGTGCCGCATCTTTGCCCTGTGCCTCAGGCCTTCCCCCACTCGCTGACCCCATCCCCGCCCTGCTCCTCAGGGCAAAGTCAAGTCAGTCTCTCTCAGGGGCACCTGCCCGGGGCCTGGTTAGGTGGCTGAGAATTCAGCTGCTAATTAGCCGATCATTAACAGATCAAATCCACCTGCCTGCCCCCTGGCCTGTTCTGGGGCATTGCTGTTCATTAGCTGAGCCACTAGCCAAGAGCTCAGCAAGATTCCAGGGGCCTCAGTGGGTAGGTCTGGAGCATACCCATCCCTGGAGCCTTTGAGAGGGGCAAGTAGCCATGCTGCTGCAGCTGGTCACTAACTGTGAGGGGTCAGGAGGAGCCCTCTGTGGGGAGCAGATCACTGCACACCTGCTGCTGTGGGGCGCTTACACTGCCGATCTGCAGCAGCTGGTGAGGGGCAGTGGTGAGTCTGTGGCCTAGTGGAGCGGGAGCTAACCTAGAGATGTGGGTTCAAATCCTAGCTCTGCTATTAGCTTGCTGGATAATCCTGGGCAAGTCACTTCTTTGCCCTGTGCCTCAGTTTCCCCATCTATAAAACAGTGGTGACCATAGTGACCTCCTGGGTAAAGTGCTGTGAGATTTATTGATGAAGGGCAGAGCCCCATGGCTGTGCAACAGGAAATACCAGGCAGGGGGGTCCAGGACCCCTGAGCTTGCAGCCCTGCTTCTGGGGGAGGCCAAGGCTTGCCCCGGGGATGCTCTGCCTTGGGGTTCAGTCTAGAGGGAGTTAGAATCTGTCAAGCCCCTTCTGGTCTGTCAGAGCCTCATGGGGACCCTGTCTCCAGCTGCTCCCCATGCCCTAGAGTCTGTTTGTACCTCTCCCACATGGAGGCACACAGGGTCTGGGCCTGCAGGCTTTGGCTTTGGTGTTTGCACAGATTGTCCCTGAGATGCTAAACACATGTGCCCCACCTGTCTCAGTGGGCAGAGAGGGCTGGACTAGGCCGGGGGTGACTGTGCCCCCCATTCCATTAGCAAACAGCTCAGAAGAGACCTTCTTAACTATGGGTAACCGTCACCTCAATTACGGTGCTGGCTGAGAGGGGCAGGGAATAGGGCAGGGGCAGGGCCTTTTCCCTCCCTCCAATCTGGCCCCAGGGTGGGGGGACTTGCTGGCCCAAG
This sequence comes from Terrapene triunguis, assembly GCF_002925995.2. NCBI lineage: Eukaryota > Metazoa > Chordata > Testudines > Emydidae > Terrapene > Terrapene triunguis. The sequence continues at coordinate 46,365 of NW_020665187.1, read as the reverse complement.
GGGGTGGGGAATGGGACACAGGACCTTCCCCTCTGGGGCACTGGTTCACACATAGCCCAAGCTGAGAGTGACTGAAAGTTGTTTCCATCTGGTGGCAGGAATTAGCGTCTCCATCTAGGGCACAGCTGGCAAGTACCCACCTGCCAGGTGTGCCCCATTGGTATCTGCGACCCTGGGGAGAGGGGTCAGATCGGACTCCCCTGGCACATACGCACGTGGTAAACCCTGCTGTCCCCAAAGTACCCAGGCACCAGAACCCCTGTGCTGGGAGCAGGGGAAGGGTCTCTGGCCACTTGGCTTTGCTGTTGTTGGTTGCTCAGAGTCCCCAGAAGTCAGATCCCTCCATATACCCCCCCATACCCACTGCCTTTTACCATACAAGTCCAGGAATGTGTGATTCCCTTTCCCTCCTTAGTCAGTGGAACATCCAGAGCGCAGGGCAGGAGCAGCCTGACCGGCTCCAGGGAGGGAGTCTTACTCAGCGCCTTGTGGGGCCGGGGGAGGCAAGATTTATCTCACTTGCTGGCACTTCCCTTCCCCCGTCGTCCACTCCCCCCACTAAGGAGCCCAGACATACATGCCACAGCACTGCTGAAGGGGCAATTCTGGGCAGCCTCCAACCACTGCACAGAGAGCACAGGGGCAGGCACCAGGGTGAGGGACACAGGATGGGTAGATAGATAGATGATGGGTGTGTATGGGGATAGATAGATAGACAAATAGATAGATTAGATTGCTGGGTGTGTATGGGGATAGATAGAGAGAGAGATGATGTGTGTTCATGGGGACAGACAGATGCCTCCTCACAACCCCTTCTGAATTGGTCACTATCATTATCCCCATTTTACAGATGGGGAAACTGAGGCCCCGAGCAGGGCCGTGACTTGCCCAAGGTCACCCCGTAAGCCGGTGGCAGAGCCGGGATCAGCCTGGCTTCCAGTCGTGTGCTCAAACCATTTCCCCGTTTCTAGGTCAGGGGACCGGTCTCGCTGTGATAATCCTCTCTTTGTTTTCTACAGCCCGTTGCCCCCCCCTCCCCCCAAGGCTCCCAAAAAAACAGACAGGCTGTGTTTACCGAGGAATCTCCTACCTCCTCCCACCCCTCACTGAAATGCTTCCACCTCTGGGGTGGGACACAGCAGCTGTTTGACAGCACACAGCAACAGCACAGTTTAGGACAGGAAGTGAAGGAGCCCTGTACCCCAGGGGAGATCTGGAGGTGGAATGTGATGACCCAAGCTGGCCTGAGGTCAAGCACCTGGTGCTAGCACCCAACATTCTCCAAAAGCACCAGGATATTTGAATAATGCCAAGGCCAGGACCTCAGGTGGCAGCTCATACCAGCAGCACAGCACAGCGTCCCCGGCACTGGGCTGGAGAGGTGGCTGGTTACCGATGCAGAGGGAATTCCCTGCCATGAAGGGACTCCCCAGGGTTTCTCTGCCCAATGCTCTTCGGAGGCCTGCACTCCATGGCCTCTGCCTGCCCCCACTCCCCGCAGGGCGATGTCTGGGCACAGCCGCCCCCAGGAACCGGGTCACTGCGGGCAGTTAATGACCCTGGCGTCTCAGTGTTGCTCAGAGCTGGTGCCCAGCTTGTGATCAGCGCTGGGTGCATGGCTGTTATCCCCAGCGCTGGCAGAGACACCGCCGGCTGCTCTGTGGCTTGTGGGGAGCCCACAGCCTCCAGCAGAGCTGCAATTAGGGTGCAGAGTGGCTTGTTTCCTAGCACCCAGCAGCCACCGGTCAGGGCTGGGGACGTCCTCCCAGAGCCGGGCAGGATCCTATTTATACTGAGGGTCCCAGGAAGCGCGACCCAAGGAAGTTCCATGTCTCTCCAGCCCTCACAACACTTGGGCTGGGGGGCTCCAGGCCAGGACAGACCTTGGCTGCTGAGTGAGACCTGCTGGGCTGCTCGGGGGCCTGCGGCTCAAGGTGAGATCCTGGGGGTCCTGCTTCATCAAACAGCCCAGTGGTCGGGACAAGACACCCCCTCCCTGTACATTCCTTCCATCCCCAAACTCACCTCGTCTGGAGACCCCCAGCCATCTATCCCACCCGCCCCCCGATAGGCCCCGGTGCCTTTGTAGCCGTGGTGGGGCCGCTCAGCTAGTGCAGCACCCACGTGGCAGGTGATGGCTGGATGTGCAGAGGAGGGACTCTGGGGGACCCAGTCCAACAGGGTGGGCACCCCAGCACTGGGATGGGGTTACAGCCGATCGTTTCCCCGTCCACATCCAGCACACCGACCCTCGTCCCCGGCTGGGCTCAGCCCTGGGCAGGGATGGGGGCTCAGGGCAGCTGTGGGCTGAGGAGGGGACTGGGAACAGCCCTGGGATGGGGAGGAGGCTGAAGGCACCCTGGGCCAGGGAGGAGGTTGAAGGTGTCCTGAGCTGTGACCGGGATCCTAGTGGGGAGCCAGCTGTGGTCACTCAATTAGGGTGAACTGCAAAGAATGGGGCAGCCAAACCCCAGAAAGCTGGTGGATATTCCAGTATTTAGATTTACCAAGCCAGCACAAAACAGCTTCTTTATTACCTTACTGGTTACTCCGAAGTCCAAACAACACAGTTCCTTTAAAGTGATCCAGCCTCAGGCCTCCATCCAGGTACCCACATCAAATATGATGAACATTTCTGTAAATCTTATTTCATCATATACAAGAAAAGGTTCTACCAATCCCAAAGGATCGGACACATTACCTCCCAGGTTAATGAATGTTTCAGATCTTACCCAAATACACGCTACAGCCAATTCTTATTAACTAAACTAAAATTTATTAAAAAACAAAAGAGAGAGAGTCTGGTTAAAAGTTCAATATACACACAAACATGAGATCAATTCGTTGAGGTTCAGATTCACAGCAGAGATGGTGAGCTTTGTAGTTGCAAAGAGTTCCTTTAGAGTTCAGATCATAGGTCATAGTCCAATGTCCAAATCTCATAGTCAGGGCGTCCCAGCAGAACTGGGACCTCAGTCTTGCAACTCAAACTTCCCCTGATGAAGCCTAAGCAGATCTGAGATGACGGAATCAGGACCCAACGATCTTTTATACAATTTCATGTCCTCTTTGACAAGTTGGGATTTCCTGGGGAACAAAAGGGAATTAGGATGACTTTGAAGGACGTCCATCACCAGTACTTAGCTATAGGATTAACATAAGGCCATTTGCTTTTTCCTCCACCATTGACAGAACATTTCAAAGAGAGATAAATACCGAGATATCCCGAGTTTACAATTCATTTAAATGCTAGGATCTTTTCTTGACCTCTGAATTATCAGAATACAGCATAGACAGGGACTGTTGATTAGATTGTCCCGACCCTACTCATACATATGTAAATATACAAAAACACAAACATTATTTCCCCACATGTCTTTTAAGGGTTATTTATTTTGCAGGATGTTTAACCCTTTCTAGCCATGCATCACACCCCCAACGTGAGACTGGTGTGGAAAGGCGAAATTAGAGCTCCTGGATACACCTTAAGGATCTTCCAACATTGATATGAGCTGTGTTTACATTGAATTCTTTGTAAGGCCAATTTATTGATGCATGCTTTGGCCCCAGCCAAAATCTTAGTCCATACTTTGTGAAACACTTTAGTGATTCCAGGGTTTGGTCTATGTGTTAACTTAACATAGCCATTAATGTTCTTTAGAGAGCACTTACTCTGGAATTCAGCCATGAAGGCTGTGAGCTGTTGTACCTCAGTTTCCCTTTGTGCACAGCAGTTCAAGCTTGTAGTGGTTTTTCTGCTGTGGAAAGTTTTAGAAATGTGTCTATGCGTTAGCTGTGAAATCTTAACATTATTAGGCTTTTTCATACAAAGTGTGTTCTTGCTGATCCAAACAGCATAATCATAAGGGTTTCTAGTACGCACCACTCTTAACACGTTTAAGGGTTTTTTCAAGAGACCCTGCACATTGTACATTTTTACAGTTCTTGGTATCAGCACCACAGTCACAAAAGTTAACATTAGCATTAACATCAAATGTATTGCAGGTGTACATTTACAATCATTTGTGTCATGCCACACCTTTGGCTCAATACCATTGTGGTTTTGGCATTTTAGGGTTAACTTGTGGCTTTCATTATCATGATAAACTTTTTCCCTTTCTTCCTGTTCTGGAGGGTCAAAATCGGAGCTTTTTTGCTTAACAGAATCCATTGGCCGGCTGGGTGGGCCTTTTTGCTAACAGCTACAGGCAAGTCTTTCTCCCCCTGTCTTTTTCCTAGAAGGTTGAAAACTGAAACTTCCTGCTCACAGGAATTCCTTTGCTGGCTAGGTGTGTTCACCAACTGCAGACCCGCTGTGCTATGAACGTCTACACCAGGCCAACCTGAGCTTGAGAAGGACCCAGAAATTACCAATGTACATTGCCAAAGAGCCACAGTAATACATCAGCAGCCCCCCATCAGCTCCCCCCTGCTCCCAGCGCCTCTCGTCCACCGGCAGCCCCGCTGATCAGGGCCTCCCGCTCCTTCCCCGCACCTCTGGATCAGCTGTTTCATGGTGTGCAGGAGGCTCTGAGGGGGAGGAGCGAGGGCACGGCAGGCTCAGGGGAGGGGGTGGGAAGGGGTGGAGTGGGGGCAGGGCCTGTGGCAGAGCCAGGGGTTGAGCAGTAAGCACCCCCTGGCACATTGGAAAGCTGGCGCCTGTAGCTCCAGTCCTGGAGTCGGTGCCCATAGGTGCCGACTTCCCCTCTGCCCGGAGGGTGCTCAACCCCCCGCCCTTGACTCCCCTCCGTCCCGCCTCTTCCTGCACCTGCACCGCCCTTGCCCCACCCCCATTCAACCCCTTCCCCCAAGTCCCCGCTCCTGCCCCTTCTCCACCTCCTCCCCTGAGCGCGCTGCGTCCCCATTTCTCCCCCTCTCTCCCAGAAAGTCTTAAGCACCGCCAAACCAGCTGTTAGGTGGCAGGGGAGTGGGAAGCACTTGGAGGGGGAGGAGCAGGGACACGGCACACTGTGGGGAGGAGGTGAGAAGGAGGGAGCTTGGCTGCCGGTGGGTGCAGAGCACCCGCTAATTTTTCCCCATGGGTGCTCCAGCCCCGGAGCACCCACTGAGTCAGTGCCTATGTTGGTGTCTATACAAGGAGCCACATATCAACTTCTGAAGAGCTGCATGTGGCTCCAGAGCCACAGGTTGGTCACCCCTGGTCTACACAGATGCTCTCCTGCATGCTTGCTTGTGAATTTAGCACCAGCAGCAACTTAGAGACTGGACTCTGTTTTAAAGAGATACCAAACAAATTCAAAGTGTCTAAGGGTGAGAGTTTTCCTGCTCTCCCCTGCATCCTTGTGAGTTCAGTCATGAGGCTGTTCTGCTCTGAAAAGCCAGTAACCCAATCTTTCCTCAGTACCTGAGTCACACACTGCTTACTCAAAGAATCAATATGGAGCCATTCCTGTCCAAACAACATTGTCTTCCCAACCAGCTGGTCAAGCACAGCCACTTGGTCATAGGGCCGTTCAAATTCCCTGACAATTTTCATTCCATCTAAAACCTTCTCAAAGCTACCCACACAGGGCCTTTCCAAAGTGAAGTCAGTGGATCCATACACCTCAGAAAGACTCTGGCAGTTAGGAACTGAAAAAAGTCTCCCAAACAAACTGTTGCTTTCTCTATACAGTGATTCACCCTGAGTTAACTCAATCAAATCACGTCCACACCCATCAGTTGCAGTAAACTGCTTGCAAAAACTACCCTGAAGATTTTTCTCTTCAGGAATCTTTCTAAGCAACAACCCATTTTTCACAGAAATTCTGCCCTTATCCTTTTCACATATGTCTTGCTCTAAAGGAACATTTTCCTGAGCAACAACAGTCTCTTTCTGAGTTTCCCTTAAATCCAGAATCACCTCTGTCCCATCAGGAGGATTTTCACAAAACTCCCTTTCAGGTAAACTGCTAGACTTCAAAGTCAAAAGATTAGAAGCATTCTCTTCCTTGTTACAAGTTTCCACACTGTCAGTGAGTAACATAGTCAAATCACCTTCATGTTTTCCTTGTGCCCTGGCTATGATATCACCCTGATCAGACAAGGTTGTCATATCTTTACCCAGCAACACACTAGCAACAGGCAAAATAGAAGCAGAATCACTTGTTTTCTGGGAGCTATTTATGACATTAACTGGATGCAACCTAGCATGTTGCATCATCCCTAGCAGACACAAATTTAGGACCACTTCCTTCCTGGGTTTTAGTTGTATCCAGAATCAACTGTGGGTCAACTGATACATTTTCAACCATCATAGGCTGACCGGCTTCCTCTGTCTGCTGTACAGACAGAAAAGAGCTGGAGAAACATTCCCCTTTAACAGACACACAGCTTGGGATATCCTTTCCTTTGTACCAGCACACAAGGCTGTTCACGGACAATTGCTTGGAGATTGGAGTAGCTCCCTTCATAGGCAAGTCATTACCCCCAACAGACACAGGCACATTTCCTTCACTGTCACAATTCTCCACACTGGTAACAGGTAAGGTGTAGGGATACTCATGTTCCACTAACCTGGCCTTCCCAAACTGCTGATTAGACAAAGCCATCAGCTCAGAAGTCTGCCTATGCTCATCTAAACTTTCTTCGCCTTTCCCTCCCTTAACAGATAAACTGCTGTTTTCCACAAATAGGGTCTTATTACACTGAGCTACTTTAAGCACATCACTTTTACCTGGGCCAGGCTGACTTTTCCAAGCTTTTCTAGCCAACAATGTATCACTCCCGAACTATGTACCCCTTCCTTCCTCAGTTAGGGCTTTAACCTGATCACCAATTTTAATTTGCTCTAGAGAAACATCTTCCTGAGCCTTATTTAATGCCAGATTCACTTCTGAGATATCAGAGCGACACTCGGAAATTTCTTCCACATATGTACTGCTTCTTTGCACAGACAAATAGCCATCTTCCTTAGACAAACATTTGGAGAAACCCTCCATAGGCAAATCCTTGCCCCTAGTAGACACAGGTTCAGGATTATTTCTTTCCTGTGACTGGTTTATGTCATCAACTTGACTGAACAAAGCTTTAATATCATCCCCAATCAAAAGATCCTTAGGCAATAACTTTCTTACACCGGCTATAACACTGCATGTTTAACACCATTCCATTCAAGATGGATTCTGGCTAAAGGCACACACACAGGGTATGTCTACACTACAGGATTAATCCGAATTTAGATAATTCGAATTTGGGAAACAGGTTGTATAAATTCGATTGTGCGCGGCCACACTAAGCACCTTAATTCGGTTTTAAACCACATTAATTCGGTGGTGTGCGGCCACACTACCCCATTAACTTAAACACAGTAATTCGGTGGTGTGCGTCCACACTAACCCTAATTCGAATTAACAAAATCGATTTAGGCTCTACTCCGTTCGTCGAGGTGGAGTACAGAAATCGATTTAAAGGGCCCTTTAATTCGAATTAACTGGCTCTGTAGTGTGGACGGGTGAAGGGTTAATTCGGATTAAGGCAGCTAAATCCGAATTAAAGTCCTAGTGTAGACCAGGCCACAGTAAACTCATAGAAGATTACAATATTCACACTCTTATTTGGTAAATAATATTACTCTTTGACAAGATCTGCTTTAACAAGAGTGATGTTAGAAGCTGTATGTGATATTCTATACCTTGGGGGAGCATCCTGTAACCCCCATATTCCTCATTTTCATATAATCGTGATCTCACATATAAAGTATGCCTTGTAAGGTATCAGGGGAAAGAGTATGATCTGCTGAAAGTCATTTCTCTATCCATATATGTGTATCATTAATGCATATAAAGTTATGAGAATTGTGTTGTATGGTGGTTACACAGCTGTAAGTTGGGGAATCAGCCAGATATTAGTTCCCCAGAGGCAACAGCAAGGAAAGTAACCAACACCCGGGCAGGGTGTCAAACAACCCATCAACAGTCATTGTCTAGCAAGGGAGCTACAATTCAATGATTCACCTGCATGAGAACACACCAGGGGAATCGCTTAACCTTGCTGGGAGAGACTCAGCAATGCCCCCCAGACATGCCTGGACTTGTGCTCCCCAAGCACATGGACTGAGGGTATAAAACAGGCAGAGTGGACACATACTGGGCCCTTCTCCTGCCCCCACCTTCGCTGCAAGCAACTAAGACACTGAGAAAAAGACAAGACTCCAACACAGGAGATTGGCCCAGGTTTAAGGAACAAACCTGTATATGAAGGACTTCAATATCCAGTGGGGTGAGAAAAATTTCTTCATCTAGTTGCTGCCCAGTGTAATAGGGTTGAGAGTTTAGACTGCGTGCTTATACTTTATTTCTTTTGGAAACCACTCTGACTTTTTGCCTATCACTTAAAATCTATCTTTGTAGTGAATAAATTTGTTGGTTTATTCCAGCTGAAGCAGGTTTGAAGCCTGGTGCATATCAGTTTCTTTGTTAAATTAAGGAACTCATATAAGCTTGCAGCGTCCAGCGGGCATAACCGGACACTGCAAGACGGAGGTTCCTAGGGTTGTGTCTGGGACCAGAGGCTAGTGTCATTCGGTTGCACAATCCAAGGAGCAGTTTACATGCCAGAGGCTGTGCGTGAACAGCCCCAGACTGGGGGTTGTCACAGCAGAGCGGGGTAAGGCTAGCTCCTGGAGTCAAGGATTGGAGTGACCTAGAAGATCACCGGTCTGGATACCACCCAGAGGGGAACGTCACACTGTAATTTGCCCTAAACAGCTTTTACCATTGACTTTTACATTCTCTGCACAAGTTATGGGGTTACCATCACCTGAGCTCACAGTAAAAGAATTTACATAAAAGGTGGCAGTGTTGGGGTAAATTTGGTTACACACAGACAACTGCTTAGAGTCAAACAACATAGCAACATTGTTACAAACTGGATAGATTCTATCCCCATCTCTGTTGTTGAGAGGAGCTGGCTTTCCAGGATGATACAGTTCCTGTTGTTCCTTTATTCTCTTGAGTAGGAGCTTAAGTCTGTCTACTTCTACCTTAACTTCTAGTTCCTGCAATCGAATATATGCCATTTTTTGTTCATGTTCAAAACACAGGCGTTCTCTTTCAGCAGCTTCTCCTTCCATATCAGCTATTTTTTGCTTTTGTTCAAGTTCTAGGTGCTGGTTTCTCACCAGAAGCATTCGCTGGCTCTGCTTCCTTATCACTGGCAATTCATAGATTTTTCAGTTGCTGCTCTGGGGCCTTTTGCTTAAAACACAACCCCCTCTGTAAGCACAATTCTTCCAGGCTTTTTCTGTCATGATCTTAATCATGGGTCACTCACTGTAACTGATTTTTAACCCTTAAACTCTCCAATATAAAAATTAAATTTTGACAAGTGTGTGGTTCTGATCCAAAAACCCAATTAATGTGGTAATGTGTATCCAAGCACGACTACGCCACTGTGACCGGGGTCCTAGTGGGGAGCCAGCTGTGGTCACTCAATTAGGGTGAACTGCACAGAATGGTGCAGCCAAACCCCAGAAAGCTGGTGGATATTCCAGTATTTAGATTTACCCAGCCAGCACAAAACAGCTTCTTTATTACCTTACTGGTTACTCAGCAGGGCCGGCTCCAGGCACCAGCTTGGCAAGCAGGTGCTTGGGGCGGCCACTCCAGAGAGGGGCGGCACGTCCAGCTATTTGGTGGACAGTCCCTCACTCCCGCTCAGAGCAAAGGACCTCCCGCAGAATTGCCACCGCAGATCGCGATTGCGGCTTTTTTTTCTTTTTTCTTTTTTTTTTTTTGGCTGCTTGGGGCGGCCAAAACCCTGGAGCCGGCCCTGTTACTCAGAAGTCCAAACAGCACAGTTCCCTTAAAGTGATCCAGCCTCAGGCCTCCATCCAGGTACCCACATCACATATGATGAACATTTCTGTAAATCTTATTTCATCATATACAAGAAAAGGTTCGACCAATCCCAAAGGATCGGACACATTACCTCCCAGGTTAATGAATGTTTCAAATCTTACCCAAATACACGCTACAGCCAATTCTTATTAACTAAACTAAAATTTATTAAAAAACAAAAGAGTCTGGTTAAAAGTTCAATATACACACAGACATGAGATCAATTCGTTGAGGTTCAGATTCACAGCAGAGATGGTGAGCTTTGTAGTTGCAAAGAGTTCCTTTAGAGTTCAGATCATAGGTCATAGTCCAATGTCCAAATCTCATAGTCAGGGCGTCCCAGCAGAACTGGGACCTCAGTCTTGCAAC
>NW_020665187.1:28795-36147 GCF_002925995.2 Terrapene triunguis | reverse complement strand
GACTGTTCTTAATGTTTTCCTCAGTTTCCCCTATGCAGTTCTTAAGTATCTAGGTGGTGGGATAAGGGTGTATGGTTGCTGCAGAGCAAAGGGCCAGTGTACATAAATGCCCGACACTCTGTCTCCTAGCAACTGATGGCCTGGGCCCCTCCTCTGCAAAGGTGCCAACTGAAGGTGTTGGAGACAAAGGGATCAGGTGACCTCCTGGCCTGGGAAAGAGACAAAGCCCAGAGAAGGAGGGGCTGGACGGGAGTTTGGAGCTAGCTGGGGACTGGAAGGGAGAGCAGACAGGGGTCTGCCTCGCTGGGCCCTGGAATGGACCCGGTGGAGGGGTCCCGTTCGCTGGACCTACAAGCTCTGTTTTAGACCATGTTCCTGTCATCTAATAAACCTCTGTTTTACTGGCTGGCTGAGAGTCACGTCTGACTGCGAAGTGGGGGCTGCAGAACCTTTTGGCTTCCCCAGGACCCCGCTGGGGCGGACTCGCTGTGGGAAGCGCACGGAGGGGCATATGCTGAATGCTCCCAGGAGAGACCCAGGAGGTGAAGCCGTGTGAGCTCCTTGCCCTGAAGTTGGTCTGCTCCGAGGGAGAGGAGGCTCCCCAAAGTCCTGACTGGCTTTGTGGGGAGCAGTTCCAGAGCATCGCCCGGGGACTCCGTGACACCAAGATAGCCCGAGTTTACAATTCATTTACATGCTAGGATCTTCTGAATGATCAGAATACAGCATAGACAGGAAAAACAACGAGGAGTCCTTGTGGCACCTTAGAGACTAACAAATTTGGGCATAAGCTTTCGTGGGCTAAAACCCACTTCATCAGATGAATGGAGTGGAAAATACAGGGACTGTTGATTACATTGTCCACCCTACCCATACATATGTAAATACACAAAAACACAAACATTATCTCCCCCACCCCCTTCTGTTGGTTATTTATTTTGCAGGATGTTTAACTCTTTCTAGCCCTGGGCTGAGGAAGAGACTGGGAACAGCCCTGGGCCAGGGAGCTGGGGAGGGGGATTAAGGGAGCCCCTGGGCCAAGGAGGGGGATGTCCCTGGGTCGGGGTAGGAGGCTGAGGGTGCCCTGGTACCAGGACTCCCTGTGCTTGGTGGTGGGGCCATTGGCTTTGCAAGGCTCAGGGACAGGCCCTGCACAGAAGCTGGCTCATAGGGGATGCCACAGCCTGAGCTCCCTGGGGCGGTTACAGCTTGGGGGTGCCCAGCGCTGCCTGTGGCTGTGCGGGTACCGGGGGGTGGCTGCAGGGGGCCGCACAGGAATGCCATCGTGTGCTCCGGGCGGTCCAGGCCCCCCTGCTGAGGGGTCAGGCTGGGCTCTCGGTTCAACTTCTCCAGGAGTTTGGGGTGCGGGGGATGTCCTGGCTCAGCCAATTGGGGGAGGTTGGGGACAGTTGCCCAGTTGGGGTCCAGCCCTAGATCGGGGCGGGAGGTGGATGGATCTGCATTGGGCCAATCTCTCTATGCAGCTGGACCCGGCAGGAACCTGCTCTGCCCCTCGGGGAGGCTGGGCACAGTCCGGCAGCATGTTTCCTGGGGGCAGATGATTATGTGACCTGGGATGAAGCGGTGGATAATGGGACCCCCCCAGTATGTCCAGTCCCCTTTAATGCTCTCCTGCTTGGGGGTCCCTGTGGCTGTGCCTGGAGAATGCCCATGGTATTGCCCTGGCTAGGAGCAGGGAGCTTGTGGAAAAGGCCAGCTCACAAGAACCCCCAAGTGGATTTTGGGACCTCGGGGCAGCTGCGGAAGGTGTAGGTTGAGCGCAATGGGGAATCAGGCAGGCCAGGATCTGACACTGACCCCCTGGGTGGCCCTGCCTCAGTTTCCCCAAGTAAAAGCTGCTCTGGGTGAGCTGTGCTATTCACACCAGGGTCTGAGCTGTGGGGCACCCGAGTGTTGCCCAGGGCTGGGGAAACACGCTGGAGCACACAGCTGACCCGGGTGCCAGGGATTCTCTGCTGAGAGGCCTGCTTGGCAGGCCCCATGCTGCGCTCCCCCCGGGGGTGCTGGCTGGGCGCCCTGCTCTTGTCTGCCAGAGAACAGGGAGCACCGTTTCCAGGGGCTGCATCCCAAAAAGGACCTGTGGCACTGGAGCCGTTAGAGAGAGCTGGCCCCTTGCCAGGCAGCACAATGTCTAGCACCTCACTGCCCAAAAAGGGAAGGCAGGGCTCTCCTTGGGGGAGGGGGGAGGTACAGTCACAGCAGTCAGCACTGGGGATTGGAACGGCCCATTTGTATCCCTGCGGGCCTGGCCACTAGGGGGCGACACCCCACCCAAGATACACACACACACTACTGTGCGTGCAAATACACACACACACACACACAGTCACACCATGGGGCCTCTCACCTCCTGTTGGCTCCCTTGTGTTGGAGACAGAGCAGCAGGAGAGGCTGCTGCCCCCCCAGGGCCTTTCCCAGCTGCATAACAGGGACTGTGCCACTCACTCGGCAGGTGGAGGGAGTTCATCCCAGCAAAGCTATAAGGGAAATGGTGCCAAGAGGGGTCGCGGTGGGCAGGAATACCCTTTGCATCATCATCCAACGCCCATAGTCTGCTCCAAGGACTGTTGCGCCAGCGTGACTCCCCGTGGTCGCTGACCTTGCGCCAGGCATTGTGCAGCGCTTGGGAGGGAAATCAGGGCCACTCAGAGGGATGTCAAAGGGCTCCTGACACTTGGATTATGTGCTGCCTGCTCGGATTCACCCTGGCAGCTCTGGGTGGCATGTAGGCAGCTCATCCTGGGGTGGAGCGGGGGGAGCAGAGCGCGGCTGGGATCAGTTACAGGCCGGGCTACAGGCGAGGTCCCCCGAGAGCACACCTGCCCTGTTGCAGGGACCACCAATGCTCCCTGTAAGCGCACGGGCATCAGCTACAGCCCACGCATGTTCTAGCCCCGAACGCTGTCCATGGGCGCGGCCCTTGGGGCGCCCCGACGGCCTCTGCTGCTTTGCTCAAGGAAAGCCCCATTCAGCCGGGCAGTGGGGGGGGGAGGGGGAGGTGTTGAGTCGGCCCCGGCAGCTGCACTCACCAAAGGGCTCAGTAGCTCTCGACTGATACTAAAATGGGCATGAATTGAAACCGCAGAGCCAGATACTGGGGAACGCTGGGGGCAGGCACACCCGAGCCCTGGCCCAGGGCCAGTTCCAGAGAAGGGAGGCCCGTGTCTGACCCCACCCAACTCTGGGATGTTCCACTCAGGTTCATAGCGTCACAGATTCCAAGGCCTGACACACGCGCACACCCACACAGGCTGTCCTCTCTCGCCTGTGGGGGGCAGTGTGCACCCTTCACACACACACGCACACGTGCGCACACACACGCACTAAGCATGTTGGAGGGAGCTGATGGTTTTGGCATGGCTGGAGCAGGGCCCAGCCCAGACACCCCCGGCCTGAGCAAGCGACTCCTCACCTGGCTGAGCATATTGTAACCCTGGCTCCCACCTCACACTCGTGCCCTTCCTCCTCCTCCTGCCTGTTGGCCCAGCCCCCACTAACCCCCTCCCCCCCGGCTGGGCAGACTTGCGCCCCACCACGCCCTTGCTGAGCAGGCTCACGTGAGCGGCTGATTTCTTTGCTCACTCCGTGCAGCCGCTAACAAGGGGCTATATATAGGCTGGAGGTTTGTGGTCTGGGCTCCATCTGCTAACATCCATTACCCAATTAATCTGCGCTCCCACCGGGCTAGTTAAGGAGTGTAGCGCATTTAATGGCTTGCCGTTTGCATTCGCAGCCCCAGGCCCTAGCTCGGACCCGGGGTGGTGCTGCAGGGGCCGGGGAGGGGAGCGAAGGCCCAGCCCCTGGGGACGCTGGGTGACAGATCCGGCATCTCTTGCCCCACCAAGCTACGGACACAGTCAGCCCCCAAGCGTCACGCCCAGCTGCCTCTCTCCACATTCCATTAGTCGGCCCAGTTTTCCACACGGCTGTGCACACTCACTGCTGATTTGCACGTGCAGGCCCAATAGTGCAAAGCAGGCCCCATATGGTTGGGACAGAAGCCCTCTGCCATGGGGCAGCATCTGCATCTGAGAGGTGACTGTAGCCATTGCATAGCCACCTTGTCCCCAGGCAGGATTGATGGCCCCATTATAGAGAGGGGGAAACTGAGGCACAGAGGTGCAATGATGTGCCTGAAGCTGCACAGGAATCAGCTCAGACTGTGCAGCTCTCCCCATGCAGGCTGGGGCTGAGCACAGGCCTGGATTAGGGCTTGGCAGGATGGCCCCTTCTCACCAGGTGAGAGGCAGAAAGGCAGAGCAGCGAAGAAGGTGCAGCATGATCTCTCCCCCCGGTATGTACACACGCACATACTGTATTTGGGATACGGAGACGTAGCTAGCGATCCGCCCCTTGGGAATGGTGGAGCCGCAGTGCAGGTTTGGAGCCGTCGCTTCCCGGCATGGGCAGACCCAGGGCTCGGCCCCACAGCGATAAAAATGCCTGGCAAGAGATTTTGACAATGCACATGGGTTTCTGCCTAGTGCGTCCGTCAGAGCACAGCCCAGGCTGCTCCCTCTGCCCCATCCCACAGGGCCACAGAGCTCTTGTATGTAGTGGGGGAGGGAATGGGGCAGGGGTTCCTTTCTGGCCCCCAGGCTTAGCTCAGCTGGTGCAGTGAGTTCAGGGTCCCAGGTAACCCACGCAAATCAGTGCGAGCTCTTTGATTGGCAGTCTCAGGAACTGGCTGGAGCCTGGATTTCAGGTTGGGAGCTCCCACGACCCAGGCAGCCTTTACACCACCCCGGCTGCTTCCCCGGGTGTCATTGCAGCTCGAGTGGAGACGCGGCGCTAGCTGGTGAGCCGTCACTCGGTACCAATCACTGCCGTGGGACCTGTGCACGCTGCAATCACAGCCTGTGCTAGACACACAGACGGGTGGGCCATGGTCTCTAGGCACTACTGCACAAACAGGAGGGTGGTTTCCAACACTGAGGCTTCCAAGGCTGGCTCAGGCTCATGTGCTGAATCCCAAACACAAGGGTGGGTCGCCGGGTTTCACCCACTCTGATTCAATCCTGTGTCCCCCAGCGACCCTGCTGTGGTGACCTGCCCCAGGGGTCAGGGCGCTGCCCCAGTGCCTGGGTGGGGGCTGGGGAAGGGACCCAGGGCCTGCACCCTGCTGCTCTGTGTGGCCAGGCAGGAATGATGGCAGGAGCCCCTGGCTCTGGGGCTAATTGGGACTCCCCCTCTCAGCCCTTCAGCATCAGCTCCCCTGGCCCCCACATGACTCACACCACGAGCCCTTGCTCCACCGTCCTGCTCCCCGCTCTGGGTGCGGGGACGGGCAGGGAAGGGGAGGCCTTGCATCCGCCCTAAGAGAGGAGGGTAAACAAACACACTGGTAACCAAGATGACTTCAGGCTGGGGCAGTGGGAATTGGGGGTGGGGTTATGGCCAGTTCAGTGTTCCACAGGAGCTCCAGGGAGCCACAGTGTGGGGAGCAGGGGCAGAGAAAGGGTGTTCCCCCAATCCCTCCCCACATAGTACCCCCACACCCTCCATGTGCCTCCCAATGCTCACCCAAATCCCTCCCCACATGGTGCCCCCACACCCTCCCCACAGGCCCCCCACCATTCCCACATGCTCCCCCAAATCCCTCCCACACGGTGCCCACACACCTACCCCATGTGCCCCCCAAACCCTCCCCACATGTTCCCCCAACTCCTCCACACACGCTCACCCCAAACCCTCCCCAAGCACTGATGCCAACCCTCCACCCAAACCCCTCCACGTGTCAACCCAACCCCCTCCTCACATGCTGCCCCAAACCCTCCAGACGTCACTCCAACACTTCTCCTCGTGCGCTCCCCGCAAACTGTCCCCACGTCACCCCCAAATCCCTGCCCCCACACTCCATCCAAACCCTCCCCATGTCACTCCAAGCCCTTTCCCATGTGTGTGACCAGGCAGGGGCTGAGGTCATCTGCATGAGGAAAACAGACTGAAGAACTGACCCCAGCAGGACTGAAAGGCTCAGAGGCCAGACCCCGAGGGGATTCTGGGCCGAGACCTTTAAACCAGTCCCAGGGTTGCTTGGGCCCTGCCTCCCGAGTTTAGAAGTCCCCAGATCCCACGGACCCATGGCGGGGCTGACCTGCCTGTGGATTTGGGGAGGGGAAAGACATTGGAAACAGCTGTGACTGGGGGGTCAGGAGCTGAGGCAGGAAGGCTGCAGAGGGTCGCCGCAGGCAGCAGAGCCCCCTGGAGAGAGGTGTTCTCACCCCTTCCTCGTGGCCCTCTCTGTATCCCAGGGCAGGAAGAGGCCTTGGGGAGATGCAGATCACCTCCTCCCGGCCTTTTCCCATTGGCAAAGGTGCTCAGGGCTACACATGGGAAAGCAGGGGGCTTCCGCTGCCCCTCCCCCATGCCCTCCTGGGTTCTCGCCCAGCTCAGGGGACAGTTCCCATTCACACACTCCAGCTGTGAGTCACACCCGGCCTGGAGAAAATCAGGAATCTTCTCTTCCCACCATGGGCCCAGGCCCGTGGGCTGCTGGACTCCAGGCCAGAGGGGACAGGGAGAGAGCTCACATAACAGAACATCTGGGGAGGAGACAGCTTCCAGGGGCAGGGCTTCTTACAAGTAGCTGCCAGCTGTTTGCTCTGTCACAGTGGAAGCTGGTTCAGTAGAGGGCCCTGTTGCAACAAGATTCTCGTAATGAGCAGAGCTGGGCAGGAAAGGGTTTGGGTTTTTTTCCCCATGCAAAATTGTGATGAAAATGATCGTTTTTATCTCGCCCCTGTTCCCCGCATCCCCATCAGCTCCATGAGGAGGGGAGGGAAAGGGAAGCGCTTCCCTGGCTAAAGAAGAACTGAGGCTCAGGGTGGATGAAGGGACTCACCCAAGGCCGCACAGGAAGTCTGTGGCAGAGCCAGATGCTGACCCCCAGCTCCCTGGAGTCCCAGTCCTGTGCTCTGCCCACTAGGCCACCTGCCCCACCTGTCCGCTTGTGAGCGGTATTGGGGTTGGGTTAATTAGTGCATCTGGAGCTATGCAACTACGGGGAATATGTTTTCGTGAATATGCTTTTGTGAAGCCAAGTTGATGGAGTGTTTCAGAGGACGTGCGTACAGCACGCACACATGCACACTCACACATGCTGAGACACAGCATGTTACAGAACACGTGCACAAACATACAACACACCCACATAAACACTGTGTTACACAGGAGACACGCACGCCCTGCTCGCTCTCAAGGATACTTTGGCTTATGTTGATTTTTTCCCCCAATCTAAAAAAAACTTGTTTATACTGTGAGTCTCTTGCATGTGTAGCGGGTCTGGGCTGTGTATGTGTGTGTATGCGTGTGTAGCAGGTCTGGACTCT
>NW_020665187.1:5289-28395 GCF_002925995.2 Terrapene triunguis | reverse complement strand
GGGAAAAGCCGAACATGTCACTAACAGGCTGGTGGGAGATGGGTGCCGGGTATGGAGAGCAGATACAAAGCTCAGTGAGCAGCCGCATGCTTAGGTTGAGATAGTCAGATCCCATTTTGTTTCCCTCTGGGACTGGTCTCTGTTTTAGCCATGAACAATCTGTTGTGTGGCGCGAATACCCAGAGTGCACCGGGTGAGCTGTGAATGCTGGGAGATTATCAGACAATGTATTTTTGCAGTGCCTGGCACAGCAGGGCCTTGGTCCATGGCTGGAGCGGCTGGGCACTACCATAATACACCTAATAATGTACCACACCCAGCACAATGGGATCCTAGTTCAGGATTGGGGCTCCAGGGCACTACCGTAATACACCAGTAATGTACAAAGAGAAATGGATAGAAATTCCATGCTTTAATAATAACAATATAGCTATAGGAATATACTACCGACCACCCAGGATGGTGACGGTGGCTGTGAAATGCTCAAGAAGATTAGAGAGGCTACAAAAACAGAAAACCCAATAATAATGGGGGATTTCAACTATCCCCATATTGACTAGGAACATGCCATTTCAGGACTAGATGCAGAGATAAAGTTTCTAGACACCATTAGTGACTGCTTCTTGGAGCAGCTAGTCCTGGAACCCACAAGGGAAGAGGCGATTCTTGATTTAGTCCTAAGTGGTGCACAGGATCTGGGCCAAGAGGTGAATATAGCTGAACTGTTTAGTAATAGAGGCCATAATGTAATTAAATATAACATCCTTGTAGGGGGGGGAATACCAAAGAAACCCACCCCAGGAGCATTTCACTTCATAAAGGGGAACTACACAAAAAAGAGGAGGCTAGTTAAATGGAAATTAAAAGGAACCGTCACAAGAGTGAAATGCCTGCAAGCTGCATGGGAACTTTAAAAAAACACCATAATAGAGGCTCAAACTGTATGTATACCCCAAATAAAATACCGTATATACATGTTCATTAGCCTGTTCATTTATAAGCTGACCCCCCAAGATGGTTAGGTAAAAATAGCAAAAACAGTATGACCCTTTCATAAGCTGACCCTCTATTTCAGGGGTTGGCAAACTTTGGCTCCTGGCCGTCAGGGTGAGCCGCTGGCGGGTTGGGACGTTTTGTTTACTTGGAGCGTCTGCAGGCATGGAACCCCTCAGCTCCCTGTGGCTGCGGTTCGCCATTCCCAGCCAATGGGAGCTGCGGGAAGTGGAGCTGGGAACGGCGAACCGCGGCCACAGGGCGCTGAGGTGCTCCATGCCTGCAGACGCTCCAGGTAAACAAAACGACAATGTATTAGATATTCAATTCAATGATTCCATAGAGTTTAAAATCATCAAATTTTGGTGTAGACCCATTTATAAGCTGACCCCCGCTCTTTAATGCGTCACTTTTTTGCCAAAAATATTCGACTTATGAACGAGTATATATGGTAATAATAAAAAAACAGTAAAAGGAACCAAAAAATGTCACCATGGCTAAACAATAGAGTAAAAGAGGTGGTGAGAGACAAAAATACATCCTTTAAAATTTGGAAATCAAATCCTACTGAGGCAAAAAGAAAGGCATATAAACTCTGGCAAGCCAAGTGTAAAAGTACACCTCTACCTCGATATAACGTTGTCCTCGGGAGCCAAAAAATCTTACCACGTTATAAGTGAAATCGCGTTATATCGAACTTGCTTTGATCCACCGGAGTGCGCAGCCCCGCCCCCCCGGAGCACTGCTTTGCCGCATTATATCAGAATTTGTGTTATATCGGGTCACGTTATATCGGGGTAGAGGTGTATAATTAGGGAGGCCAAAAAAAGAGGTTGAAGAACAACTAGCAAAAGACATAAAAAATAACAACCACACCAAAGGCTCTTAAGTAAGCAGTCATGAGATAAGAGGGAAGGTCCTCTCATGGATCAGTAACTGGTTAAAAGATAGCATATAAAGGGTAGAAATAAACGGTCAATTTTCACAGTGGAGAGAGGTAAATAGCAGGGGTCCCTCTAGGATCTTTACTGGGACTGGTGCTGTTCAATGTATTCAAAATGATTGGAAAATGGGATAAACAGGGAGTTGGCAAAGTTTGCAGATGATACAAAATTACTCAAGATAATTATCTCCAAAGCTGACTGCAAAGAGATACAAAGGGATCTGTGACCGGTTTGATCACAGAAACCCCCTTGGGACTGTCACCTGATGTGCTGAGACTACCTCTGAGCCTGTTTTCTCTGCCAGTTTGGGCCTCCAGAACTCTGCCTTGTTGAGCCAGACATGCCAGTCTGCTCCAACACAGACCTATAGTCTGAACCCACGCGCCCCAAAGCTGCAGACTTAACTGAAAACAGCTTAAGAAGTGCTCCTGTCTCCAGCACCCAGGCACCCAGCTCCCAATGGGATCCAAACCCCAAATGAATCCATTTTACTCTGTATAAAGCTTATACAGGGTAAACACATAAATTGTCCACCCTCTCTATCTGATCGAGACTGATCGAGAGATATGCACAGCTGTTTGCTCCCCTGGGTATTAATTACTTACTCTGGTTAATTAATAAGCAAAAGTGATTTTATTAAGTATAAAAAGTAGGATTTAAGTGGTTCCAAGTAATAACAGACAGAACAAAGTAAGTTACCCAGCAAAATAAAACAAAACACGCAAGTCTAAGCCGAATACATTAAGAAACTGAATACAGATAAATCTCACACTCAGAGATGTTCCAATAAGCTTCTTTCATAGACTAGACTCCTTTCTAGTCTGGGCCCAATCCTTTCCCCTGGTGCAGTCCTTGTTGCAGCTCAGGTGGTAGCTAGGGGATTTCTCATGACTGCAGCCTCCTTTGTTCTGTTCCACCCCCTTATATAGCTTTGGCACAAGTCGGGAATATTTTGTCTCTCTGGGTCCCCACCCTCCTTCTAAATGGAAAAGCACCAGGTTTAAGATGGATTCCAGTACCAGGTGACATGGTCACATGTCCTGTGGGACCCCAAGCCTTCATTCTTCCTGGCCTGACTCACAAGAAGGCTTGCAAGTAAACAGAGCCATTTACAACCAGTTGTCCTAATTGATGGGAGCCATCAAGATTCCAAACCACCATTAATGGCCCACACTTTGCATAATTACAATAGGACCTCAGAGTTATATTTCATATTTCTAGCTTTAGATACAAGAATGATACAGTTATACAAATAGGATGACCACATTTAGTAGATTATAATCTTTGTAATGATACCTTACAAGAGACCTTTTGCATGAAGCATATTCCAGTTACATTGTATTCACACTCATTAGTATATTTTCATAAAATCATATGGAGTGCAACATCACAGGATCCCACAAAACTGGGTGACTGGGCAAAAAAATGGCAGATGAAATCCAGAGTTGATAAATGCAAAGTAATGCACATTGGAGAACATAATCCCAACTATATATATAAAATAATGGTCTCTAATTTAGCGGTTACTATTCAAAAAAGAGATCTTGGAGTCATTGTGGATAGTTCTCTAAAACATACCATAATATACCTAATTGTGGCACTCTGTACCTCAAAACTGCACCCTGGAACCCCCATATTCACTCCTGTCATATGAGTATGATATATTTCATACAAAGCATCCATGTAAGCTATCATATGAAAGGTCATGATCTGCTGAAACCCGCTGTTCTGTCAAAATGTGTATATCATTAATGTGTGTGAAGTTGTGAGATTTTGCTGTATGGTTGTTACTGAAATATGTTGTAAGTTTGGGAGTTTTCCACTGCTAGTTCTCCAGAGACAACAAAAGAGATGATCCACTCCCAGGAAGGTTTTAAGTGACCATTACATTTACAACGCTGTAAGAGAAGTACCACACAACGGGGATTGCTCAACTCTGTGACTCCGCAAAGCTCACCGGGACATGTCTGGGCTAGTGTCTTCCAGGGACATGGACCGAGAATATAAAATAGGGGACAGTGGCATCATGTTTTTACCTTTCTCCTCCATCACCTATACTGGAAGCAACAAGAACGCTGGGAAGACAAAGACTTGAACTGAGGAGACTGGTCCGAGGCTTAAAGGGGAAACCTGGTGCCCGGAGCCGGCACAGGGCCGGCTCCGGGCACCAGCTGAGCAAGCAGGCGCTTGGAGCAGCCAAGGGGAAGG
Source organism: Terrapene triunguis (assembly GCF_002925995.2). NCBI lineage: Eukaryota > Metazoa > Chordata > Testudines > Emydidae > Terrapene > Terrapene triunguis. The sequence goes on along the minus strand of NW_020665187.1, from coordinate 24,250 downwards.
GGCGGCACGTCGGGCTCTTCAGTGGCAATTCGGCAGCGGGTACCCCTGTCTAGTGTAATAAGGTTTAAGATTTAAACCATGCACTTACCTTTTATTTTCTTTGATAATTATCTCTGACCTTTTGTGCCTACCACTTATAATCACTTAAAATCCATCTGTCTGTAGTTAATAAATTGTTTTATATTTTACCTAAAAGTGTGTGTCTTCTCCACATCGAGGTAGGGGCAGATTAGGTGATAAATTTACACTGGTCAGGCTTCTGACCAGGGCAAGACAATATATTCCAGGGGTGCATGGCTTGGGGCTTGGGAGATTTGCTGGTTTGTGTGATTTGTGAGTGACTCAAGAAGGATTCATGCCATCTAGCTGGGTGTGGGGCTCCACCTGCTGTTGTACTGAGTGGTAACAGCGCCTGGAGAGGTTTACTGCTTGTCACTAGCAAAGCATTGTGAGAGACAGCCAGGTTGCAGAGTTAAGGGGTACCCCAGTTTCAGGTTGTACCCCGGGGATCCCATCACACTAATAATGTGCCGCACCCAACACAATGGGGGCCTGGTCCATGAGTGGGGCTGCAGGGCACTACCGTGATACAGAAAATGAATAGCACTAGAAATCACAGGCCCACAGAGCCAGCATCTCCCAGGGTTGGAGTCACAGACAAGCAAGTGCATCAACTCTCCACTGTCTTTCAAGGGCCTCCAGAGCACTATGTAGAATGCTCCCATGAACCCCTCACCTGCGGCTGAAATACAGCCACTGCTAGGGAGCAGCACAGCAGGGCAGAACAGAGAGGCAAGAGGAATCCTGTATCCAGCTGGCACTGCAAGCGGAATTTGAAGGCGGAGGAACATGACGAGCAGTGTGGGCATCAGGCCAGGGCTCTGAGTTAACACCCTGGATTCTGGGAACGGTGCCATGACATTGTTAATGGTTGTGAGTTGCCAGGACTGGAGTTTTCCATCCCTCCCAATGGGGGCAGACCACAGCCACTGCACCGCCCCCCCCCACCCCAAATGGGGATAGCTTGCAACTCCTCCATCGCCTGTCTCCTGCACCCTCCAGTGGGGACACCCCCTGGCTCCTGGCTCCCCCACTGGGGACAGCCCCTGTTCCCTGCTGCATCTTCCACTGAGGACAGCCCCTGGTTCCTGCACCCCCCACTGGGGACAGCCCCTGTTCCCTGCTGCATCCTCCACTGAGGACAGCCCCTGGTTCCTGCACCCCCCAATGGGGACAGCCCCTGTTCCCCATGGCCCCTCCTTTTGCCTGAAACACTATTTCCAGGCTCACATAGAAATCCCTTTTTGTGAACCCAGGAGGAAATATCTTCCTGCTTCCGCTCAGTGTCTAGACAAGTTACAGATGTAACCCTTCTGGCTGGTGCAGCCGGCAGCAACCAGGGCCGGGTTCAATATCTAGGGGTTCCTTTTCAACAACACAACACAGAACCAGTTCAAGCCCCCACCCAGTAACCTGGGAAAATTACACGCCGAGTCTGAGTGTAGAAAAGAAACTTTTAATGAAAGGAGGGAAGTCACCCAACATTAATTAGGGAAAATGCCGCAAGCAGGATTCATAATCGTAAAACTATGAGCAGAACACCCACCCCAGAGTGTGTGGGGCAGAGTCTTCTGCCTCATGTTCTTAAGTTCTATAGCCAAAAGTTCCTTTTCTGTGCCCCCCTCTGCTCCCTCACCACATCCCACTCACAGTGGTTGTCCTTGGTCAGTGAGGACCCAGGGTTCAGAGGTGCATCAGTGTGAGTTCACCTCCCACCCAGGGAAGAAGGCACCATCTGAGCACTTGCTCTGGCTGCCTGGCCTCCCTGACAGCCACGCCCACCAGCCAACTGCTTGCCACTTTTGCCAGCTACCCATCAGTTACCTGCAGCTGCCACCTGCCTCTCTGCAGTGAGATCTCCAATCTCTCAGTGATTTTTAAAACTCAGCAGGCTGGGCAGAAACACTGCTTCATTACAAGTGTTTTCAGCTCTTACTGAGTACTTGAAACAGCAAAAGGCTCCTAATAAAACCTATTTAGCTCTGTCTTTGAACAGTGGAGAGGAAGAAGTTAAACCAAACCAGGGACCCTTAGGGAAGAGTCCACACCTCCTAACTCACACACCTGTCCCCACCCCTCTTTTACAGGGCTCTGGCATTCAAGCCCCTGGCTTAATGAGGTCCTTTCAGCTGAGGGTGAACCCTTCATTTGGGACAGGTTAAGCACAGTTCTGCTCCCCTTTATTCACACAATAAAGACAACATTGGTAACAGCATTTCACTACCTCTGCATTCAGTGCTAAAGTGATTTGTAACCCAACACTAGCCAAAGTTGATCACTTTTGAGTAACACAGCTCCTGTCTGCTGGACACCTACGCAGAATAGGTGTGTTCATGTAAATACAGTTTGCTCCTGAAGTGTCTCCACCTCCCAGCTCGCTGTCAAGGGAGAGTTCATTCAGACCCTGCAGGGGTGTGTTTATGTTTGGCCTCTCGCTGTCGCTGGGAGGAGCTGCAAGTCTGCACTGCAGGACTCTGGGCATCCCCCTCCCACAGCCCACTCCCCCCCCCCTTACCAGGGGATAAACAGGGAATAGAAAGCGAGTGCTGCATGAACACGTCATGAACACGCACACACAGACCCATCCCAGACAGCTACACACAGACACCCAGCAATACAGGTACACACACGCAGAGGTGCACACACATAGACACGTATACACAAAGAGGCAGGTAAACACACACAAAGACATGTTCACAAACATGCCCCGCTAGGGCTGGGAGGCAGCAAACCTGCTTTCCTCCATGTGGCGTTTCCTACAGACCTGGTTTTGTTTGTTTCAGTCCAGCTTGGGGGGCTGGGAAGGGGAGCGGAGCGAGGGGTGGCTGCTGAGGCAAATCTACCATTCTCAAGAACGAGCTGCCTAATCTTTGCCTGACACAAGTGGGGAAAATCAAAGCACAGAAACACTGGGAACTGGCCTATTGGATAATACAAATCTGGCTGAGAGGCATGAAGGCTTCGGTTTGAGGGAGCACGGACAAGTGCCCCCAGAGGGGGGAGCACAGGGCAAACCAGAGCCCCAAATGCATCCGCAGCCCCTTTCTTACTGACTCAGGAGAAGGAAATTCCTCCCTGCAGGGTTTTCTCATGGAAACCTCCAGCAGAGCAAGTGTCTGCATTTGCACAGCACAAAGCCAAGCCCTGGGAAAGGGCGGCAGGTAGAAGCAGAACCATCCGGCAGGAGGATGTAATTAGTGACGTGGGTGTGGGAAATGTAGGTTGTCTGGGGCAGACTGTTCTGGAAACGTGTGAAGTGAAATTGGCCATGTTTACAGGTCAGATAAAGGCACTTCGAGGCCAATAGGATTTTTCTATGAACGACCTTGATCGGTCAGTGTTTTGCTTTTGTAATGTTTTCTAAAATTCACTGAACATGAAAGTTCAATTATTTGCTGTCACAATCATCACTTCCATTTAACAGAGTTTTTAGTCTGGGAATTTCCTGTTTTCTTTCCTGAGAAGCATTGCGCGGTCTGTAAGGGCCAGATTCCCAGGTTGTGTAACCAGCATAGCTTCACTGAGCAGGAAGACCCAGACGGACTAGGTATTTCTGGGGGGCAGGGAAGTTTATGCTCTGAAAACAGATGGTGTGAAAGGTGCACTGGGCACAAGTATCTGTACATTGACTGGAGTTTATATGGCAAATGCAAACGCCACATTGTTACGGCTCTACCAAATTCACGTCCATGAGAAATGCCTCACAGACCCTGAAATCTGGTCTTTTTTGTGCTTTTACCCTATACTATACAGATTTCACGGGACACAACAGCATTTCTCAAATTGGGGGGTTTGACCCAAAAGGCAGTTGCAGGGGGGTCACAAGGTTATTTTATGGGGGTTGCAATATTGCCACCCTCACTTCTAGGGTGCCTTCAGAGCTGGATGGCCGGAGAGTGGCAGCTGTTGGCCGGGCACCCAGCTCTGAAGGCACTGCCCTCCACCACCCCCCCACAGCAGCAGCGCAGAAGTAAGGGTGGCAATACCATACCATGCCATCCTTACAGGAGCGGCGCCAGGGTTTTTGCCGCCTTAGGCGACAGCGCTCCTCCTCTGAGCATTCGGTGGTGGGGGTCCTTCCGCACCGCGTCTTCAGGGCATTTCGGCGGCAGGTCCTGGAGCGAGTGAAGGACCTGCCGCCGAATTTCCGCCGAAGACCCGGAGCGGAAGGACCCTCCGCCGCCGAATTTCCGCCAAGGGCGGCAAAATGCCGCCCCCCAAATCCTGCTGCCCATGGCGACCACCTAGGGTCGCCTAATGGAAGCGCTGGCCCTGCATCCTTATTTCTGCGCTGCTGCTGGCGGTGGCGCTGCCTTCAGAGCTGGGTGCTTGGCCAGCAGCCGCTGCTCTCCAGCTGCCCAACTCTGAAGGCAGCGCCATCACCAGCAGCAGTGCAGAAGTAAGGGTAGCAGTACCACATCCCTCCCTACAATAGCCTTGCGACCCCTCCCCTCCCACAACTCCTTTTTGGGTCAGGACCCCTACAATTAGAACAATGTAAAATTTCAGATTCAAATAGCTGAAATAATGAAATTTACGATTTTAAAAATCCTATGACTGTGAAATTGACCAGAATGGATCCTGAATTTGGTAGGGTCCTACACATTGTGTTCCCTATGGCACCAGACTCCTAGGAGTTCCCCTGGGACATGTGATATTCCTGTCCCCAAGGGCTTGGGGTGCCTGAGCCCCGTGCATTTTAGAGGGATTAGAGAGGAAGGCCAGGCTTGGGGCTAAGGGACAAGGCTGGAACTTTGCCTGGGTCTGCCAGGCTCCCTGCGTGATTCTGGCGAAGGCATTTGATGCTTCAGTTCCTCATCTGTAAAATGGGGATAATCGTTCTCTGTGTGGCTGTCTTGTCTAGTCAGACTGTAGCACTTTGGGGCTGGGACTCTCTCTCACTCTGTGTCTGTGCAGCACTTGGCACAAGTGCGCCACGATTCTGCTCAGGTGCTGCTGTGTTGTAAAGTGTGTGTGTGTGTGGGGGGGGGACTGGAGGAAGGCCCTGCAGCTGCTGGTGCCCTGTGGAGCCGGCACCTTTCGCCAGCAAGAAACTGACTGTAAAAAGAGAGGGTGAGCGTTAATTGATTGTATCCCTTTAAGGAAGCAAAAAATGGGCAAAAGCTGCAGCACCTGGAGCCCAGCTGGGAGCCATAAATCCTGGAGCTCTGCATGCCCTTCTGGGAAGGGAAGGCGGCGGCTGCTGCTGGCGGAGAGGAACTCAGTGGTACAGCCGGTGCTGTGTGTTGGCCCCAAGCACCCGGCTGGGAAAGCACGCTGCTGAGCGGCTCCGTTCTGGGGAGTCACGAGACGGGAGGAGAGGAGCCAAATGGCTCAGGGCGAAATTCCTGAGCGCTGAGCGCGGCCTGCGTGCTGAGCAGAGGGAGCCGCGCACGTTTCATTGGATGCTTCCACATGCACATCTGCACCTTGGGCTGGGGCCATAAAACCAAAACTCAGGGAGGGGAGGAGGAGGAAGCCCCTTCGAACAGCTCCAGCTGGCCAGGCTCAGACACAGCAGCTTAGCTTGGGCTGCACTCCACCTCTTTGGCCTGGCCCTGCACGCCACGCTGAGCATTCTGGGTAACACCATGCAGTTACGCCACACCTAGGGCTGGTCCACACTGGGGCGGGGGGATCGATCTAGGAAACGCAACTTCAGCTACGAGAATAGCGTAGCTGAAGTCGACGTTTCCTAGATCGAACTAAATTTACTTACTTCGGGTCCATGCGGCGCAGGCAGGCTCCCCCGTCGACAGCGCTTCCTCCTCTCGGCGAGCAGGAGTTCCGCAGTCGACGGGGGAGCGCTTCTGGGATCGATCTATCGCGTCCAGATGAGACGCGATAAATCGATCCCAGAAGATCGATCTCTACCCGCCGAATTAGGCGGGTAGTGTAGACCAGCCCTTAGTGTCCAACGGAACGGAGGGTGAGGTGGGGGGAGGGTGACAGTAGGCCTACTAGTTGGCACAGGCATCAGGCTCTGATTTTCTGATCAATCAGGAGCACGTCCCCTTAGAACCACTTCACTGAGGTGGAGTTCAGGCAGCTGCTGCACAACAGCGCCCCCTGCCCTCTGGTCCCAGCACAACGCCTCTGCACAGCCTCACCTCTGCCCCGCGAGGGATGCCAGCACCTGGCTGGGTTGCTGTTTTAGGGCTGGGGAGCATGGCCAGATCTTTAAGGGTAGTTAGGCACCTAAAGATGCAGAAAATAGGTGCTTTTGAAAATCCCACAAGGTGCCCATCGGCATGGTTCAGTGCCTGAATACCTGAAAAGCCAGCTCCATTTGCCTAAACTTCCATACCGGCCAGAGAGAACCAGAGAAGCAGCCCAGGGAGCAGACCTGTGCTGGGAGCAGAACTGCAGTGACCAGAGCCAGAGGGGAGATGCCCCCAGCCAAGGGGCCTTGCAGGCAAGACTTGGAGGGGGATCGTAACCCCAATGGGGCGGGACGACGCTGGGAAGAAGGGTCCAGCCACCTACAGCCAGAGGGCGTGTGGCCACCGTCAGAGCAAGTATCCGACCCGCAGCATCCCTGCTGCACAGCCTGGGCCTGGGCAGGAGGCCTGGGACTTGTGAGGGACGGACTGTGAACTGCCCTGACATTCCAGAGACGCTGGTTGTGATGTCCCCCTGCCATGGAGCGGGGTGACGTGTTTTCCTTTTACCTTTCCCGATTTTTCCTTATTTTTTAAAAATTGGTTGCTGTTTAATAAATTGTATTTGCTTTGAACTGTATGTGATGATCAGTGGGTCAGGGAAGCATCCAGAGCAGAGAGAGCATCCCGGAGTGGGGACACCCTCGCCCCTGCCCTACGTGACCACCACAAGGTTGAGGGTGGAGCTCCCCAGGAATCCTGGCCCAGCCTTGTTGGGGTTACGAGGACTCTGCCAGACAGGAGAGTGCAAGGGGAGTCCTCGAGGTCAGACAGGCCTCTGGGTAAAGGGAGTGGGAGCGAGGACTCAGATCCTTTCACCAGCCCATTCCACAGGGGTCGTGCATAAGCCAGGAAAGTTCCCCACAATAGCAGGGACCAATCGCCTGCTTACATAACGGGAGGCCCAGGTTCAAGTCCCTTCTCCAAGGTGGCAGAGCAGGGATTTGAAAACAGGGGGTCTGCCCCTCACTCTGGTGTTTATGGGAAAGGTGTTCAGAGCTGTGCATCCTGTGGCGCCTCCCTCCCTTTGAGGGATGGGGCGTAGGCCACCCCCCTGTCCTAGGCACTTCCTATGGGCTGGCTGCTGTGAGTCGCTTTCTTAGGCACCTCCCTCTCCTCCCTCCGTCTGCCTCGTGTGGGGTGAGCATTCCACGGGGCACCAGGCGCCTCAGCATCAGGCTCTGCACCGCTGGAGTCCCTTTGTGGATCTCGCCCTCAGTTCAACCCCAGAGACGATGCCGCCAGTCTCTGAGTCACAGCTCCTTCTTGTGGCTCATCCACATCGAGGACACCGGTCTACTAGTGCCGCAACTCCATGGAGTCACTTGCTTAACTGAAGTGGCCGTGGTCTGTGCACTGGTGCTGAAGGTCCCAGGTCCCGCACTTGCTGCGGCTGGGGTGGCTACCCCAGGCCGGCGTCCCCAGAGAAGCTTAGGCAGGGTGATGGTCAGCGTCACAGTGCCTAGAAAATCACTGGGATTCACAAAGCTGGAATTGGGCGTTCTAGGCTCCCTGTGCAGTGACGGGTGCCTCTGAATGGGAATTCCAAAAGCCAGCAGGCCGAGCAGCTCCTCACTAAGGTCCCTCATGCGGGGTGCTGAGCCAAGGGACTTAGGCACCTCCCAGGCCAGGTGCCTAAGTCCTGGCTGCAGGGAGGTGCCTCCCTCTGCTTGGCATTCTCAGCTGTGAGCCCTCTCCTGGCGTTAGGCACTGAGGCTCTCTGCAGGGGCCCAATCCAGTAGGTGAGCGCTGAGCCCACTTGCCAGAGGGGCCCTGCAGGGCAGATCCATCTTCCGCTGGGACATGCATGGCTCTGGGCTTAGGCATCCGCACACCAGGCATGTGGCTGGAGGGCATGTGCCCAGCGGCAGCACAATGGCTCTTTGGGAACTGCCAGAAAGGTAGGTGCTGAGTGAGTTCAGCCCTCAGCGGCAGCTGACCGGGGCCTTTGTGAATCCCAGTGGGGCCTGATTCTGGCTTTTAGGTGCTTAAATCATAGAATCATAGAAGATCAGAGTTGGAAGGGACCTCAGGAGGTCATCTAGTCCAACCCCCTGCTCAAAGCAGGACCAATCCCCAACTAAATCATCCCAGCCAGGGCTTTGTCAAGCCTGACCTTAAAAACCTCTAAGGATGGTGTCAAGGCTGTATCCCCACTTTGAACTTTAGGGTACAAATGTAGGGGCCTGCATGAGGACTCCTAAGCTTAACTACCAGCTTAGTTCTGGTCCACTGCCACCATCCCAAAGCTAATTCCCTTCCCTGGGTAGCCTTGAGAGACCTTCACCAATTCCCTGGTAAATACAGATCCACACTCCTTGGATCTTAAAACAAGGAGAAATTGACCCTTCCCCCGTCCTTCCTTTCACCAACTCCTGGTGAATACAGATCCAAACCCCCTTGGATCTTAAAACAAAGAGAAATCAATCAGGTTCTTAAAAAGAAGGCTTTTAATTAAAGAAAAAGGTAAAAATCATCTCTGTAAAATCAGTATGGAAAATAACTTTACAGGGTAATCAAACTTAAAGAGCTCAGAGGACCCCCCTCTGTCTTAGGTTCAAAGTACAGCAAACAAAGATAAACACTCTGGTAAAAGGTACATTTACAAGTTGAGAAAACAAAGTAAATCTAAGACGCCTTGCCTGGCTTTTTACTTACAAGTTTGAAATAGGAGAAACTTGTTTAGAAAGATGGGGAGAACCTGGATTGATGTCTGGTCCCTCTCAGTCCTAAGAGCAAACAACCCCTTAAACAAAGAGCACAAAACAAAAGCCTTTCCCCCCCCAAGATTTGAAAGTATCTTGTCCCCTTATTGGTCCTTCGGGTCAGGTGTCAGCCAGGTTACCCGAGCTTCTTAACCCTTTACAGGTAAAAGGATTTGGAGTCTCTGGCCAGGAGGGATTCCATAGCACTGTACACAGGAGAGCTGCCACCCTTCCCTTTATAGTTATGACAGATGGAGATTCCACCACCTCCCTAGGTAACCCATTCCAGTGCTTCACCACCCTCCTAGTGAAATAGTGTTTCCTAATATCCAACCTAGACCTCCCACACTGCAACTTGAGACCATTGCTCCTTGTTCTGTCATCTGCCACCACTGAGAACAGCCGAGCTCCATCCTCTTTGGAGTAAAGTGGCAGTTGGGCACCTAAATCCCTTTGTGACTCTAGCCTGCAGGGTCTGTCACTGGAATAACAGACCTGGCCACCGCTGCAGCTGGCTGGCTCGGCTGACTCGGGCTAGGGCTGCAGGGCTAAAAGTTGCTGTGCAGACATTCGGGCTCATGCTGGAGCCCTGGATCTGGGTCCCTCCCTCCTCTCAGGGTCCTAGATCTCGGGCTCCAGGCTCAGCCTGAATGTCTGCAGCACAAGCCCGAGTCAGCACAGCCGGGCCCGCCGCGGGTGTTGAATTGCTGTGTAGATTTATCGTGGGTTTTCCCCTTTGCTCTGGGAGCTGGGCTGCATGCCTCACCAGATCCGGCTCTCGTCAGACTGCTGCTGTGTCCTCGAAGGAGCCAAGGAAGAAGTGCCTAGAATTCTGTGTGCAAGCCGGGGTCCACATGGTAAGAAGGAGGTTGGAAAATTGGAGAAGGTTCAGAAAAGAGCTACAAGAACGATCTGAGGTCTGGAAAACCAGCCCGGCGGCGGAGACTGAAGCACATTGCCCAAGAGGAGGTGAAGAGGTGACTGGTCTAAAAGCACCTGCATGGGGGGAGATTTCTGGGAGCAGAGCGCTCTCTAATCGAGCAGTCAAAGGCATAGCAAGATCTGATGTCTGGAAGCTGAACCTTAACAGGTCCAAACTGGGAATAAAGCCCATGTGTTTCACATCCAGGGGAACCAACCAGGGGAACAACTTCCCCAGACTCTCCACTTTGAGTCTTGGCACCAAGACTGGATCTTCCTCCAACATCTGCTCTAATTTCCCACATGTCCCTGGGCTGGATGCAGGAATCCCTGGGGGAGGGTCTTTGACCCATGCAGTGCAGGAGGTCAGACTAGATGATCCGAGTGGCCCGTCTAGTGTTGGCGTCTCTGAGAAGAGCATCCCTCGACCCCTGCAGTGTTTGGTCCTGGAAGGAAGCCCAGAAAGGAGAAGCGGACTCAAAAACTCTCACCAGAGGCTCTCCAGAACAGCCCTGGGGTCTGGCCGCAGGTTCATATTGGTTTTGATTTGATCCAAGCCAGATTCCCCATCCCCAGCTGTCCCACCTGGACCACCCTGAGTGGGAAGCCTGTGGTGTGGCGGATGCTAAGCAAGCCCAGCTGCTGCGTGGAGAGAGTCCAAGGAACCAGCAGCTCCTGTTGGTGATGCAGAACCAGAGCAAGGAGCAGCAGGGAGCCTTCTGGCCTTGCTCTACCTGCTTCCGCCTGACGCAGAGCCCAGGAAGAGGTTTCGTGGGACCTATTGACACCATTCCTGGACCGGCTGCAGCAGGACCGTGAAGGCAGGGCCAGGCTGCTGGGCAAGGCTGCGGAGGAGCAGGGGTCTGTGCCCTCCACCAGTGCTGGCGATATGCCTCTAGTAGGAGAAGGGGATGGGGGCTTGGGAAAGACGTCCAGATGTTTCCCATTTAACCACGGCAGGGGAAGATGTCCTGGGGCTAATGGAGCATCACAGGAACAAAGAAAGGCAGGCAGGCAGCAGGCCCAGTGGAGACTCCATGCTGGTTCACGGCTGTGGCTCCAGCACAGATCGGACCAAGGTCAGCGCCCAGGGCACTAGTAAAATGCCCATGACAACTGGGCACTCCCTCCATCGGCCGATGCCTTCAGAACAGCTCCTTTGGGAACCCCCGTCTCCAAGGGCCACCGGCAGTTCCTGGGTTTCATTCGCCCCAGCCCCAGCCGGGTTGGGCAGGCCGCTGTGGAGGACAGAACTCTGTGCAGGGGGTCCCTCCCCCCTGGGCAGGAGGTGGTGTCAGATGAGGAGGGGATCAGATGCCGAGGGCTGAGTCCTTGCCCCAGGGGACGGCCCCGGGGGACATGGGATCCTGAAGGGGAGAGCATGTTTATCTGCATGCATAGGGGCGGGAACTAGGGGTGCCGGGGGTGCAGCAGCACCTCAGGTTTTACACAGGGCTCCACTCCCGGCCCTGTACATAGGTTGCTGGCCCCACGCCTGGGGTCCCGGCTGCCACTCAGCGCCTGGGGTCCTGGCTGTCACCCTGCATCCAGGGTCCCTCCCAGCTGCTGGCCCCGTGCCCAGGGCTCTGCTGTCAGCCCCGCGCCTGGGGCTCTTCTCCTGGCCCCATGCCCGCCCCCAGCTGTGGTCCCAGCCTTGGTCCCCCCCTCTCAGAGACACAGCCCTGCTCCCGGCCCCAACTAGGGGGAGGGGGCGGACAGGGGTAAGGGGGCTGGCTTGCAGCACCCCCACTATTAAAAGTGTTCCAGCACCACTGTTTGCAGGTAAGGACCCAGCATGCTCTGCCCCCCCCCCGCCCCCAGCTCTCTGTCTGAGCTCCAGACTCACACACTGAGCGGGGGAGGATGGGTTCTCAGAGGTGCAGCGAACAGCAATCTCTGGCTCAGCACCAGCTGGGAGGGCTCCTGGCCGGGGCAGGAGTTGCTAAGCCAGACCCCATTGTCACAGGTCCCAGCCGAGCTCCCTGAGCTGGTCACGCACTGGACGGCTGGGAGGAAACCCAGGGCTGGGTCTCTGGGTATTTTAAGCCTCCGGACCCTGAACAGAGCCCAGCCACTGCCCCAGTCTTGGGGTGCCTAGGCCCCCGCTGAGGGCACAGACCCTCTGTCTAGCGTCCTCTGCTGAGAGCCAGCCGCCGCTGTCCAGCTGCCTATCCCCAGGGCACAGCACTGACCCTTCAGACACGCCCAGATCTTAACCAGAACCTCTCCCAGAACTCCACCCCAAGGGGCGGGGCTGCTGGGGACCGGGCAGCTGTAAATGCTTCCCACACACTGACCTCTAACACATTTGTACTCTTTAATAGCAACACCCAGAACAACCAATCGACAGCCTGACCACCGCCCCGCCCCCCGGGGTCAGCCGCTCAGCCTCCAGGCCCCTGCCGGGTGACTGCGTTGCCAAGCGACCTCACCCCACTAGACCCGTTTGACCGTCCCTTGGTTCTCAATGGGAGAGCTCGGGAAGCCAACAACCTTCTTTGGTCAGCTCTGGAATTCGAGCTCAGGCTGGAGGTCTGGGGACTTTGGGAAGGTCAAGCCGAGCCTCACACCCAAACTGGCCATCACAGCCCGTTGTGGCCGTCCAGAGTTCATAGTCACCCACAGCACTCACTCCCCGGCTTGTCCCCCCCTTGCAGATCAGCAGGGTGACAATGATCCCCAGTGACCCGACGGTCCCCACGTGCTGGCTCTGTCCTGCACACACGCTGCACCAGCGCAGAACAATGGCCCGGCGAGGCCAGGGGCGTCATTGCTCTGTTATTGTCTTCTGCGGTGCATGCACTCTGCCGGGTCCCTGCCCCGAAAAGCAACTGATCTGCAGCCTAAGTTCCCTGTAAGCTGCTCGGCCGTGCAGCAGGCTCTCAAGGGCCGTGCAGGCAGGGAGAGGAGCCCCTCCTCCGGCTTAACCCAGCCCCGCCAGAGCTGCTGGGGAGAGGAGCCCTTCCCCGGCCCAGCCCTGCCGGAGCTGCCGCAGCCAGGGAGAGGCACCTGTCACTCGGCCTCGAGCTGCTGTGGCGAGAGAGGGCTGGTGGGAGTCCTCTCGCCCCACGGCAGCCTGCACCCCAAACCCCTCAGAGCCTGCACCCCAACCCTCTGCCCCAGCCCTAAGCCCCCTCCCACAGCTCGAACCCATCAACCCCAGCCCCACCCCAGAGCCCACACCCCCAGCCAGAGCCCTCACCCCCCCCCCACGCCAACCCTTTCTGCAGAATCCCCTAGACTTGGCTTGGGATCAGCTTACGTGGGAGAGGGGTGGGTCCTTGATCCTGGTGGTGACTGGAGATGGGAGCCATTTTGGAATGTCTGATTGGATGTGATGTGCTCAAGGCTGCAGAGCGCGTGAGGAATTAGGACCCGAGTGTCCGGGCTCCCAGGACTGTGCTCAAATACCTAGCCCTTGCTCCTCAGTGCATAAGGAATTTGAATTCCAAGGGCCCAGCCTCACTGCACAGGGCAGCACAGATCTTTACAGAGGCACAGGCCATGCATAAGCAGGGGCTTTAGGGGGGCACAGCCCCCCTCCTTTCCCAGGCTAGGCCAAGCAGCCCCCATGACTCCCCCTCCTCCATGGCAGTCTCCTTTAACCCATGCAGGGATCATTTCCTTTCACCCACCGCCAAGATGCAGCCACCTCTGGGATGGTATGCGGCAGCTGTTCAATGACACTCAGCAAGACAGGAGCTCAGGGCAGGAAGCGGAGGAGAACCCTGAGTCCTCTGGGCTGAGTTGGGGTTGGGCACTTAGAGATTCCCAGAGTCCAAGGCTGGAAGGGACTGGTGTGGTTATCTAGCCTGACCTCTTGCACAGCGCAGGCCCTAGCAATGCCCTGAGTTAATTCATGTGGAACTAGAGCAGACCTGTGAGAAAAACACTCAGTCTCCATTTAAAAATGGTTAGTGATGGAGGAGCCACCAGGACTCTGTGGATGGTCCCACGGTGATTCCCCGCACTTGCCTGAGGTAACTCAGTGAGTCTGTGACCTTTTGCTCTCACTGCTAGACCATGCAGTGACTAGCACCCAGCTTCCCACAGCTCCGGAAATAGAGGCACTGATGAAGAGCCAGGAACCTGTGGGCAGAGGGACGGGCCCATGATGCAAATTGTAGCCGCTTCCCGTTGGCTGGGGAATGGGGCCTGTCAGCCAACATCTGCTCTGGGACACTTCAGGCTCTTTCTATGTGGGCTGCTGGGGCCAACAGGGGTCACCGCAGAGCTGGGGAGCCCTGAGTCTGCGGAGAGCCTGCTGCTCTTCCAGTGGGTGCCAGGGCTGAGCCAGCAGGGGCGGCTCTAGGCACCAGCAAAGCAAGCAGGTGCTTGGGGCAGCCCATTTGCAGGGGCGGCAGCCGGCAGGGAGCCAGCATGGGAGCTGAGCACCAACAGGGGGCCCTGGGAGCTGAAGTTCCTTGGTTAGCTCCCTGCCTATAGAGCCAGCCCTGGAGCGGGGAAAGAACTACATTTCCCAGCATTCCCTTGGCCGCTATGAACAGGAAAGGGAGGGGGAGGGAGTATGGTAGCTGAAACCTCATGCTGCAGCTTGCTGTGAATGGAGAGCTCACTGCTAGAACGGGGTGGCACTGAACGGGGAACAAGTAAGGAGTAGAAGGCTTTGGCCCAGATATCCCCTTCAGAAGACATCCCCAGCCTGGATTAGGGATACTGGTGTGACCTCACCTTGCAGCCCCCAAAGAAAGAATTGGGTGGACTAAATGGACAGTGCCTCTCTCTATCTGAAGCCTAGCAAGGGAGGTACATGGATCCCACTAGAATTTAAAATGAAAAGTAAGGAGGGGAGGCTCTGGACCTGGGCAGCTTTAGATACAGTACCAGGCACGTAGGAGGATTTCCACTTCTGAGCCATGGAAGCAGAAATTGACATTTCCTTTCCAGATATAGCTAATATTCAGAAAGGGAATCTAGCACCTGCCTTCCAGATTTGAACACCCTCAAAATTCAGGAGTGCTCAAGCTCAGTTTGGGCGGCTGTTACTTCATTTCTCCCAAATGAAATATACTGATCCACTGTAACTTGCTGTAGAAAAAGTAGGATAAAATTGAGCAAGAAATTTTTCCCAGTGGTTATTAGGACTGGAATTGCTATTTTCGACAGCCATTGCCATTTTATTTATTTATTAGTTTTATTTGTTTAAAAGGAAGACAATTGCATTGGCCAATTCCCCATAGAAACAAAGAGTAGAACAAAAGAATAATAAAGGCACCTCAACTTTTCCTCATTTATGGAGGACAGTTTTATAATATGCATCTATATAATATATATATATATAATATAATATCCTCCAATCACACAAGCTGAAAATTGTTCCACTTTACTAGAGTTCTGTAACCATGTGGGAACCAATCCTGCCTGTGTTCTGTGCACATCTAAAATTCCTGCTGAATGACCAGTGACCAGGGCTGGGGCGGAAGGAGGGTGCAGTTGGCAGGGGAGAGCCCAGGGCTGGGGAGGCACTGGTGGGGGGGAAAGGGGGAGCCCAGGGCTGGGGTGGCAGGGGGGTGCGGGTGGTCGGGGGGAGAGCCCAGGGCTGGGGCGGCAGGGGGTGTGTGGGTGGGGAGAGGCCCAGAGCTGGGGTGGCAGGGGTTGTGGGTGGGGTGGGGAGAGCCCAAGGCTGGGGCAGCAGGAGGGTGCGGGGGGAAGCCCAGGGCTAGGGTGGGGGGCAGCCAAACATGTTTTTGCTTGGGGCGGCAAAAAACTGAGAGCTGGCCCTGTGAGCCAGGCAGCACCATGGGTGTCTGGCAGTGAGTTGTGGATTCCTGGCCAGAGGTCCCAACCCATTGCTCTAGTGCGCCAGTTCAGACAGAGATGCCCAGCGTCGAGGCGAATCCCCCATGTCCCCACTGAGAGGTTCTCCGGGTTTTGCACCTGGCTCCCAGTCTGGCTCCGGCTCCCAGCTGTCGCTCCCTGTTGGAACGATGCTCTGCGCTTCGGCAGCACGTTCCCCAGAAGAGCTGAAATTGCTGTAAAAAGGGGGCGCATTTTGCTATCCCCCCCAGTGCAGGGGGGAAGCTGAGGCAGGGCAAGGGGCAGGGCCTTGCCCATGGGCACACAGTGGGGCTTTGACAGAGCCCTGGCGCAGAACCCAAGAGCCCTGGCTTCCCTGTTTAAGCACTATCCATCCTGCCTCTCAAACACGTGAGAGCTGTGCTGAGCCCCAGCTCCCCCCCCACTGACTGAGGGGTGCAGAGCATTCAGGGGGCTGAGCACCATGGCAACTCCCTGCTCAGCCGTGTGGGGATGTCAGCTCCCGACCCCCAGGACTCCTTTCCCCAGCTGGGACACTAGGGCCAAGCAAAGCCCCAGGGCACCCGGCACCACGGTCTGAGGTACAGACAGGCCGAGAATGGGGCCCAACCCCCACCCCATTCCTACAAGCAAAGGATGGACAGGCCAGAGCAGCGACCCCAGTGGGAAGTGTTCCCCCAGTCCCATTGGCTCTGGGGCTCAGCTGGTGTCTGGCCTCCAGTACAAACTGAGACCAGTAGGAACCAAGACTGGATCTCCTAGGATCTCCAGGCAGGTTACTATTCTCCACCCCCCACCCCTTGGGGGCCAGCCCCCTGGTGGGATCTGCCAGTAAGATTTCCCTTCCCAGCCCTGTGTGGAGAGAACCCACATAGAAGGCGACAGGGGACTCAGCCGGCTGCCGGGCATTGTGCCAACACTCCCAGCTTGGCTAAGGGACTATTTATACGGTCAGGAGATGCAGCTCAGCCTGTTCACATTAACCTCTTGGGAGCCAGTGGGGGTGGATTCGGGGGTGCCATGGGGATCATGCTCCTCCTCCTTTCCTGGATGGCTACCAGGGCTGCACAGGGGTCTCTGCATTTCAGACAGCACCAGAGAAAATCCGATCAACCCCTGATGCCAGGGCTGGATGCAGAGATCGGGGTTTTGCAAGGGGCTCCCACCCTGACTCTGCACCTCCTGGCCCTGGTGTTGGGGGTACCGCACCCCCATGGGCCCCCCCACATCTCCACCACCTCCTGCTGCCCCCTGCACTGGGAGGTGTGTGGCAGGCACAGGAGTTGGCCTGGCTGGCTCCACCCCAATGGGGAGATCCTCTCTGCAAAGGGGATTCTCTGAATCTGGTCCCTTCACACCAGCTCAGTGGAATGAGGGTGATATCAAGACCGATCATTACAGGGCAGACGCAGGGACCCAGTGTGACAGAATGTACCTCTGTGTCCACACCCTACACACTATTGTAATAATCTGTGTACAAAGTATGCCTTGTGAGGTATCATCTCAAAACTCGTAACTTGCTGGTCAGTATGGTCCTAGTAAAATATGTGTGGCAACATTGCATGTGAAGTTATACATTCTCCTGTATGGTGTTATTAACACATGCCTGAGGTTGGCAAACCCGTCTGCCCCAAACAAAGGACTGCATGCTCTGCTTGATTTACATTTAAGCACTAAACAGAGTAATCAAGCAGGAAGGGAAACAAAGGAAGCTCAAACAGATGAGGAAAAAGCAGCAGGGAACATCCTTCCACATAGACTCTTTGTCTCCTGAATCTCAGCTGGAAATGTTTTTCAAGGGGGGACAAACAGCCCAAGACACTTTCTCTCTCTCCCTGCCCATCACTTCCATGGTGGAACCTGAGGCAACAAGACAAAGGTTCTGGGAGAAGGGCTCCTGACCTAAGAAGTTTGGTCAGAGAGAGTGCTGAGAGCACCTTATAAGAAAACTTTGTTTTGAGCTTAACATAGTTTAAGTTCGGCACCAGTTGCATTTTATCGTTATTTTTCTTGCAACCATTTCTGGCTTTTATGCCTCATTACTTGTACTCACTTTAAAACCTCACTTTGTAGTTAATGGACTTGTTTTATCTGACCCAGCGTGCTTAAACGGAAGTGTTTGGGAACCTGCATTTGGGATGGCAAGTTATGTGCATATTGTTTCTATTAGGGAAATAACGGCCTTTATATAAACTTGTGTTGTCAGGAGGGGGCTGGGCAGTACAGGATGTACATTTCTGGGGGGAAATCTGGGACTGGGAGTGTGTTGGGGTCACTCTGCAGTCTAACCCAGGCTGGTAAGAGCCAAGGTGTGGCTGGCTGGCTGCAGCCCATACACAGGCGTAGCTGGGAGTGACTTACATGCTGGAGACTGTTTGTGAACAGTCCAAGCTGGAGGCTACAGCAGCAAAGCAATGTAAAGGGCATCCCGGGGAAGAGGACAGGCATGGCACAGCTACTCATTAGTCTGGATTGTACCCTGGTTGTCACACCCAGGTAGGGGTCAGGGAGGGACTGCTACAGGGCCTCTCCTCCAACACACACGCCCTGGCCAGCAGCTCCCTGTCTCTGCTGCCTGTCTCAGCCCTGTGGCATCTCCCAGGGACCAGCTACACTGCAATAAAAACCTATGGCACTGAGTCTCAGAACCCAGGTCAGCTGACTCGGGCTTGCAGGGTTAAAAACTGCAGTGCAGATGTTTCCACATGGGCTGGAGCCTGGGCTCTGAGACCCTCCCCCCTCGTGGGTGCCAGCCTGAACTCAACGTCTACACTGCCATTTGACTGCCCCGCAGCCTGAGCCCGAGTCGGCTGAGCTGGGCCAGCAGAGGGTTTTGTTTTGCAGTGTAGACGGACCCACAAGGCTCTGGCCTAGGACTGAAAGGGAACAGAGACAGAGCGAGGCAGCAGAGATGGCTCCTGCTGCAGCCTGGCTGAAGGGAGCAATGGCACTGGCCAGCCCCAATACTCTGTAACCATTTGCTTCTCTGTGCTAACGCAGGCCCGGCAGCTTCTGCAGCCCGGTGACAAACTGTGATCGTGTTTTCAGAGGCCGCCTGTGCTGCTGCAGATACTCCAGAGAGCAGAACAAGCCTCCCACAGGGAATCCCGCTGCACTGAGTCAGGGATTGCTAGCACCTGAGGGCCGTCTCCGCTGGGGGAGACCATGGACCTGCTCCTGTAGAACTGTGTGCAGTGAACCCCGTTGGCCCCTTCCCAACCTCCCCCCAGGACCTGCCCCCCCTTCCCAGCCTCTCCCTGGGAACGGGCGCTCAGAGGCGGGTTGCGGGGAAGGGACGGGCGCTCAGACGCGGGCTGCGGGGAAGGGACGGGCGCA
>NW_020665187.1:0-5279 GCF_002925995.2 Terrapene triunguis | reverse complement strand
CGCGGGCTGCGGGGAAGGGACGGGCGCTCAGACGCGGGTTGCGGGGAAGGGACGGGCGCTCAGAGGCGGGTTGCGGGGAAGGGACGGGCGCTCAGAGGCCGGTTGCGGGGAAGGGACGGGCGCTCAGACGCGGGCTGTGGGGAAGGGACGGGCGCTCAGGCGCGGGCTGTGGGGAAGGGACGGGCGCACAGGCGCGGGCTGTGGGGAAGGGACGGGCGTTCAGACGCGGGCTGTGGGGAAGGGACGGGCGTTCAGACGCGGGCTGTGGGGAAGGGACGGGCACACAGGCTGTGGTGGAGCTGGGTTCTGCAGCGCTGGCATTGGCACTGTAAGAAGCAGTACTCTCACCTGCTCTGACTCCGGGCATTGTGCGGTTTCCTGTCGCTCTCCGGCACAGGAAGGCAGCACTCCGACAATGACTGTTGAGGCCCGGCTCTTGCTTTGCTGCCATTTCAACCTTTGTTGCCCAAGCAATGAGGGTGCTTTTGTTCCAGCCCGGGGGAGGGTTCTAGAGCGAGGTACCCCCCTTGTCAGTCCCCCTCTTTGGCCGCAGGAGTCACTGTGACTCTGTCCCTCAAAATAGCTCCCTGTAACCCTCAGAGCCATCCTAGTTGGGATATTTCATACCAAGCCTGCCATGTACGGTATGATAGGAAACGTCATGAGCTGCTGGAACCAGTTGTTCTGCCCAGGTGTGTATTTCGTGAGTGTGTAGAAGATTTTGCTGTTTGGGCAGGGAGCTGGGAGCCCCAGGGCAGCCCTGTTTAGCCCTGGGGCTCGGTGCCTCGCCAAGAGGTCCTGCAATGGGCGTTGGGCTGAAACCCAGCCAGCTTGTTTAACATCAGGCCCAGAACAGCGTCAGATGGAGGGAACGGGCCAAAGTGAAAGCAAGCCGCGCCCCGAGCCCCTGGGAAAGACTGACCTGCCTGGGGGGCGGATGTGCAATTCCTAGCTTCTCCCTCACCTTCCCCTCTCCCCCCGCCTGCTGTTAACGGGAGGGAAACAGAGACTGCAATAAACCCCTCTGGCAGGAACACGCCTGCGCCGCCGGGGAACGGAGCCACCCGGAGCGGATTAAAAGACCTAGTCCAGGGAGCCAGGGCAGGCGCTCGCCTCTGGACAGCGGTTGGGGACGCCAAACGGGGCTGCTTTAGAGCCCAGGGTTCTCATCCCGGCGCTTCAGCTGCTAGTTACCTAGGGCCTCCTTTTCTTCAGCACTGAGTCCCCCAGCTGCACTGACGTCAATGGGGCAGATCCACTGCTCGTGTACGTGAACGGGGCTGGAGAACGTGCTGTGCCCCTGAACAGGGCGGGGCAAACTGCCCCAGCTGAGGTCTGCCCCATGGGAGCTGTGGGGAGCCCGGTGTCCCGGAAGCTGCTGCAGCCCCGGGGTTTGTGATGGAGAATGTGGGGTGACAGGGGTGGCAATTCAGCCCAAACAGCTCCCAACCACCCCAGCACGCCTGGCGACTCCCCTCCCCAATCGATCAAAGCCCAAGACGGGGATCTGAAGCTAGACATGAAGTTAATCTTCTGCAAGCTGATGTAACCCACACACCTGGGTGTGGTGTTGTGTCCCATCTAGTGGCACCGAGACCACTTAGAGATTAATGAGTCTGCTCTACAGCCTTAGCTAACAGCCGGTTGGATTTTAGCTCATGCTGTAGAGGCTCATTGTCACCGGGCGATGCTCTGGAACTACTCCATACGAAGCCAGTCAGGACTCTGGGGGAGCCTCCTCTCTCTGAGCAGACTGTCTCCAGGCAAGAAGCTTACGCAGCTTCGACCTTCCTGGGTCTGACCTCAGAGCATTCAGCATCCCCTCCTCACACCATGTGCTTCCCACAGCGAGTCCGCACAGGCGGGGTCCTGGGGAAGCCAGAGGGCCCTGCACCCCCACTCTGCAGTCAGACCTGACTCTCAGCCAGCCAGTAAAACAGGTTTATTAGACCACAGGAACACAGTCCAAAACAGAGCTTGTAGGTACAGAAACCGAACGCCTAAGTCAGGTCCATCTTGGGGCCAGGGAGGCCAGATCCCGGGTCTGGGCCTCCCTCTCTTTCCCCAGCCAGCTCCAAACTGAAGCTCACACGGCTTCACCTTCCCAGGTCTGACCTTGGAGCATTCAGCATCCTCTGCCCCTCCGTGCGCTTCCCACAGCGAGTCTGCCCCGGCGGGGTCCTGGGGAAGCCAGAGGGTCCTGCACCTCAACTTGGCAGTCAGACGTGATTCTCAGCCAGCCAGTAAAGCAGAGGTTTATTAGATGACAGGAACATGGTCTAAAACAGAGCTTGTAGGTACAGAGAACAGGACCCCTCAGCCGGGTCCATTTTGGGGGGCAGTGAGCCAGACACCCACGTCTGCACTCACTCCACATCCCCAGCCAGCCCCCAACTGAAACTCTCCAGCCCCTCCTCCTCTGGCCTTTGTCTCTTTCCCGGGCCAGGAGGTCACCTGATCTCTTTGTTCTCCAACACCTTCAGTGGCATCTTTGCAGGGGAGGGGCCCAGGCCATCAGTTGCCAGGAGACAGGGCGTCGGCCATTCTCTGTGCAGACAGCATCACACTGGCCCCCTAGGGCTCTGCGGCAATCACACACCCTTATCCCACCACCTAGATACTTAAGAACTGCATAGGGGAAACTGAGGCACCCACACAGTATTCAGAGAAAACATTAAGAACATTCCCACTTCGTCGCACTCATGCACTAAGCTCTAGAGGCCCCCCGTTGGATCCCGCCCGCCGACGACCAGGGTCTGTCACTGTTACACTGGCATGGCTGGCAATTGGCAGCAGGAAGGGTTTCCACTGAGGGTTAAGGGAAAGGAACTTGCTGGCCGTGGCTCGGTGCAGGGCCCTGCCAGCTCGCCATCTGGTTTGCACACCAGGAAAGGAACATGGAGCAGAGCTCCAGCCCTGGCTGCGTCCCCAGCTCTTGTCTTGGCCTTGCAAAAGGCTAACAGATGTAGCACGAGGTTTTAAAGCAAACACGCCATGTTGTGGGCCTGGAGCAGAGGCCGGGAAGTGTTCCCAATAAAAAACAGTGCCGGGATCCCTGTAATCAGCACCAGAGTGCAGGGGGAGGGGAGGGAGCTGGAAGGCCTTTGAAAACACAGACAGTTTGATGCCAGCCTTCCCCTGCTGCATGAAGCTATTCCTCCAGAACCGAGCCACAAAGGACCCAGTCCTGCAATGGGGCAGCAGGAGGGCTGGTATCGCTATCCTCCTGTTCTACAGAGGGGGAAACTGAGGCACAGAGATGGGCCGCGTCAGGGCGTAGCTGGGGATGGAGCCTGTCGGATCCTCACTAGCTTCAGCAGCGTTCGCGCTTGTGTCTGCTCCAGGTATAAACACAGGCACCCATGTGAAGGTACAGCATTCCGTCCCTAGAGGGCAGCAGTGCCCATGTGGGAGCACACACGCACCCCCCCCCCTGCCCCCCTCGGCTGCAAAGCAGCCCCAGCCCCACTCCAGGGTTACGTTCTCCTCCCCTGCCCTGTGTTCTGGCTCCCTCGAGGACCCTTCACGAGGCTGGCAGGGGAGCGCCGAGCTGGGAACCATGGCCAGGCTTGAGCTGGCCCAAAGGAAACACCTCCACCTTCTTTCCAGGTGCCACCCAGTCCCCTGGCGCCTGCAGGAAGGTTTGGGAGAATCACACACACGCTGGGTCTCCCAGTCACCAGCGCTTTGCCCGGAGCAGACCCAGTCCAGCCAGCCTTGACTTCCCTCTCTGTGGAGCTGGGAGCGCGCCTGGAGCTGCCAGCCCAGTCCCGTCTACTCAGCGAACCGCTTGCTGCTGCTCTTTCCAGGGACTCCTCCCCTCCCCAGCCCTGGAGCCAGACGAACACCCACACACAGGCCTACTGTGCCCATGGTGGGAGCTCTCCCCTCCTCCCCCCGTACAGCGGCTGCAGGGCTGCAGCGATCGCGTCCTGGACATATTCAAAGGGAGCCCGATGGGATTGTCCAGGCAAGGAGGGCATGGACCCTGCCCAGCTAGGATGGGGCACCATCCCCAGGCTGCTGCATCAAAGCCAGCCGTGGCGAGGAGCGATCAGCGACGGTGCGCTGGCTCATAGATGCCATGAGCTGGGTGGTTCTCATCATCCTTCTTCGGGTGGCGCTGCCCAGGTGAGCTCCTAGACCAAGGGGGAGGGAAACAGGCACAGGGAAGGGGAGTGACTGCACCCCCCTCCTGCACCCCAACCCCCTGCCCCAGCCCTGAGCCCGGTCCCGCAGCCCAAACCTCTCATCCCCAGCCCCAACCCAGAGCCTTCACCCCCAGCTGGAGCCCTCACCCTCTCCCACACCCCAACCCCTGCCCCAGCCCTGAGCCCCATCCCACACTTTGAATCCTTTGGCCTCAGCCCAGAACCCGCCCTGCACCCCAAACACCTCACCCCCAGCCCCAACCTAGAGCCTACACCCCAAGCCAGAGCCCTCAACCCCTCCCACGCCCCAACCCTGCCCCAGCCCTGAGCTCCATCCCACACTTTGAACCCTTTGGCCCCAGCCCAGAGCCCCCTCTCGCACCCCACACACTTCATCCCCAGCCCCACCCCAGAGCCTACACCCCCAGCCGGAGCCCTCACCCCCTCCCACACCCCAACCCCTGCCCTGTCCTGCACTTCGAACCCTTTGGCCCCAGCCCTGAGCCCTGTCCCCCAAACCTCTCTTCCCCAGCCCCAACCCAGAGCCTTCACCCCCAGCTGGAGCCCTCACCCCTCCCACACCCCAACCCCTGCCCCAGCCTGGAGACCCCTCCCACACTCCGAACCCCTTGGCCCTACCTCCGAGCAGCAGGTGAGAGCCAGGCATAGAACCCAGGTGTCCTGACTCCCAGGCTTCTGCCCGCTAGGCCGATGTAGCTGGGCCACCCAGATGATGCTTAGCACGGGGTTCCCCCATGTGATGGGTTCATCACCCCCATTTCACCATGAGGCAAAGAGCAGGTGAGGGTCTGGCCCAGTGGGTGCCTGAGCCAGTGTTCAGTGCTTCTGGCTCCCAGACCTGTGCTTAGACAAATACCCACCCCCTTGGCACTCGCCGGGCGGGCTGGCAAAGGGGATGCGGCAGGACAGCTGTAGCCCCTAGTACGAACAGGCTGCATCCCCAGCACCTGGCACCAGCCTCAACCCCCAAAACAAAGGCCCCTCCCTGCACCAGCAGCTCCATCCTGGAGTGCCCAGCCTGGAGCGCCCCCCAGAGGCTCCTGGGAACAGCTCAGCAAGGAGTCCCCTGTTTGCCTTCTCTGTCTGCCCCCTGCATCAGCCCCCCAC
>NW_020665186.1:0-2637 GCF_002925995.2 Terrapene triunguis | reverse complement strand
CATCTCTGTCACTGTCCCCAAATCCATGGCCAATTCCCTCATGAACATCAGGTCAATTTCTTATTCTGGATGTGTCGTCCAAGTTTTTCTCTTTGTCTTTTTTGTTTCAGCAGATCTTGCTTTATTGACCGTCATGGCGTACGACCGATACGTCGCCATCTGCCAACCCCTGCACTATGAGAGAGTGATGAACAGAAGAGCTTGTATCCAAATGGCAGCTGGTGTCTGGATCAGTGTTTTTCTCTACTCTGCACTCCACACTGGGAACACATTTGCAATAACCTTCTGTGGAGGCAATATGGTGGATCAGTTCTTCTGTGAAATCCCCCAGCTCCTCAAGCTCGCCTGCTCGGACACATACCTCAGTGAAACTGGGGCTATTGCCTTTAGTGTGTGCTTAGCCTCAAGCTGCTTTGTTTTAATAATTGTGTCATATGTTCACATCTTTACCATGGTGCTGAGAATCCCCGCTGAGCAGGGCCGGCATAAAGCCTTCTCCACCTGCCTCCCTCACCTCACCGTGGTGTCCTTGTTCTTTTGCACTGCTAACTTTGCCTACAATCATCCCACCTCCAGCTCAACTTCAGGTCTGGATCTCGTGGTGGCTGTTCTCTATTCCGTGCTGCCAGCAGTGATGAATCTGATCATCTACAGCATGAGGAACAAGGAGATCAAAGCTGCATTGAGGAAACTGATTGCGTGGAGGTTATTCACCAAAAATAAACTGTCCATGTTTTCCCTTTGATTGTGATTTCATCCTCTTTCTTTATAAATGTAACCCTCTGATGACATTATTGTCTCTATGAGAACATGCTTTGCCATTTGCTTATGCAGAAAGGTGTATTTAGACAGGTAAAAATGCAGACAAACACCACTTAAGTCAGTGGAGTTCCTGTAGATTTACCCCAGTGTAAATAAGATGAGAATCTACCTATCTATCTATCATGATTTTTCTACTGCCACCCATCACCACACTATCTGAGCACCTTCCACCTCAAATGAATAATCAAGTCCCCAGTGGACCTCATTAAGTCTCTGTGTCTTTGGGGGGGGGGAAGGGCATAAACTTTTCTTGGGGTGCCATAGCTTTTGGCTAATTGTTTGCTTGTGTAACAGAGTGGGGTATGATGGTGTCAAACTGTGAACTCTATTGTAGTATGTGTAGAAATATTGGCACGGTGACAGCACAAGTCTGGCCTGGCTCAATGGCAGCCTGTTGTGCTGCTTTCCAGACAGCTGTCCTGCCTGGGAAAGGTGTTTGATACCTCCTTGGAGGACCTCATTGAGAGCCATCAAGTCTAGAGTCTGGGGCCATCGAGTTTTCTTGTCCTTGGACTACTTGCCCACCCTCTGGGAAAAACAATTTTTCTATACAGGGGGCCCACAGGCATGAATGTCGGAGATGGAACTTCACAGTTTGAACCCCTGGCACAGAGACGGGGGCCTACTGAACAGTGCTGTTCTGTTCTGTGCAGAGAGGGGCCGACCATGCTCACACATAGGAAAGACTAAACCTGTGTTTCTCGCCTTCCTGTCACATTCTTCTTAAAGGGGTTCAACCAGGATCCCAGAGTGATCATAGCCTAGGTGAAGCTCTGGCAGAGTGTGTGTAAGCGACCTGGGGGCTTGGGGAAACACAGACACTGGTTTTGAGCTCTAAGGCAGCTGGACAGTGGCCTCCCACTGCCAAAGGAAGGGCATTAGATCAGAGGTCTGAGCTGGGGAATGGTTCCTAGAGCCCCAGAGCTAGAAACAATGACGAGACTCTACCCATATGCAGTTACCTTGGAAGTACATGGCACCCAGTGA
Organism: Terrapene triunguis; assembly: GCF_002925995.2. Classification (NCBI taxonomy): domain Eukaryota; kingdom Metazoa; phylum Chordata; order Testudines; family Emydidae; genus Terrapene; species Terrapene triunguis. The sequence goes on along the minus strand of NW_020665186.1, from coordinate 828 downwards.
TTGGGTCCACTTTCATTAGATGAGTGGCTGTACAACTGGGTACCGGACCAGATTGTAACGGCTAGCTCATCTGGCTATTGTTTTGTTTTATCAGTTGGTCAATTTGGTTTTAGGATTTTGGTTTGTTTTTTTTGGGGGGGGGGATGATTGGGGGTTTCAGTAATTTGTCATGTATTCAGGAGGGCAATGTGTTATCTCTTTGTCTGGGTTTTCTGAGAGAGGTAAAGGTTTGCTTCCCACAAAGATGAAGGGATGGAAAAGAGTTTCTGTAGCTATCTGGATGATTGAGTTCCTGTTGAAATGACTAATTTTAACATGCCTAGAGCCTGAGATAGGCTTCTTTTTTTATTAATGTAAATGTAAATAAATAAATAACATCTGTGTCATTCTTGCTATGGTGGGAAGGCCCTTTTGAAGAGAAAATTATTCCAGTGTTTCCTACAGAAGAACTGACTCTGGATAATGAGGCCATATTTGGATCCCATTAAAGTCAATGGGCTAAAGCCACTCACTTCAAAGGGGTCAGGACTTGGCCAGCAGCCAATATACACAGGGATCCAAATGTTGCTAAAGGCAGCCTGGAGAAAGCGAATGGGACAGAGATGTAAGGGTGAGATTCCCATCTTAGCTACACCTGTGCCAATGAAGAGTAGCTCCATTGACATCAAGGGTTTAATACTGATGAGGTTCTGGCTCAATGTCTCTGGGCTCAATTCATAGATTCATAGATTCTAGGACTGGAAGGGACCTCGAGAGGTCATCGAGTCCAGTCCCCTGCCCTCATGGCAGGACCAAATACTGTCTAGACCATCCCTGATAGACATTTAT
>NW_020665185.1:8499-15509 GCF_002925995.2 Terrapene triunguis | reverse complement strand
TAGCCCCAGGAGTTGGAGCCTGGCTCTGGGCAATCTGCTAATGCCTCGTATCCTGTTGGGTTTAGGTCTTGGAAAGTTCTTCTCGGAAGGGCAGAGAAGATTCTTCCTCCGGATGGCAATGCAGGCCATCCACAACCCCCTGCTACATGTCAACCAGGCTGGGCTGGTCCTGGCCTACTCCCTCCTGGGGGAAGCCCAAGAGCTGATGGGGGACAAGGTAAGCAGCTGCATCAGGAGATTGGGGCTGTGCCCAGGCCTCATACCCATCCTATCGCCATTCGCTGGCCTGGCAGCAAGGAGCCTGGTGGGGAATGAGAGTGAGAGCAGGTGCTACTGGGAAGGGGGATGAATTCAACTCCATGAGCAGGAGGGAACCAGCTTGTCCATGGTGCAGCTCCAACACAGCTCTTTAGCAAGGCTAATTAATGACAAGCATTAACTCATCAAGGACTTACGTTCTTAGGGAACGGTGCGTTCGCTCTCGGGAAGAGTAGACAAGTCCCCTAAGTGCCCTCTGCGAGCCTCTCCTGTCCCAGAGGGCCTCACCTAGTTCCCAGTGGCCTAGTGTCCATGTCAACCAAGCCACCACCTATGGAGAACAGCAGAATTCAGTCAGCAGGGGCTGCTAATCTGCCCCATTCACCAGGGCTTCCATCCTGTGGCTTCAGCATTAGTGTCTGGGATGACTTGGGGCAAGATTTCAACCTCCCCGCAACCCATTTCATTGCTGACACAATCCCTCCTGACCCTCCTGCTAGAGCCCCCTCCCTGTCCAACCTGGGTGGGGCTGGAGGAGAGGTTTCTGAGAACTCGAGCTGTGGTTTGGCGGTGGAACAGTTGTCAAGGGCACTGAGGGGGAGGTGGCAGGAGCTCACCCTACAAAGAGGGGGGTTGGCACTGGAGGTTCCTAGAAAGGACAACAAGACTCCATTCTGGGGGTCAGGAGGTGAATCCATCCCTCTGAGGTGGGCAGGTGCTGGGTGGAAATGCTGTTGGTTCCAGGTGCCCTTAATTCCCCCTGATTCCTCGGGGCGTTTGAGTCTATGACAGGTTCTCGTTCCCTTGCAGCAGGAGGATGTCACGGCCAAAGTGATGCACCAACTCCGCATCATCCGGCTCTTGCGCCAGGTGCCTGAGGCACTGCAGGGGCTGTGCCTCTGAGGCCACCAGCAACTCCCGCTCCCTGCTGCAGGTACTGCTCTGGCTCACTGTAAATGGGGAGCTAGTAGAAGGGGAAATGGAGCCCCCTGACACTCACTAAAAGGGGAAGTGGTGGATTCTCCATCTCTTGATGTCATTGAATGAAGACTAGATGCCTTTCTGGAATGTGTTTTCCAAAAAAGTAACTGTTGTGCTATACAGGACGCCCATGATATGCAGGGGGTTAGATTAGATGCTCTAAAGGTCTCTTCTGGCCATAAAGTCTACTAATTTTGGAAAAACTGAGTGTAGCATTGGGAGCAGCCTCTGATGTTTTACTGTCTAGCCGGCTTGCTTCCTAGAATGAACACTCATTGAGTGGGGTGATCCACAGGGAGTAGCTCAAACCTCCAACGTGTCTGGCCAGCGGCAGGATATTAGTACTTCAGGGGAGGGGTGTGTGTGGCTGTGACATCACAAAGGCCTTTTGCAGGACCTCAGCCTATTGTTCAAAGGTGGTGGGGAGGTGGTGACCTCACAGAGAGATGCTGACATGAGCCAGGCTGGATAGGGGCGCAGAGCCAGGGAAACCTGGGAGACCCCTGTGGCTTTGCTTCAGCAAGTCTCCTTCTCGAGGTCTCTCTTTGAGGACTGAGAGAGTATTAGGGTTCACGTACGTGAGCGCGAGGAGGAACCTCTTTCGAGTTTTCTCCTTTCCTTTTACTGATTTTACTAGAAAACAGATGTCCCTGTTGAGAAGGTAAGAACCTCCAAGAGGTTTGGAACCTGTTCAGTCTGATCCAGCTGAATTCTAGGCATGGAAAACACTAGTTTAAGTTGGCAGAATTTTATTCCCCACCTGGGATTTTGTCCCATATCACTGGGGACATTAGGGTTTGTCCTTTTTGTTTTATCTTTTCCACTATCCCTCCTTCCTTTCTCTTCATCTCTTACTTCTTTTGTCCTTTCTCCTGTTCCCCTCCCACCACCAGGAGGGGTGAGGCGGGCTGGCTCCAACTGGCTGTATGATCTGCTGCTGCAGGGGTTGTGTGTTAGGTGTCTTCCTCTTGGGGAGGCAGAGGCAGAGCAGAGAATGAGCTTGGGTAGAGTCAAGTTCTTCTTGTCCTGGTTAAGTGGTGACTGGGCTTTTAAGGGGACCATGCTGATCTTCCACACACACCCCCTGCCGAGTGCTGCAGGGAGGTTAAGGAGGAAACGGTTGGCACAGAGATGAAGCAGACTGAAGTAGGGACAAACACAAGGGTGGAGCAGTCCATGGTGGGTTCCTGTGCGCTGCCCTGAAGGGAGTATAGAGCATGGGCCTGGGGAAGGCCAAAACTCACATCCAGGTAGATCATCAACCTACTCCTCTGTCCCAAGGGCCAGGAAGGCCTCTGGTTTTTGCTCTCTTCGGTAGCTGGAGCTGCTCTGATTTGGGGGTGGGGTGGGCAGAGGTGGGAAGAGGCCATAGGATTTAATCAAGTGTCAGGGGGAGACTCCCCCTCTGCAGGAGATTATGTTGCCCCTCTGTGGGGAATCCCTTCCTTGCAGATGCTGGACTCTGCCAGGAAGCCCAGCTCCCATCCCTAGCAGCTTGGCTGTTTCCTACCTGCTGTGCACCAGGCCCTCTGCAGAGAGCTGCTCTGGGCAAGGACTGCAGAGCCAGCTGTCATCCTGGCAGGTGTAGCTCCAGGTTCCATAACCCTGACCCATGGTCTCCCTCCGCTGGCAGGCTCTGAAAAAGGCCTGCCCAGAGACATGGATGCCATGCTGAAGAGCTTTTTGACAGCAACCCCCAGCACAGACAATCTCCAGCACATCTTGGAGGTGAGCATAATGGTCAGGGGGAGCAGGAATTTTACCTTAGCCCTGGGGAGGCCTGGAAATGAGAGACTGAATGATCCATGTTTCATAGAATCATAGAATATCAGGGTTGGAAGGGACCTCAGGAGGTCATCTAGTCCACCCCCTGCTCAAAGCAGGACCAATCCCCAGACAGATTTTTGCCCCAGATCCCTAAATGGCCCCCTCAAGGATTGAACTCACAACCCTGGGTTTAGCAGGCCAATGCTCAAACCACTGAGCTATCCCTCCCCCACCATTGTGTCCTGCTACCTGAGAGCCATGCGTGGTCAGGGCAGTGAGTGCAGGGCAGTGTTGGGGCCCTTCCACCTTCCGGGATAGAGGGAAGGCGCTGGTACTCGACAACAGGGCTCTGCCTGGTTCTGTTGAGCACTAACTCCAAGACCCCAGGCAGGCTTGTGGAGTGAGAGCATCAGACCCCTGTGAGGTCCAGGAGAAAGGCCCTCTGAGAAGAGCACTGGCTCCTTCCTAGGAAGCTGCTGAGATTCTCAAGGAGAGATTCATCCCTTCTCTCCCATGGACACAGAGGATTGTAAGGAGCAGGGCTTTGTCCTTTATCCAACAGAGACCTGTCCTAGCTCTCACCCACAAACCTGGGAGAGAGCTGGGCACTTGACCGGATCCTACCCCTGCACTTGCCCTAGTACACTTTCTTCTCCCCTCCTGCCTTGGCTATTAGGCTATGGCTCTATGAACATGAAACAAACAGGAACTTCTTCTCTATCTCTAAGCCAAACTGACTTATCAAGTCTGACCCCTCAACATATTTCAGGGGGCGTATTTCCAGTACATGTATAGAACTCATTATACCCCACTCAGACCTACATCACACAAGGATATTCATCACCAGAGTGTTGTCAGCTTTCCAAACATAAGAGTGGCCATACTGGGTCAGACCCAAGGTCCATCTAGCCCCATATCCTGTCTTCCGACAGTGGCTAATGCCAGGTGCCCCAGAAGAAATGAACAGAACAGGTAATGATCAAGTGGTCCATCCCCTGTCGCCCATTCCCAGCTTCTGGCAAATAGAGGCTAGGGACAGCATCCTTACCCATCCTGGCTAATAGCCATTGATGGACCTATCCTCTATGAGCTTACCTAGTTCTTTGTTGAACCCTGTTATAGTCTTGGTCTTCACAACATCCTCTGGCAAGGAGTTCCACAGGTTGACTGTGTGTTGTGTGAAAAAATACTTCCTATTTTTAGTTTTCAACCTGCTGCCTATTAATTTCATTTGGTGACCCCCTAGTTCTTGAACGATGAGGAGTAAATAACATTTCCTTATTTACTTTCTCCATACCAGTCATGATTTCAAAGACCTCTATCATATCCCCCGCCCCCTTAGTCATCCCTTTTCTAAAATGAAAAATCCCAGTCTTCTTAATCTCTCCTCATTTGGCAGCTGTTCCATACCCCTCCAGATCCCTTTCTTGAGTGGTAACAGCTAATTTAGATCCCATCATTTTATATGTAGAGTTGGGATTGTATTTTCCAATGTGCATTTCTTTGCATTTATCAACATTGAATTCTGAACATTGAACATTGCCATTTTGTTGCCCAGTCACCCAGTTTGGTGAGATCTTTTTGTAGCTCTTTGCAGTCTGCTTGGGATTTAACTATCTTGAGTAGTTTTTTTATCATCTGCAAATTTTGCCATCTCACTGTTTACCCCTTTTTCCAGATCATTTATGAATATGTTGAACAGCACTGGTCTCAGTTCAGACCCCAGGGGGACACCACCATTTACCTCTCTCCATTCTGAAAACTGACCATTTATTCCTACCCTTTGTTTCCTATCTTTTAACCAGTTACCAATCCATGAGAGGACCTTATTAGGTACCTGTATGGTACAATAATTCTGCATTGAATCAGTTGATTCAATTGCTTATTCTTTGGGGTGCAGAGACCCTCTGATCTCCCCCTGGGGTGACAGAACCCTGACTGTCACATCTGTCTTTCAGGCTCTATCCCAGCCTCTCACAGAGATGTATCCTGCAGCCAACCCAGCTCAGGGAGCAGTGAGGACAGGTGATCTCATCCTGTCAACCCAAGCAACATGGGTCTCATTGAGGCTCAGATGGAAGATCCCATGCATCTCCTGGAGGTAAGAACCATTGACTCTTCCTGCCACTTGGGGCTCTTGCAACAAATGGGGCTACTGCTACATACCCTGGTTGGGAGCTTTCCCTATCCCTGGATCCCAGCCCTGGTACAGAGACCTATTTCTCATCATGATATCCTCATTTTATTCTCAGAGGATGTGTCCAGGATCCTGGATAATGTTTTCTGCAGGAGGTTTGAACAGGGAGAGATCAGTCACTGTCACGACCCAGAGGTCTTCAACCCGGGGCTGTAGGGTTCATGGAGGCAGCCACACTCCAACCCTCCACCTGGAAGCCTGCTGAAAATTGCTTACCTAGGACTCAATTGCTGCCTGTTTCTGCTGCTGCTCCCCTGGCTTGATTTCGTGGCATCTGATTTGTGGTTGTGATTGCAAGTTTCTCTTGTGCTTCTGATCTTCCAGTATTCTGACCCAGCTGACTCTCAACTCCTGTCATGTGAGTGTGGACTCTGGCTCTGACCAGTAGGTCTGGCTGCCCTTGACCCAGCCGTGACATTGTACAATTTCTCCAATGCTCTTTTTTGCTGTCCAGCAAGATACACCAGTACCTTGGCTTCCAAAGTCCTGGTTGCCTGCTATTCAAGGGCTGAGGGGTAGTGCTTGTATTGCCCCCACCCCCACCCCAGCTGCTTTTCCTATGGGAATCTCCCTAGAGCAGAGGAGAAATCTCCTCTTTTCTTAGGATCAGTCCCAACAGTAATTCCACGCACCCTGGCCTCACCTCAGCTACTTTGTTGACCTGGGATCAGGGACCACTTTTGAAGCCCTTAGCATGTGGGTGGAGGTGGGAGCAGAGGCTGAAGCTCCTGCAGTTTCCACGAAAGAACACCACCTTGTCTTTCTATGGTCTGACTAGGGCTCACCATCCATCTTGGAGCTGAACACCAAATGGGAGCTGATAGATTGTCCTTGGTGGGCCATGTTCTTGTGTGTGATGGAGCCGTGTGCCAGAGAGGGCCAGGAGAAGATGCACCACGCATGGCCAGGACTGGGCTAAACAGTCTGTAATGGTAGGTGAGTCAAACCATGGCCACATATAGATACCTTAGGCATCCGTGGGGACTGAATCTGGGCCCTTCGCTGCCAAGAGCACATCTCACTCCAATCTGAGTCATTACGGTAGTGACCCCTACCAGCCCCTCTGAGGGGGTCAGTATTATCTCTGTTAGCTGACGCAAAGGGATGGAAAGCAACTGGCTGCAAGGTCACACACAACATCACTGCCAGAGGCAGGAAGGAAGCATGGTACTGATACCAGTCCAGCTCCAACCACTAGACTCCACCCACCTCTGAAGCCAGAGAACCCCAGGAGCCCTGACTCTGACAGCTAGGCCTTAAATGACAAGACCAACCTCCCTCCCACTCAGGAAGCCATAGAAAGGGACCATCTGCTGAGCTCCTCTTTGCAATGCCACTGTCAGAGACCATTGCTAGTGGGTGCCAAGTGACTGAGCAGGGAACTCCTTGAGTGACTCCTAGAGACTTGCAGGTGTTTCACTGTGACCCTCTGGGGTCCGTGGAAAGAGAGCTGCATTGAAGAGACTCTCCTGCTCTAACAAAGGGTTTCTATGCTCCTAGAGAGTCAGCCAGTGAGGCCAGTTTTCAGAAAGTGGAAGAGCTGTTTGGCGATGGGTTGGAGGATTCACCATGTAGGTGGCAGCAGCTGCAGTGCCTGGGGTCCCCATGGGCCAAGCCTCCACTCCTGACACACTAAGCTAATTTCCCACTGCTCTCAGTGGGGCTTTGGCTTTAGCTGCTGGGCCTGCGTGCCTAGACAGAGGACTCAGGTATTTCCATCATGCTGCTCAGTGGCAAATACAGCCATCCACAGAAGTGAAGAATTGAAGTGAAAGAGTAAAGCTGGAGCATCCGCTGAGCTGCTGCA
>NW_020665185.1:7052-8489 GCF_002925995.2 Terrapene triunguis | reverse complement strand
GGTAAGAAGTCACTCTAGGGGCTTGACATCCCAGTTTCTGTCACTACTGCATGCTTCTATCAACATGATCTCAAGCCAACAAATCCCTGAGGTGGTAGCAGTAGTGAGCTCTTCTCTTTTTCTGGACTAGCCACCAGAAAAAGGACACAATACATGTGGCCAAGGAAATAGAGAGGCATGGGGGTCAGTCGCAGTGTTGCCTGTTAATATGGCTCTTGTCAGGGAGCACGGCAGGTTACTTTGGACTAGGTAGGAGCCACATGTCTCCAAACCTGCACATCCCGAGGCTCCAGAGACCTCTCTTCAGATCCCAGAGCTTATGTTATGTCTCCTCTCCTGCCACACTCACCTGTTGGTGACTAATGCAGTCACAGAGTTCAGGCTCAGTGTCATGCATTCCTCTGGGCTGCAACAAGCGGGAGGACTTGAGCTGCAATGGATCCTCCTGTGCATGGGCTGAGTGGGCAACCTCCCTAATGCCATATCTGGTTTCCAGCCCATATACACTAAGGAGGAGGTGATGGACTTACCCCAAAGGTGGGTGTGGGAAGAAGCAGAGTGAAGCGGTGATCAGAAAGCCATCCCATAGCATTCCACCTAGAGTCATTCCAACAACCACCTGGCTCCTTCCTGCTGTAGGCCACAGCCCCTAGGTTCCATAGGAAATTTTTGAATGAACCCTCTAGAAAGCTGCCTCTGGCTCTCTACAAGCTCTCGCACAGCCCTATCATGAGAGGTAAGGAATAAGGTCCTGCCTCCCGCAACTGCTCAGGGGAATCTTCTCAGAGAAATCATGCAGGGCGTTATGCATCTCTACAAACAGATCACTTTGCATTGTGTAGTCAAGAAGCTGCACCACTCTTTTTAGAGAAACATTAACTCCCACAGGGATTTCTGCTCTAAATACTCCGGGTCTGAGGGAAGGATTCTGTGGGAAAAGAGGCCGTTCCCTTGCTCCAATCCAGGCTCTGCTGTTCTGATGCTGCAGAGCAGATAGGGAAGGCTTGAGGGTTCCTGGAGAGCATGCTGCAACGCCAGCAATCCCATGCTGCCTCAGCCCTAGGGACACGTTCTCTTTCTCCCCCGGCAGCTTCCAATGGAGGGAAGAAAGGAACACGTAAGATGGAGTCTCTCCCTGGCTTATAGATAACCCAACCTGCGGTAACCCAAGTGTGGACGCAGAGGAATGCTGTGGTGCAGTGTATGTGCCCTGCAAGACATCACTCGTGAAGGGAAGCAACACTGCTCTTGGCACTGGAACCTGGGCAATAAGGAAGAGGAGCTGGAAATTCTCCCTGGGGTGGGGAAATGGGGAAACCCGGTGGGACGATGTGTATGACTGGAATGTTAATGTCACTGGTTACAACCCATTGAGGTAGGGGAGAGAGGATAAAAGTGGTGGGCAGGGTGGCACTTTACATTAGACCAGCGGTTCTC
>NW_020665185.1:0-7042 GCF_002925995.2 Terrapene triunguis | reverse complement strand
TGGGGCTCGGGAGGGCTCAGGCTTCAGTCTCCCCTCCTGGCGTCGTTTCGTAATTTTTGTTGTCAGAAGGGAGTCGGAGTGCAGTGAAGTTTGAGAATCCCCACATTAGACACATCATTACCTGTTTTATGTTCTTGGTTATTGAGAACCCCAGGACCTCGAATGGATAGGGATCAATCTGCTAATTCACACAGCCCAGCAGGTGAACCGGTGGGGGGCTGGCACAGTTCACTGAATCCAAACCAGAGAGCAGGAAACGGTTCTCCTTTTGCACCTGTCTGTGACTTGTGGGAAGAAATTAGGTTAGCACGGGGGACTTCCTACTGGGAGACAGACGGGGAGGTCTCCCATAGCCAGGAGTAAATCATCCTTGGAGATTTTGAAAAATTATAAATACTTTTCTAATGCAAAGTACCCAACTAGGGGTGACTCTATTGTGGGCCTCCTTGTGGTGGATAAAGATGAACTGATCACTGGACTGGATGTTCATGGTTGCTCTGGGGCACTGATCATGACTTGACTGTATTCAGTAAGGAGGTTTTGGAACAAATTGATAAATTAAACATCAATAAGTCACCAGAACCAGATGGTATTCACCCAAGAGTTCTGAAGAAACTCAAATGTGAAATTGCAGTACTACTAACTAACTGTGGTATGTAACCTATCCTTTAAATCAGCTTCCATACCAGATGTCTGGAGTATAGCTAATATGACACCAACGTTTTTAAAAGGCTCCAGAGATGCTCCCGGCAATTACAGGCCACTAAGACTAACTTCAGTACCAGGCAAATAGCGTGAAATGATAGTAAAGAGCAGAATTATTAGACACATAGATAAACACTATTTGTTGGGGAAGAGTGAACATGGTTTTTGTAAAGGGAAATCATTCCTCACGAATCTACTAGAATTCTTTCAGGGAGTCAACAAGCATGTGGATAAAGGTGTTCCAGTGCATATAGTGTACTTAGATTTTCAGAAAGCCTTTGCCAAGGTCCCTCACCAAAAGCTCTGAAGCAAAATGGGATAAGTGGCTGGCAGGGCAGCTGGCAGCGAGGAGCAGTGACCGGCAGCTGGCGGAGAGGGCCAGAGCAGAGCCCCACAGAGAGGCACGGTGATTGTCTGGCAGGGCAGCTGGCAGAGAGGGGTGGTGAGCGACTGCCCAAGCATCGGAGTGCATAAGGTGCCTCTTTACCCCCCCCCTCCACCCAGGGTGGGAGGTGAACTCTGCAGATGCACCTCTGAACTCTGGATCTGCACTGACCAAGGACAGCAAATGTGAGTGGGGTGCAGAGAAGGGATTAGCACAGTAAAGGGACTTTTAGGTTGCTAGACTTAAGAATCTGGGGGGAAAGAACACTGCTCAACTTACTTGGGGGTGGGTCTTTTGTTCATGGTTTATGTTTATGAACCTTGTTTGTGTTGTTTTCACAAATTAACGCTGAGTTACTTCCCTCCTTTTATTAAAAGTTTATTTTCTACACTCAGACTCTGTGCTTGTGATTGGGGAAGTATTGCCTCTTAGAGGCACCCAGGGGTGGTGTGTAATTTTCCCAGGTTACTGGGTGGGGCTCGAGCTGGTTCTGTGTTGCATCAATGGAAAGGAACCCCTAGATATTGAAGACGGTCCTGGTTGCTGCTGGCTCCACCTGGCAGAAGGGTTACATAATGTTCAATGGCTCAAGACTTTTAAAATGATACCTCATAAGGCACACTTTGTACAAAACATGTCATAATCATATCACCATGGCGAATATAGGGATGCAAGGGTGCTACTCTGAGGTACAGAGTGCCACAAACATCCACTGGAATTAGCTTTCTTCCAGTCTTCTGGAACTTCCCCGTCTTCTAAGGCTTATTGAAAATCAACATTAATGGTTCAGCAAGCTCACCAGTCAGCTCTTGGAGAACTCTCGGATGCAAGTTATCTGGACCTGCTGATTTATACTTTAGTAACTGCTGTTTAACAGCTTCCTGAAATGCTAATGGCACAGGAAGAGTGTTATCATCATCTGATGACTACATCATCTGTTTATTCCCAAATACAGAAGAGAAATAGTAATTGAACACTTTTGCATTTTTAATAATCCCATCATTTCTATCTAGTAATGGATCAATACCTGTTAGAATTCCTTTGGTTCCTAATATACTTAAAAAACTCCTTCTTATTGTCCTTAACTATACTAGCCACAGATTTTTTTTATTTTTGGTTTCTCTCCACCAAAAGTATGGAAAAGGAATTTCAACTCTGTTTCAATCCATATGTTGTAAATATCGTATCTCATTTACAGCTGAATAGCTAATTTATGGTTTTGCATGTTCCTTTCTACAGGGAGAAAGAAAATGTAGAAAGGAACATTCAGAAATTTGCCTGAAATATACTTCACTATCACTTCTAAACCAATGATCCAAGCTCTGGGCATTTTGATTAGTTCATAAAGGTGTTCTTAAGTTCCCCTATTCACCCTACTGTGTTTTACTATATATGTATCACTGAGTTCTTTCTGCTTTTCAGTTATGGAGACGCAGGTTCACATACTTGTATAATAAAATTTAATAACTGACACTCACTTTGTTGGTCTCTCTGGAGGTTGCTCCTTCAGGCAATGATCCTGCAAACATTTATGCATGTGAGTAACTTTACCCATGTGAGTAGTATTGTGGAGTTGAATGGCATTGTTCCCCATGAATAAGGTTATTCACTTGGCTAATTGTTTGCAGAATTAGGTTCCTATTTTGTACTACAACTTCAAAATGTTAGTGCCTAATTTTAAGGCAAGATATGGAGGGTGTGATTCTCCGTTGCCTTGCCCCTGGTGTCATTATTCTCACCTGTGCAAGGGGTGTACAAAGGTTCAGAAGAGTAATAAACAAAATAAATTATCATACCCCCTAAGTAATACATCATTCACTGTAGTATCTCTGTAAAGAGTCTGGAGGCCAATAGTCCCTTCTGCTATGCTGTTGTCATTTTGCCTTGCTGCCAGATATTGCAGGAACTCACTCTCTTCCTTAGTCATTCACCATTCTATTTACAGTGCAACAGCCAAATTCATCCATAGTGTGAGTACACTACAATCAATGTTTATGGCCTTTAAACCAGTTTTCAATCCACAGAACAGTTTTTTTTTATCCCAACTAGTTCACATTCATTTTTCCAAGATCTTCATGAGATCATATTATTATTCATGTTTTTTGTATATTTGCGTTAACATTTTTCAAGGCTTTTCATTTCAATTTTTTTATTAAGATAAGAAAAGAAATAAACATCTTTATTTATAAATCAAACAGTTACCATTACATGCATGTAAATCCTGAGATGCATGGTTACTATTTCTGGGGAAATAATAGCAATGCAGTTTTACTCAATGCACAAAATATAGAACAAATAAAATACAATTAAAATGCATAAAACCCTCAAACAGACAAAATACACTAACCCACGATTGACTGGACTGGACTATAGAAGAGAAATCTACTTGAGTTTGTAATAGAGAAGGACTGATTAAATTTTTAATTAATGTGAGGGAACATATGGAGATTTGGGGCAAGTTGATCCTTCTCTTTCAGTGTGCTTGAGTCCAGACCATGATATGTTCAGCATATTTTTCATTCCAAAAAGTGCACAGTTTCTCCATTACTATAATGATCCAACAGTGCTTAACGTGTAATGAAAGAGGTGCTGGGACTCAAGCAATTTTTTTTTAACTTTCATGACGGACACGGCAAACCCAGAGGTGCTGGGGATATGAACTGCCAAGCCCAGAGGTGCTGGGGCTCAGCCCTGGCACAAATTAAGAACTGTGTTCCAAGCCCAGAGATATCCAGTGTGCAGGGTAAAGTTGTTAGTTGCTATTTACAGGTAATCGGATTTGTAGCTGCCATAATCAGAAGCCCACTGAGGCCCTGATTAACCATTGCCCTACACCTTGCATATTCATGAACACCAGTGCAGAGTGAGGGTAAAATGTTACAATTCAGATCTGGCACCATTTCACACTCACTTTTCACTCACCGAATCAGGCCCAGGGAATCAGATAGGGACTAGTCAAAGGAACAGATAGCAGCTTTCCAAACAGAAAAACTTTAGGGGCAGAGAGCAGTTGTATGCCAGTTAGCACAGAAGGAAACTTTTGAAATGCTAACTAGATTGAATGAACCTTGTGCACAGCCACCACATGTCAGCTAATGATCTGACCACAGCCCTTCCAGCTAAGAGAAGACAAGACTGGGTTAACTGGCTGAAGCCAAGCAGAGGAGATGTAGATCCAACACATAAAGGCATAAAGGTAAATGCTGAGATAGAGCAGCGGACTGGGACTCCATGGAATGGCCTGAAGCGCAGGTGGCAGGGAGCTCACTTGCCACCTGTTCCTGACCATCAGGCCAGGGCTCTTGATCCAGTTGACCTGGGCAGAGAAGGCAGTTGAGTAAATTGCCTGGTAAGCCTCCACCTGCACCAGATTGCCGTGCTCCTCCTAGTCCAGGACCCAATCATCAGCATACACTGACAGGACCCGGAACTCCGACTCACAGAGCACCAACCCTGTCAACCTCCTATGGAGGAGATGGAGGGAGGACTCGATGGCTAGAGTGTGCAGCAGGCCGGACAGTGTGCAGTATGTTGGACACCCGACGTACCCCTCGCCCAAAGCTGACAGGTCCGGTCAGGGTCCAGTTGAGCTGACCAAACACTCCATGGAGGTGTACAGCACCTGGAGAAAGCCCATGAACTGGGGCCCAAAGCCAAACTCCCTCAAAGTGCCCAGGAGATATTTGACAGGGTGGACGACAGGTAGTCTCCTGGTTCAGGGACAGGATGGCAAATGATAGACCATCCCTACACCAAAGCTCGAGGAGGTCCTGGAACAAATAAAGGTTATCGAAGATGGTACAGCCCAGGATGGTATAGGTCTGGTCAGGGTGGACCAAGTCTGCCAGCACGGACCCCAGTCACAGTGAGATGGCCTTCGCTACGACTTTGTAGTCCATGCTGAGGAGCGAGATGGGACGCCAATTCCTAAGGTTGCAGAGGTCCCCCTTCTTCAGTATCAAGGTGAGCACGGCTCGCCTGCACGACATGGAGCACACCACTCCTTAAGAACTTGGCCAGACAACAACAAGGTCCAGGCCAAGGACATCCCAGAAGGCATGGTAGAACTCCACAGTCAGCCCATCCATGTCCAGAGATTTATTAGTGGGCATGAGATGGAGGGCTTCTGAGAACTTGGCCAGAGTGAAAGGTACCTCCAGCTGGTCCCTGTCGCCTGCACTGACCATTGGGAGTCTGTCCCAGAGCACTCCGCAGGCATCAGCATCAGTCAGATCCGGGGAGAAGAGGCTGTTGTAGAAAGTCCTGGTACTCAACATTTTCTGAAAGTCAGGTCCCTGTTTAAGGTGTGTCAAGCTGAGCCCCAAACACAAAGGTATCCAAAATCACTAGTCACTTTTGAAAAATCTCATTCAGGATCTCTTTCTCGCTGCTGGTTGTGGAGCTCATTAATTATCACCACAGACACCCTAATACAAACTTTACCTCCCCCTTGGGTAAAAACACTTTTTTTCTAGGTTTTTAACTTTTTAGAAACAGCAATAATAAAAACTTATTATGCACCTACAACTATGAATGTTCTCCAAAGCACTTGAAATAAAAACCCAAATCATCTGACCCATTGAGTTTTTATAGGTAGATTGTTAAAGCAGGGCAAGCTGGAAATGTTATCAGAATGGCCTGAAGCACTGTACTATTTCAGGGACACTGAAAAACAGTTTAAAAATCATCCTCTCAGAGGGGATTTGTGCCACCACTGACTGATCATGGCCATTTCTAGTAAAACTGTATTTTTCATGAGCTCTTAATTTGTGCCTATTGTGTTTGAATGTCCTGTTGTGTTGCATCATGGTAGCTGACTTGTGTGGGCTTACTTTGCTGTGCCATGAATTTCTTCATTCTTTACTATTTTCACTTCAATTGCAACATATCTGCATAGCTTTTAAGGCCATGCTAGAGATAGAAATGAGTTAGGTGCCACTATATTGAAACCTGGTTGATGCTAGCAAGATATGTGGCTAGTTTTGTATCTTTGGAGTATTGTCCCTGTAAATTGAAGATGTCTGCCTCACCATCTGCTAGGATTCAAGATGGAGGAACAATACTTAACATTTATATAGCACTTTTCATTTGTAGATCTCAAAATGCTTTAAAAGAAGCTAAGCATCATTATTCCCTGTTCTAATGAATAGAGCCCTGCAAATCTGCGGATATCCGCTTTATATCTGTGGACCATTTTTGCAGATCGCAGCTTGGATGCGGATACAAATTTTGTATTCATGCAGGGCTCTGCCGCACACAGTCACCCGAATAGAGCGGCTGTCAGCCAGCCCTCAGGCTCCAGCTCGGCTCTCTGAATCACGAAGCAGTGGGCTGCAATATGTGGTAATAGCCCCTGGGCATGCTAGGAGTTGCAGTTCCCAGCTTGCTCGGACGGAGGAGGTAAACTACAACTCCCAGAAGGGAGTGAGCCGAGCCCTATTTTGAAAGAGGTGTGGTTGTACTTTAAACTAGTGGGTGGCAAGGGTGGGTGCTATGAAGAGAGTAGTTGTTGCCGCTGTCTGTCCCGCCGGGCCTGCGTGTGTTAGGGCCATTGCAGCTGCATAGGGGTGTCTGAGCCCTCCCACTGGGAGGGCCGAACTGCATACAAGGGCCCAGGATTGTAGCCTCCCGGGTATGGCGGAGCAGCAGTGGGCAGAAGGTCTTGGGGGAGAAGTGGGAGGTGGGTGTTTGGGGGACGGGAACTTGGCATCACTGCTGTGCGATGACTTGTGAAACCGTTAGTAGAGCCCTGCAAATCCACAGATACCTGTGGTTATCTGCATCCATGGATACGGAGATATCCTCGGACAACTTTTGTGGATCATGGATCGGATGCGGATACAAGTTTTGTATCCGCACAGGGATCTATTGATGGAGGAACCAAACTGTACAGTAGATACCTGGAGCAGGGCCGGCTCTAGGTTTTTTGCTGCCCCAAGCAAAAAAATTTTT
>NW_020665184.1:4112217-4142141 GCF_002925995.2 Terrapene triunguis | reverse complement strand
CATCCCCACCCTCCACCACCAGGCCTTGCCCCTCTCTGTGGCTCTTCTTCACTGAAGTGCAAGTCCCACCTCAGAGGCTCCAGCCCTTCACCAGCTCAGAGGCCAGAAGCTGGAAGCCAGAGCCAGGCAGGGTGGGACGACTGCTGCGCTAGGTGGCGCAATGATGTGGGCAGCCACAATGCTCCCCTATTTTGTCCTTGTGCTGGTTGGTGTCCCAGGGCTGTGGCTGCTTCTCAGTTCCCTGCCGCCCTTCAACCGCTCACAGACCTCAAGAGCCACCTGCGTGGGGGTCCGGCTCCAGGGCCAGCATAGCCCTCAGGGAGCCAGGCATCTCCAGCAGCAACTGAGCACCAGGGGAGCCACACAAGGGTCTCCTTTGAAACAAGGACGCACGCCATTGCACCTTGCGTAACAGACTCATCATTAATCCTCAGAAGGCCAATCTGGATCTCCAGAAGCTAAGCCCTAATGTGCTAGCATCCGGAGCTCCAAAGCCACTAGCCCTTCCCTCTTTGAGACCATCTGCCTCCATCTGGCTTTGCAGCCCCAGTGGCAAAGCAGACCCAGCTGCTCACACATGGCAGTCCACCCCCAGCCCCTGGGTGAAGCGGTGTTTGGATGGGCTTGTGGAAAGCAATTCTCAGGCCCATGGACAAAACTCATTTAATTGTAAAACAAAACTTGACTCATGACAAAGTGCGATTGGCTTCAGGCAACAGTCGTTTATATAAAAGGGAAGGCTGCCCCATCGGGGAACTGAAACAACTGCATGTGACTTAAGTGGCCAATCACAGAGCTCCAACAACTAATTCCAAGCTCTGATGAGCTGTATGAACAACCCCAGTGGCCGAGATGCATCTGCATAAAATCTCTGTCCAGCCATTTCCAGCAACAAGCAGATTTGTAAGGATGGGCAAAGGCAGAGCAGGGCAGAGCACGCCAGACTGGCACAGCCCTTACCTTGCACCAGCAGGTTGATGATGGTATCAAAGCCCCAGGTGTTGGTGGTGGTGCAGGCGTAATACCCAGAATCCTCTGCTTTCACTGAGCGCAGGACCACTGTGCCGTTGGCCTGGATCAGCCGGTGCCCGTCCACCGCCACCGGGATGGCAGAATCTTCACTGCAAGGAACAAGAAATGCCAGCAGCTCATCAGCATAAATCCCTACTCGCGCCTCCCAGCAGCAAGAAGCTCCCAGCACATAGATGGGGCTCCAGAGCGTGTTGCCCCAGGAGCCCAAGAGCTGCCCAGATGGCATGTAGCGCTGCCTGGCCACTCTTCCATTCCACAGGCCAAAGGCCAGGCAGAGCCCCCAAACAAAAGGTCAGCTCCTCCAGGAAAAAGGACCTCTGGAGCTTTTCGCTTTTGCCACCTCCCTGCCACAGGATCAGGGCTCCTCCCGAGAGGCTGCACGGTGGGGAAAAGGTAGGCTTTAGTTACCTGTCCTTTGTCCATTTAATGGCAAGGGCCGGCTCCCCAACCGAACTGCACGGCAGCCTCACGTCCTTCATCCACGGAGTGGTGACAGTGCCGCCAAAGGAAATGATCTTGGCTGGGGCTGTGGGGGGAAGGGAACGTCAGTCTGGCCGGACGAGCCACGCACACAGAGCCTGCCTATCCCACCAGTGCAGACCCCACCCTGCTGCACCAGGGGCTGAGATTCACCACCTTTGTCCATGCCGCAGAACCTGCTCCAAGCCAACGGCAGTCGGAGTAGCCGGCGCATCGCGAGGTGCTGGCTACGGCGAGTCCTGGAGACGAGGGGCCAACCCAGAGCCAGCACCAGGGCACGTGTCAAACCCGAGCCTGGATCCAGAGTGTGCAGTGGGCCCCCCAGGCTCTACACTGAGCCCAATCTAAATGCCAGATGACCTTGCCCCTCCCCCCAGGACTCTGTTACCCAGAGAGAGACCCAGCTCCCCTCCAATCAGCCCCACTGCCCCCCTGCCCACCTCACCCCACAGGCCCTGCCGCACCTTTCCCAGCAGGCTCAATGGTGACCTTTTCATTGATGTTGCCGCAACCCGCCGAGGTCACGGCCGCCACCCACAGCATGTACTGCTGCCCGCGGTTGAGGTGGGCGATGCGGTAGAAGAGTTGCTCAGGGCTGGTCTCGTACTCTCTGGGGGCCTGGCGGGGGGAAGTAGGGGACGCAGCTGGTTAACCAGGACAAGGTGAACACCCTTTTATGCACCTCTTTCTGCCCAGGCTTTGATGCAGCCACCAACCCCGCCCCCTCCGTCCTCTCCCCCCGCCCCCCCCCCCACCAGTACGGCCATACGAGTCATAGCAACAGTCTGGGCAACCTAACCCCTGCTCGGACAAGTCCTGGCTTTTAGGGACCACCCCAGATTATCCTTGTGTGAGGTCACCATCTCGACTGACCTCAACGATCAGACAGGGACCTGCAGAGATAAACGCTGGAGCTTTTGCTAATGAGCACAGACTCCACTGCTGGGGCGGACCAACCCACAGAGATCGGGCACAGAGGGACAACCTGTAACACAGCTACATTTAGGGAGTGGGCAGGCAGGCACTCCAGGCAGGGCTATTTGCCAGGAAAGTTTCCCTAAAAAGTGGTGGAAGCCCCAGCATTTTGGGTATTTTTATCTAGATTAAGCAAATTGTTATATGTTATTATTTACTACAGTGCTCTTCACTATCTTTGAAGTGGGGGCCACTTTGGGAAAAAACCTTCAATGTGAGAGCCGGATGGGGCCGAGGGGTTCGGACTGTGGAAGGTGGCCCAGGGTAGGGTGGGGTGGGGGGTGAGGGCTCTGGCTGGGGCTGAGGGGTCTGGGGTGGAGCTGTGGATGAGGGGTTTGGGGTGTGGGAGGGGCTCAGGGCTGGGGCAGAGGGTTGGGGTTGGGGTGTGGGGTGGGGCCAGGGATGAGGGGTTCAGGAGGGGGCTCAGGGCGGGGGCAGAGGGTTGGGATGCGGGGGGAGAGCTCTGGCTGGGGGTTCAGGCTCTAGGGTGGGGCCAGGCATGAGCAGTTTGGGGTGCAGGCAGGCTGCCCCAGGGCTGGGGCCAGAGGACTCCCCCCAGCAGTAAGACCGACAGGGAGGGAGCAGGGAGCTCCGGAGAAGGGCCCTCTCTCCCCCTTGCCGGCAGCAGGGAGCTCCGGTCCCGGGGAGAGGCCCACAGCAGCCCTGCAAGCCCCAACTTGCTCCCCTCTCCAGTTCCCGCCCACCCCCTACCTCTCTCCTCTTCAGGTCCCTGCCGCGTGGCCCTTTAGAGCTGCTGCACGGCTAGTTATAGCCAGCTCCGTGGCCGCGCAGCTTAGAGGGAACTTAGCGCACTTAGGGTCGATGGGAGCCGCCACTGGCTCGCGGGCCTTGCAATGCAGAACACTGATTTATTATCTGAATTATCATAGCAAATGGCCCATAACCCCATTGTGCTAGGCGCTGTACGCAAAGGGAATAAAGAGACAGTCCCTGCCCCTGCCCCAGTCTATGCCATCTCTAACATTAACAACGCCTGGCTAATGTCCTATGTAAGGAACAGCCCCAAATCCCTGCCTTTGCATCTCTTCTGAACAACACGGGGATAGCAACACTTGCTTCTCCAGCCCCATGATGCACCCAAACAACTCTGTAGTTCAGTTAACAGCACAGCTGCAGGGGCTGGGGGCGCTGCCCTCACAGGTGTTCCCCTTACCTTGCGCTCTGATGGGCTGGGAGCACAGAGCGCAGTTTATATGGGAGCAGGGCAGCAGCAGCTGCTCCTGAGGACTTCCAATAAAAGTCATAAGAACTTAAGAATGGCCCTACCGGGTCAGACCCAGGGTCCATCTAGCCCAGTATTCTGTCTTCCCACAGTGGCCAGTGCCAGGTGCCCCAGAGATAATGAACAGAACAGGGAATCATCAAGTGATCCATCCCCTGTCGCCCATTCCCAGCTTCTGGCAAACAGAGGCTAGGGACACCATCCCTGCGCCTCCTGGCTAATAGCCATTGATGCATTTATCCTCCGTGAATTTATCTAGTTCTTTTTTGAACCCTGTTATAGTCTTGGCCTTCACAACATCCTCTGGCAAGGAGTTCCACAGGTTGACTCTGCATTGTGTGAAGAAATACTTTCTTTTATTTGTTTTAAACCTGCTGCCTATTAATTTCATTTGGTGACCCCTAGTTCTTCTCTTATGAGAAGTAGTAAACAATACGTCCTTATCTACTTTCTCTATACCGAGTCATGATTTTATAGACCTCAATCATATCTCCCCTCAGACGTCTCTTTTCCAAGCTGAAAAGTCTCAGTCTTATTAATCTCTCCTCATACGGAAGCCGTTCCATACCCCTAATCATTTTTGTTGCCCTTTTCTGAATCTTTTCCAATATATCTTTTTTGGGATGGGGCGACCACATCTGCACACAGTATTCAAGATGTGGGCGTACCATGGATTTATATAGAGGCAACATGATATTTTCTACCCTATCTTTTAACCAGTTACCAATCCATAAGAGCACCTTCCCTCTTATCCCATGACAGCTTACTTTGCGTAAGAGCAGGGGTTCTCAAACTGGCAGTTGGGACCCCTCAGGAGGTCACAAGGTTATTACATGGGGGGTCACGAGCTGTTAGCCTCCACCCCAAACCCCGCTTTGCCTCCAGCATTTATAATGGTGTTAAATATGTAAAAAAGTGTTTTTAATTTATAAGGTGGGGGTCACACACAGAGGCTTGCTATGTGAAAGGGGTCACCAGTACAAAAGTTTGAGAACCACTGCATAAGAGTCTTTGGTGAGGGACCTTGTCAAAGGCTTTCTGAAAATCTAAGTACACTATAGCCACTGGATCCCCTTGCTCCACATGCTTGTTGACCCCCTCAAAGAAGTCAACGTTTAGTGGTCCAGCACCTCTCCCTGTTGTCTGCGTATGCCACCAAGGAGGGAGGATTATAGCAGGCAGGCAGGAGAGACACGGGAAGGTGGGTGTGGTCGAGCTCTGGAAACACACCAGGCCCCTCGCTGCTATGTAAAGGGAAGCTAGCAAAATCTGCAACCCCCCCATCAATCTTCCCCGCCGCCACATCCCCTTCCTCTGCCGAGGATCCATCAGCCCGAGGAGGTAGAAGGGTAGAGATGAGAGAGCCACCCCCCGCCTTCACAATCACTGGAGAGGCCAGGTACACTCAGAGCAGCTCGCTCTCTCTGTGTTGGTTTGCTTGGCTCTAGTTTCTAAAAGCTAATTCAGCGTCGTTTGGCATTTCTCAATGCCGGTGTAAACTGGCTGGTGCCGTCATTTCTCCAGGGAGCCCAGTTCCGAGGTTCAGGAACAGATGGTGGCATCGGTGTGATGTGTTCCAGCAATATCGCACTTCCGAGGGCCCACCCTCGGAACCCTAAACCCTAACCCCTAACCCCTACCCCCAAACCCTTAACCCCAAACCCTAAACCCTAAACCCTAACCCTAAACCCTAACCCTAAACCCTGAACCCTAACCCCACCCCTAACCCTAACCCCACCCCTAACCTTAACCCCTTAACCCCTGAACCCTAACCCTGAACCCTGAACCCTAACCCCTAACCCCTAACCCCTAAACCCCTAACCCCTAAACCCCTAACCCCTAAACCCCTAACCCCTAACCCCTACCCCTAACCCCTAACCCCTAACCTACCCTAACCCCTAAACCTAACCCCCTAAACCCTACCCCTTACCCTTTACCCCTAACCCTAACCCCTTAACCCTACCCCTAACCCCAAACCCTAAACCCTGACCCTAACCCTACCCCTACCCCTAAACCCTCACCCTAAACCCTAACCCTCAACCCAACCCCAACCCCTAAACCCTAACCCTACCCCTAACCCTAACCTTAACCCTAACCCCTAACCCCTAACCTCACCCTGACCTAACCTAACCCTAACCCCTAACCCTGAACCCTGAACCCTAACCCAACCCTTGACCCTAACCCTAACCGAACCCTAACCCCAACCCCTAACCCTCACCTGACCCTGACCTAACCCTCACCCTAAACCCTCACCCTACCCCTAACCCCAAACCCTAACCCAACCCCAAACCCTAACCCCCAACCCTAACCCTAACCCTAACCCTTACCCCTACCCCTAAACCCTAACCCTACCCCCAACCCTAAACCCTACCCCTACCCGTAACCTAACCCTAACCCGAAACCTAACCCTAAACTCTACCCCCAACCCCAAACCCTAACCCCCTAAACCCTAAGCTAACCCCAACCCCTACCCCTAACCCCCTAAACCCTAAACCCCAACCCTAAACCCTAACCCCTCACCCTCAACCTCACCCTGACCTAACCCTAACCCCTAACCCTGAACCCTAACCCAACCCTTGACCCTAACCCTAACCTGACCCTGGCCTAACCCTCACCCTAAACCCTCACCCTACCCCTAACCCCAAACCCTAACCCAACCCCAAACCCTAACCCCCAACCCTAACCCTAACCCTTACCCTTACTCTAACCCCTACCCCTAAACCCTACCCCTACCCTAACCCAAAACCTAGCCCTAAACTCTACCCCCAACCCCAAACCCTAACCCCCTAAACCCTAAGCTAACCCCAACCCCAAACCCCCTAAACCCTAAACCCCAACCCTAAACCCTAACCTAACCCCTAAACCCTAACCCAAAACTCGAACCCTTGACCCCTGACCCCCAACCCTACCCCAACCCCTAAACCCTAAACTAACCCTAACCCCGACCTTGACCCTAGCCCTGACTCTAACCCTAAACCCTAACCCCTAACCCTAACTCCAAGGAGCAGTTTACATTCAGAGGCTGTGCATGAACAGCCCAGGAATGGGGGTTCTCACAGCAGAACAGGGTAAGGCTGGCTCCCAAAGTCAAGGACTGGACTGACCTAGCAGATCACTGGTCCAGATAACACCAGAGGGGAATGTCACACCCTACCCTAGGATAAATATCTTTTGTCTTGTTCAGTTTATGTTTGTTGCCATTACCTGCCCTTCCCTCACAGTACAATCACATATTTCTTACAACAGTAACAACTTTTTTTTTTATTTGAAAACTGCTTTAAGGTTGCACCTTACAAAATCTTTAGTTGCTTCTTCATTGCAAATATACACTATTAACTGACAAATTTCTTAATGCAGCATTAAGGTTGCCTGACGGTATCTCATGCTCTTCCAGGATGCAGAGTTCAGCAAAACTCACACCTCAGAACACCAGCAATGCAACCTTAACTTTGCTCTCTGACTGATGACCTAATACACCCATACTCACACTCTGCCTTTGCAGATAGTGGATATCACTCAGAATAGAGCACATGGCACCTGTAGCCCAGAGTCAAATACCTTCTCTTTGCTGAGGCATGACTTAGTTGTAGGTGAGCTGTACTGAACAGGAGCTACCTATCCATGTTCTAAACTCAGACACTGAGCCTACTCCCCAAAAACAACCCCATACTTGTTACATTTTACACCCCTTTCACCCTTATTCGCAGGATTCCATCTAAAATGATACTTTCACTTACTCATCATTGGACACACATAATGCTGTCATACCCCACCTCATTACTGACAACCCTCACAGTAAGAACACCCATGTGCCCAGCTACTGACTCAACCTATACAACTCACTGCTGAAATGATGCATACTGGATCCTTCAACATACATGTACACTTCTTTCCTTTTATCAAATGTGTGTGGGTGAAGGTGGGCGCCTCAGACCCAGATCTCACATTCAAACTAATCCCCATATGTCCTCACATCACAGTCAAATCTCTACAAAGCTGCTTTATCTAATGCCCGCACCATTCAGTACAGCTACACCTAACACTGTGAATGCAGCTGGAGTGCCTGCAGATAATTCCCAGTGGCTATTGCCAGCTCAAGGGAGGACGAGTTAAGATTGCCTTGGCACGTGCATTAACTCTGTATTTCAGAGGTTTGAGTTTTGCTGGACTTGACATTCTGGAAAGAGGCGAGCTACCTCCAGGCAACCGTAACTCTGCGTTAATTAAGATTTTGTCAGTAAATCAAAGGAGACACTTCATTAGGATCTATGCCGTTCAGCATAAACATAAACTTCAGTGGTAACCAGACTTTGCAAACACTCTTCCACTATTTGTAAAACAAGAAGCCATGAATCTTCAGAAATACTGCTGCACAACAGCTAACCCACAGCCTTGGGAGGTACTCTATTCCTTTCCTCCTTTCACAACACTGATTTGCAGCATAACCTCCAGGCTTGACGAATACAACAAACCAGGCCTTGGGCTGTAGAAATTAACTATGAAAAAAGCTCTAGTTGGTTCAAAATGCAACAGCCTGACAGCTTAACAGTATAAGCATATGGCCTTTTGTGCACTGGGTCCCTATGGAATGTGGACTTAAACATTTATTTTCAAAACCTGCCACCAAAGTCGTCTACGCGGTCTGAGCCAACAATCTCGCTGTCCATAGCCATCATATCCCACAACGGCTATATTCCTCAGAGTGTGTGTGTGTGTGTGAGGTGCATGCTATACAAGTGTGCACATCTCTGTATCTCATAACCCTAACCCTTACGAATGAGGATGATCAATGGGACACAGTAATACCACGGTACAAAATATATGGGAAGGACAGAACAGGTCGTGCTGGTGGGGGAGTGGCACTATACGTGAAAGAAAGCATAGAATCAAATGAAGTTAAAATCTTAAATGAACCAAACTGTACCATAGAATCTCTATGGATAGTAATTCCATGCTCTAATAATAAGAATATAGCAGTAGGGATATATTACCGGCCACCCGACTAGGGTAGAGATAGTGACTGTGAAATGCTCAGGGAGATTAGAGAGGCTATTAAAACAAAAACGTCAATAATAATGGGGGATTTCAACTATCCCCACATTGACTGGGTACATGTCACCTCAGGACGGGATGCAGAGATAAAGTTTCTTGAGACCTTAAATGACTGCTTCTTGGAGCAGCTAGTCCTGGAACCCACAAGGGAAGAGGCAATTCTTGATTTAGAATTAAGTGGAGCACAGGATCTGGTCCAAGAGGTGAATATAGCTAGACCGCTTGGTAATAGTGACCATAATATAATTAAATTTAACATCCCTGTGGCAGGAAAAACACCACAGCAGCCCAACACTGTAGCATTTAATTTCAGAAAGGGGAACTACACAAAAATGAGGAGGCTAGATAAAACAGAAATTAAAGGGTACAGCGCCAAAAGTGAAATCCCTGCAAGCTGCATGGAAACTTTTTAAAGACACCATAATAGAGGTTCAACTTAAATGTATACCCCAAATTAAAAAATATAGTAAGAGAACAAAAAAAGTGCCACTGTAGCTAAACAACAAAGTAAAAGAATCAGTGAAAGGCAAAAAGTGGAAGTTAAATCCTAGTGAGGAAAATAGAAAGGAGCATAAAATCTGGCAAATGAAGTGTAAAATATAATTAGGAAGGCCAAAAAAGAATGTGAAGAACAGCTAGCCAAAGACTCAAAAAGTAATAGCAAAGTTTTTTTGCTAAGTACATCAGAAGCATGAAGCCTGCTAAACAACCAGTGGGTTCACTGGACGATCGCAATGCTAAAGGATCACTCAAGTCCCCCCCAAAGAAGAAAAATGGATACACATGAAAGCAGGCAGCCACTCTCTCCCTTTAAGAGGACAGCACAACTCCTGTCCTAGAGGATTCCTCAAGCCAGCACAGAGGAAGAAGCCCTGGAACATGGAGGCACTTTTTAGTGTTCTAGAAGTAGGTCTAATTACACTTCAGGATGGAACTGATTGGTTCAGTACTGGAAATGTCAAACAAGGATTCATAACCTCTCTCTTCTGGTCACAGATACAAATGCGCCCCCAACAATCACCATATATTTAGTAGTCTATGGGAAAAATCAGAGTTCTCACTCCAGCTCCTAGGACAGGGGCCCACAACGCAATTGCCAGTTCCACACCTCGCTCAGCAGAAACCATGGAGTGAAAGGGCCATGGGGAATCAGGCTCCACTCATTTCTAGGGCTCCTCCAGGTCAGGGTTGAGGTACATGGGTTATGCAGTGCAAGGAAGTTTGTAACACTGCTGCCAAGTTGATCAATAGAAGACTTCACTCTCCAGGGCTGTAAAGCCAGCACTAGATTAAAATACAAGTTGGTGCTTGAAGAAGTCAGCTCTTGCCGAGCTCCTTCCCCAGCACTCTGGGCTGTTTGTGAAGAAGCAAGAGACAGTTCAAGTCATAGCCAAAGATTTTATAAAAACAGGAAAGTTTTGGTCTTACAGAAAGAGAAGACTTCAGCTTATATTAGGGCACATCATTAGTAGGAACCTGCAGGATCTGGAAGCATTTCACCCCTCCTCCCCAGACACCTCCCCAAGAGAACATTCAAGGGTCATGAACAGGGATCCCAGAAATCCATTTGCCAGGGAAAAAATGCATAATGTGTTTTTACAGAGAATCTTTAGTTTTTACATTGAGAAAAAAAAAACAACAACTACATTTTACTGAAAGTACCAGTGTCACTTTTTCAATGTGCACAACCCTCCCCGTCCTGTGGTTGATTTTTGAATGTGCTTTAAATTCACATAGCTAAACATACGCCAATAAACTGCTTGCGGCGTATAGAGGTTACTCAGTGCCATATAGGGGGTCGTGTTTTAATGCATCTTAAATTTCACTACAGCCTCCGCCCATGAGTAATTAAAGTTATAAAAAGATGCTGAAAACTTTAAAAGTCACCCAAAGATGGTGTCACTGAGTTTGGTAAGGACAAATTTAATGTTGATGGTAACCTGCTGTTCTGTACTGTATGCAGCAAGGCTGTAGATGACGTTTGAAGGCAGACAATCGCAGAACACATGGAAAGAGCTAAACTGACTGAAAAGAAATGAAAAAGAGGCTGAAACAGCAGGGCCCACGACAACAGTAAAGAAACAATACCCAGTGACTGGATCATTCCAGCATTTTACAACTGTAAATAGATCAATAAAACATTGTGTTCAACTGATACGTATATATATTGTGGCTAGGGAAACTAACATTCAGTGTTTCATTTTAAAAATCCATGTTTTTCCCCCAATTATGGTTTTTTAATTGGAGAATTTTGTTGTTTTTTTAAAATCAGAGAAAACTAGGATCCCTGGTCATGAGATACATTCCTAGCACAGATACACACATGGCAACAGAGGCAGGAAGACCAATGTCCTATCAAGTACCAATATCCTAAACCAAAGAATAAAACTTCTCCACTACAACGAGCAATCGTGTAAAGATCTGTGCTGAACCAGAGCAGTGGCTGAATTGATGGAGAAGGCAAACCTGACTTTCTCCAGCATTCTCTCTCATAGAATCCTGCAATAGCAGAGGTCAGAGGGGCTTCAGTCATGACCCTCATTGGCTTTGTCATCTAAGTGACTTTACCATTATATTCTTGGACACAACGAAACTCCAGTAATCCCCATGGAAGGATGTTACTATAGCCCTTTCCCTGCTTTCTACCCCCACTCCAACACACACCCTTCCTTATCACATTCAGTCCCTTCATCCATTTCATAGAAGGGGCCTGCTCTGGTCATAGCTCATCCCGGGCTGTACTGTCAAGAGGTGATTGGAGCACATCTGAGTTCTTGGCCTCCTTGCTGAGCTCCTGCTGTTCTTTCATTTTCTGGGATTTGGCACGGTCCCAGTCAGTTTTTACACTCTCATTATTCCAAACCACAGAGGTCTCAGTGTCGCTGATGTAACCATCATCACCGGTGTAATGTGTTGGGCAAACCAGCAGTGGTTCCACTGAAAAGGCCAGCAAATTCCGGTTTTCAAAATGTTCCATATATTCAGAGCTGTTCAGAAAAGGGGAAAAAAGGGGGAGGGGGATGTCACGTCTTCTGCATTTACCCTACAATCCATCTTCAGCCTCCCACACCAGTGCATTAATCCTTCCATTTACCCTGCTTCACTCCAGACACCCTTCATCCTCCCATTGCGGCATTCAAACCACACATCAACTTGCTTAATCTTCTAACCCACAACCCTTCCAGTCCGCTCCCAAGAGAGGGACATTCATCTTCCAGAAACGTTTGTCTTTCCCTAAAAGAACAGCAGCTGTGGAAAAACATGGCAGCACCAACGATTCCTAAGAAATGAGTGTTTTAGAGCCCTCTCCAACCCCCACCCAAGTAGCTCCAACCAGATCTCAGCCTCCTGGGGCATAACCAGGCTACAAAAGCCAGAAGCCAGCTTGTTACTACTGCCATGTGGGAATGAGCTTAGGACAGTCAGGAAAAACACTGCTTGAACCAGGCAGCGTTGAGCAAGATGGTCTGAAGGTGTGATGTCAGCTCTCACTGACAGGGCTGGGTGGCCCACTTGATTCTCAGTAAAGTGGCAGATTTTAGAAGCTATATCAAGGAGCAGACTGGACTGCAAGTCCCTTCACAGAAATTCCAGTACAGTGATCAAGCCAGTCAACAGTGATGGGGCTACAGCAGGCTCGTGCCTTTGCTGTGCAGGAACTCCTAATGGCTTTTTTGTCAAAACAGAAAATTCTGCAGGAAGTGTTTGATTTCACCCAAGTTTCTCAGGTATTCATCAAAAAAACCCATGGGTGCTGAAGACAAACATTTCTGGTTGTTCAATAAAAAAAAAAAAAAAAAAATCAAAAAGCTTAAAAAAAATTAAGAAAAATGTAGGGCTGTCAATTAATCACTGTTAACTCATGCGATTAACTAACAAAAAATTAATCACGATTAATCACACTTAACAATAGAATATCATTGTAATTTATTAATTTTTTTAATTGTGCGACAGCCCTGGAAAAATGTTAGTTTTCATTCAAATTTTTCATAGGAACTGTGATGTGTCATTCCATATTCTTTATGAAATTATGCTTATCATATTAATGACATAACTGAGATATACTTTATGCCACAGGGCTCATGTGAGATATCATTGGAAAGGTTATGATTTACTGAATGTGATTATCCTATTTGTGTGCCTGTATCATTTTTGTATCTGAACTTAGGAATATTGACTATGTATTTGTATTTCAACTATGCTACTTTGGGTGACTCCCACTGCTAACACTTCAGGTACAACAATGGAAAAGCCAGACAGGGCGGATGGCCCATCAGTGAGGACAATGATCTGTGAAAAGCTTGGCCTTCCTGTGGATGCTCCATACTGCCACTGACTCATGGACGCTGTGATCCTACAGAGTCAGGGAGTCTTGTCACCGGATACTAAACATTACCTGGGACTTCTTGTAATTTTCCACTGTAAGGGAAAGGGGGTCAAGTTTGGGAAACAAAGGATTCCCGCCTTATGTAAATCCTATTTAAGGGTGGGAGGAGTCTTGTTTGCCTTCCTCCCCCCTTCATGGCCTGTCTGCCCAAGAAGAAAGACTGCAAAAGGGAAGGCAAGGTGGGAGTCCAGACTGCAGGGCTGGCCTTACTATGAGGCGAACTGAGGTGGCTGCCTCAGGTGCCAGACTGGGGGTGGGGGGGGCACCACTAGGACCCCAGAGTGTAGAAAATTGTGTCTGCTGCTGGTGCATATGTACTCTCTCTGCTCGAGATGCACAGAGATGGTGGAGTGCTGTGCTGGAGGAAGGAGGGCACAAGAGATATAACAGGTGGGCAAGAGAAAAGGTGAGAGGGAATAACAGAAAGCAGCAGGAGCTGCAGGGAGAGAGAGGAGAAGCCACCTCTTATGTATCTCTCTAGGACCCCCAGGAGAAAGGACTGATTAACACCAGCTTCTCAGGGAGCTTCCTGTTTCCTGCTGCTTCCCTGAACCCACTTGAGGAGAACAGGCAGTCAACTGAAGTAGTAGAAGCCAGTTAGGCCCTTAAGATGCTGATATCTTCCCTCACTCAGGCCCTGCAACCAGCCTGCTTATTTGTCCCCTTCAATTGAGTGTTGAGCGCCACTATAGCTGGCACAGAACAGCAGTCATGAGTGAAAGAAGAAAACACCCCTCTGGGGCAGCAGTCAGAAAAAGAAAGAAAGCAAAGGAAGCTTTTCTATCTAAGCAGGAAGCAGCTCTCCTGAGATACATAGACACAAATGTTTACAGTGAGCCTTCCGGCCCCAGTGAGGATGTGAGTGGTGAGGAGATGCCTGATCTTCCAGTTAGTCAGAGTGCAAGTGACCTGGCAGCTACTGCAGCATCCATATCTCCATCTCAAATGGATGTAACCATGCACATTCCTGAAGAAAAGTGTAGATCAGAGAAGAGTGTGGTGGAGGTGCAAGAAACAGCTGCTGCTGAGTTTAGTTCCTTAAGTCTAGATGATCCAGGACTGTGGACCCACTTGAGCAGTAGCCTGAGGGACTTCCTTGTACTGCATGGGCCACAGCAAGTGAAAAACTTCATGTTCGCCAAAGACAATGAAAATAGAAGTTTCCATCCAACACATTACTGGCATGAAATCCCCAATGGTGACAACGTGGAGAGGCCATGGCTTATGTACTCAAAAACCCAGAATGCTGCATACTGTTTTGGTTGCAAACTCTTCCAGTCTAATGTTCCAGACACATTGGGTTCTAAGGACTGGAAAAATCTGGCTAGAAATCTGGCATGCCATGAGAAGGCAGCAAATCACCAGAGAGCATTGCATAGGTGGAAAGAGCTTGAGATGAGACTAAGGTTAAAGGCCACCATAGATGATCAGCATCAAGAGAAGATTGCATCAGAGTCTCTTTACTGGCAAAATGTTCTGAAAAGGCTCATTGCCATTGTGAGAATGCTTGCTACCCAAAACTTAGCACTGCGCGGCACTTCAGATCAACTGTATGTGCCAAACAATAGAAACTTCCTTAAAATTGTGCAGCTGATGGCTGAGTTGGATGCTGTACTCCAGGAGCATCTAAGAAGAGTCACCACCCAAGAAATGTACACACACCACTACCTTGGAAAAACAAATTCAAAATGAGATCATACAGTTACTGAAAACAAAAGTCAAACAGAAGATTGTGGCAGATCTGAAGTCAGCAAGATATTACTCTGTTATTCTGGACTGCACACCTGACATCAGCCATACGGAACAAATGACTTTAATGGTGTGTTTTGTAACAACAACAGAACCTAGTGAAAATGTCCCTGCAATGGTGACCGTCAGAGAGCATTTTCTAGAATTTTTTGACATTGATGATAGATTTGTCATACCAGCTCCTGTAATGCTTCTTAAAAAACTGGAAGATACAGGAATTGCGATAGCTGACATGAGAGGTCAGGGCTACAATAATGGTGCCAACATGAGAGAGAAAAAAAAAAAAAAAGAAGAACAGAGGAGTGCAGACACGGATCCGAGAGTTAAACCCTCAAGCTTTTTTTGTCCCATGCAGTTCTCATTCATTGAACTTGGTGGTCAGTGATGCAGCATCAGCTTCTAGGGAGGCTGCTGAATATTTTAATGTAATTCAAAGCATCTATGTATTTTTCTCTGCATCAACGGCAAATTTTGAAGAAACATCTGGGAACAACCTCTCTGACACTGAGTGCCACATGATGGGAAAGTCGAGTGGAGACGATAAAGCCTATCAAACACCAAAATTGGGAAGATAGATGATGCCATAGTTGCCATTATGGAGGATAAAGCTATGACAGGAACTGTTCGTGGGAGAACAGTGGCAGAGGGAAATGGAATCACCAGAAACATACATAACGTCAAATTTCTGTGTGGCTTAGTGTTGTGGCATGACATACTGTTTGAAATAAATGTTGTAAGCAAGAGACTCCAAGGTGTTGACCTTGATATATTTGGAGCAATGGAACAACTGGACAAAGCAAAGTCATACCTACAGTCTTACCAGTCAGATGAGGGATTTCAAAACATTCTGAAGAGTGCACAGAAGTTGGCAGAGAAACTTCACACTGAAGCTATTTTCCCACCAATTTAAGAATACAAGAGTCACCGAAGAAGACGACATTTTGATTAAGAGGCACAGGATAATCCCATAAGAGACCCCAAGCAACAGTTCAAAGTTGAATTCTTTAACCAGGTGCTAGATTGTGCAATACAGTCAGTTGAAGAACGTTTCATGCAACTCAAGGAACGCAGCAGTATATTTGGGATGTTGTATATGATATTCCAAAACTCCTCACTATACCTGAAAAAGACCTATACCAGCAATGCAGGGCACTAGAGACAGTGTTGACACATGATGACATGCGTGATATTAGTGCGAGTGATTTAGGTGATGAACTGAAAGCCCTTTCAAGATACATTTCAGCAGGATCAATTCCAAAGGCTGTTTTGGAATGTATGTGCACAAATAAGATGACCACCCTCTTTCCAAATGCTTTTTTTGCTCTGCGCATACTTCTAACACTTCCTGTAACAGTTGCCAGTGGAGAACGCAGCTTCTCCAAGCTGAAGTTAATTAAAACACAGCTACGCTCCACAATGACACAGGAGAGGCTGGTTGGCCTTGCAACCATCTCAATAGAGCATGAGCTGGCCCAGACTGTGGACCTTCAGGAAGCAGTTCAAATCTTGGCAACCAAGAAGGCACGGAAAGCACCACTTTGATTATTCAAACAGATAAAAATGCCAGTGTTTACTATGCAGACAAGAAAAGTTACATTTGCTGTTCAGGGGTTTGAAAAGTAAGTGTTACTTAAAATTTTTGAACAAGGCATTTTAAGTTGTTAGTTCTCCTTTATTGGGATAGGTAGCAGAGCAGTACCATGAGAGGAGTAGAACAAGAAGAAGGCAGAATTGAGACCTTTCAAACTTTTGGCCCAAGCGAGGAGACATGGGGGCATCATTTGAGCTCCTTGCCTCAGGTGCCAAAATGTTGTGGGCCGGCCCTGACAGACTGAGACAGGGGTCTAGTCTGAAAAGGACTGTAACTGGAACTCTGAACCACAGAAGCTTTGCAAACTGCCCACAGCAATATCTAGCGTGAGAAATACTATTTGTAACCAATTTCTTTAGTGAAACTAGCTTAGTTTGTGTGTTTTATTTCATTTGCTTAATCTGCTTTGTTCTGTATGTTACCCCTTTTACCACTTAAAATCTGCCTTTTATAGTTAATAAAATTTGTTGATCATTAAATCCAGTTTCTGTAATTTCTAATGGGGGGGAGGGGGAGAAGTGTGCACATCTCTTTCCACACTGAGGGAGGGGGCGAATTTCATAGTACATCTTTGGGTCTGCACTCCAAGGGAGTCAAGTATCAGAGGGGTAGCCGTGTTAGTCTGAATCTGTAAAAAGTAACAGAGGGTCCTGTGGCACCTTTAAGACTAACAGAAGTATTGGGAGCATAAGCTTTCGTGGGTAAGAACCTCACTTCTTCAGATGCTCCAAGGGAGGTGGACATCTGAGTGCTGGAGCAAGTCCCTTAAGCTGATTCTTCCCAGAGCGGGTTGCAGCTGGGCGTGTCCCTGCCTGTGTGTGTTAGAGGAGGTTTTAAAGAGCCTGGCTCAGCAAGACAGGCTAAAGGGGGCCCATGCTGGCAGAACAGGTAGACTCGGTGGTATCTAGGCACATCAGGTGGCTTCCCATGGAGTCCAACCCGTCACAGGAACAAAAACCATTTCCCAACCAGCTCTAGTTAGAACCTCTCACAACAAGCAGGAAAATGCTACTACTGTGAGGCTTCACTGCCAAGTTCAGAACACAGGGGTTATTCCCTGTTCAGCTACAGCAGCCGACTACAGACTCCATCTCTGACTACTGCTGAAGCAGTAGCAAAGAGTGTTTGTTCAAAGCTCTGCCTGCAACAGGCTTCTCACTTCAGAACACAATGCTCCAGGATCCCCTTCACCCACCCTTCCTATAGGCTGATACACCCTTCTTTCCCCAGCACTAGGCCCCAGAGGATGCAGTCCAGACTCACACAGGGTGTTTGTCAAACATGACAGGAAGAAATTCATCCACAGGTAACATCTTGGAGAGTGGCTCAGCTGCCAGCAGCTTCTGGGCACCCTGCAGGGACATCACATAGGCTAGAGTCCAGTAGGAATAATCTGCCTCCACCAGGTTCCGCACGTGAGGCACAGACTTCTCTGGATGCTCCACCTGCATTCGCTTCCTCCCAATGTAACTGGGGGAGACAGACAGCAGCACAAGATTATCTTTTAGAAAGAGACTCACACTCTAGCTCAGGGTTCTCAAACTTCATTGCACTGCGACCCCCTTCTGACAACAAAAATTACTATAGGACCCCAGGAGGGGGACTGAAGCCTGAACCCATCCAAGCCGCACCACTGGAGCGGGGGAGGGGAAAGAGAAGGGGGCAAAGTCCAAGGGCTTTAGCCCCAGACAGGGGGCCTGTAACCTTAGCCCTGCCGTCTAGGGCTGAAGCCCTTGGGCCCTGGGCCCCAGCAAGTCTAAGACAGCCCTGGTAACCCCATTAAAATGGGTTCCCGACCCACAGTTTGAGAAGTGCTGCAAGCAGCAGTTAGGGCCTCATGCAGGAAAGATCGGGTGGAATTCTCTGGCCAGCTTTATGCAGGAGGTCACATTAGATGATCGTAATAGTCCCTGCTGGCCTTAAAAAAAAACAAAAAAACATCTATGAAATTCATGCCTGGAATCAGTCAGCATAGGTGGAGAGCAGAGGTGGCAGGTGCCCTTGTAGCATAGGGCAGCAACTTCTGGCATAAAAATAAATCCGCTTTCTGGTTAACAGGGTACATGGTCCTCTCTGATGATGTGTTTGCGGGACAGAAATCTTTTGTAGTCATCAGTGGGTGAGCTACCCTTTCCTTATTCAAATCCCTTTCAAAAAGCCACTTCTTCCTAATGCCTACAAAAAGTAAGTTTATAATAATCAAAGGGTAGGTTATCTCCCAGTGTCCCCTTACTCTTCTCTCTTTTAGACTGCAAGCTCTGTGGGGCAGGATTTATGTATTGTACAACACCGAGTGTACTGCCAGAGGTAAACAGATAATTAAAGACAAGTGCCTAGGGAAGCTGAGTAGAACATCCGTATAACCTTCTGATCTTCTGCACTTACATCAAGTCCCAATCCAGACCCTCTTCTTCCAGGTCATACATCAGATTCATCAGCCGTCGTTTAAAGAATATTTCAAACCGCAGGTCATCCTCGAACACAACTGATTTCTCCAGTCCTCTCTCCACAATCTAACAATTTAGCAGAACAGAAGCCAAGTCAGAGAACCTGAAATGCCTGCCCCTCCTTCGCCCCACCTCCCACGACATGTAATTTATCTCCCCTTCTTTCACAGCACTGGTATCTATTGACTTTTAGTGCTGAGGAATTAGCTCTCTGGCCTCCCAACCTCTTCCATGTGTATTCCCTTTTACCACCGCTAGGGCACATCTAGGCATTACGAGTAAGGTTCAGATTTTGTCAGTTATTTTTATTAAAAGTCATGGACAGGTCATGGACAACAAACAAAAATTCATGGAAGCCCGTGGCCTGTCTGACTTTTACTAAAAATAATGGGGGGAGGCCTGACGAGGGGATGACTGAAGCCTGAGCACAGGGGTGGGGGAAGAAGAGATGAGAGTCTGAACCCTGCTGCAGGGCCCCTCGCCACTCACGGTGGCTGTAGAGGAAAACGTCATGGAGATCTCTGAAAGTCACGGAATCCGTGGCCTCCATGACAATCTTATCCTTAATCATGAGATCTGCAAGACTGCTCCCAACCTGCTGTGTATAAATATACCCATTGTGGCTCACACAGTAACCCAAAAAAACAGAGGAGGGCACCACCCTGCTACCTACACACTCCTCTCACCCAGCTAAAATAACAGTGTCAGCATGTGAATTCCTGCTCAGTGCAGGGACGATGCAAGTCTCTGGATGGTCCTGAGCATAACACCCACCCCCCCAAGACCATATGTCCCTGCTTATTCTTTGTGCAACTGCAAACCCTGCCAAGAGCAGTGGGAATGCTGGAAATGGTAGAACCATGGCAGGAGCACAAATTGAAAAAGTCCTGGCTTGGCTATCACACCCAAACAGAACAAGTGTCCTGAAGGGGTCAGAAGCACCAAGATCCCTGGAGCTCTCCTGAGTATGCAGACTCTCTCACCTCCTTCCAGATCTTATAGTGACTCAGGAAGCAGCCCAGCTCCCCTTTGGTGAGTGGACGGCCATGGTATGGATCCTTATATCCTGGCAGCATCTGAATCCCCATGGCTTCCACCTCACTGCTATTCATGGCTCTGCAACAAGCACAATGTGGTTAATGCCTCCGTCAGCACAGAGCAGCAGCTGGCTTTGGAGTCTCTGCTAATGCTCATAAATGCAGCTTCTCTCCCCAAGAAATCTCCAGGTCACTTTATTTTAAGCCTCTCTCTTTGCAGAAGAGATGATGGAAAACAGAACAGAAGATCCTAGGATTACTCATTCTCACAGCCAGTTTATAAAGAATGCAGGCAATTTAGGTCATTACAACAGCTGTTCTGGCAACAGCTCAAGGCACTACACAGCCATTATCTTGTTTCCTCACCCTGAAGAGCCTTGTGTGCACGTGCAGGGAAGACATTATTAGAGGAACTATACAGGCTATTCACTCAGCAGCCTCTTTGTCCATTGACAGGGTGGGATGACAAAAGCAAGGAAGACAAAGCCTTACAATCCATAAGGGGCTTCCTACAGCAGAGAACTTTATGAAGTGACTGGGAAGCACTGACACCCAGAGCGTCTGGCTCCTCCTCCTCCCCTCCATCAAGCAAGGGAGTTGCCCTGCTTCCCTGCATCTCTAAGAGACAGTATCAGCTCTTCCCCATTGGAATATCCCGGTTCCTTATTATCAGGTGTTGGACTGGGCATGTTCTCTGGATGTACTCACTTTCCATCCACAGCCTCAATGATTTTGCAGTCGATCTGCTGTTCGTACAGCGTCCGCAGCATTCGCTCTCGTCGATCTGCCCTGTGCTTTAAGTTAATCATGAAAACCTGAGGAAATAAAATCCATGGCCATGAATGTGCAGGGAGGTCCCTACCACACCCAGGGAGGCAAGAACTCAACTGCAACCTTGATGCATCCTGCACTGAACCCAAGGGAAGAGATACCCTGTGCTTTATTAAGACCTAGCAATGCAGCTCAGGCATTAGAGACTCTGAGGTGACCACAGGAGGAAGCCTGTAGGCTCAGCTTGTGCAAACTAAACACTATTCATCATCTCAGTAATGTGCCTGTATGGAGCAGAGTCCTGACTCACCTCATCAAAGCCCATCTTGTCAGGGACCTTTGGCAGGACAGACAGGTATTGTGAAGGTTCCACTGGAGGGTTCTTCACTAAGGGAAAACCAAGAAATGGAACGTGAATGGGTTTCTGTAAGACATTATCTTCCAGACATAAGGCCCAGGGACCTCTCTTAGCCGCCACAACTCCAAATGGGGCACAGCTACCACCACACTAGGAACAGCCTTCCAAACAAACCACCACGGAGTAACCAGGTACGAACAATCCACTGGGGCTTGAGAAAGAAAAGGATCCTCTAATTTTCTATTCCACGACTGATCTCCTACATCCCTTCTCGCTGCTAGCCTTTGGCCAGTGCCCCACAAGTGCCTGACATGGATGTTTATGCTTATTAGTCCTGTTGACTGACATACTGCTTCTCATTTATTATTTACTTCAGGTTTTTCCTCTTGTTGGAAGGAGATTCTCCAGTCTCAAGGAGTGAGCGAAGAGTATTTAACCAATTAATTAGAGAATGTTTGCAGGCAGATTTGAACAGGAAACCGCTGTCTAGAGCTGCATTTACAGAAATATTCTGTCTCTAAAAACAAGGAGAATGCAAGCTTGTGCAGCTGAAGCCATGCTCTGTGTGCAGCCAAGGAAAAAAAATAAATCAGAGGAATAAACCTCTGACATCAAATTCTCAGATACATAAAACTATTTTAAAACAGTTATCATCCTGTGACCTGGGCTCTCCCTCTTGCATTACTCAAATTTACAGAGATGTGTATTTAAATGGCTAGGAATCAGTCCCCGTCCCTTTAAGTGTTGATAGGGAGAGGTCAGATACTTAACTTTAGTAAAAGAATCTCTGTGCAGCCAGGACCAAATATAAAGAGATACTGTTAACTGTACCTCGGAATGTGCCCAGGGGAAGAAAACATGGAGTCCAACACACTCTCTATACTGTACACCCCAGAATTCAGATTACTCCACACACAACAGGGTGGATGGGCACTGCCATACAGGCCCTGCAGACACCAGAGGCCAAGAGAGGGGGGAAAACTGAAAGAGGCCTGTGTGGCAAGCTGCAGTCACAGGAGACGAGGGGCCCTCAAGGTTAGTGGAAAAAGCAACACAGTCAAGTCAGGAAGAAACACTCTCTGTTTTTAAGTGGTACAAACAGCAACCACAGGAGCTGAACAATTTACCCAGATGTCAACAGACAAGACACCTCACTACCTGTAGCAGACACAAGCAGCTCCAACATGGCCAAGGGAACTGTGGAATCATTTGAGGTAGAGCTTCCATAGAAACTACCATTCTAGCCATCCTGCTTTAACAATTCCTCAATACATTTTCCTCCTTCCATCCAACCACCAGCTTTGAGGCAGATGCTGCTGAATCCCCAGGACAGAGACAGGTCCCAAATTCAGAATGTCAGAAGTAAGAAGGAAAACCGTCTAAGCAATTCTCAGTCCAAGCCTATGAATGTTCTGTTTCTATTGGCATCCAGCACTTACCCATTATCTCCAGCTGCACATGCATGAAGCTTTCCATCTCATCCTGCATGGTGCTGTGGGCTCTCAGTGGCACTGGCAGGAAGCCATAAACCTCTTTGTTGCATACAAACATCTGGACCTCTGAAATTAACACAGAGAGTGAGCTAAATGCTGCTCAAAACCCACTCAGTGGCAAACCCAGCCCACATCATGGGACTGCATAAGGCACCCATGTCCCTGGCTTCATAAGTCAGCCCAATAAGACATCACGTGGCCTCCATGAGACAACTGCATTGCAGGGGCATATTGCGCAGTGGCCTGTACAAAAATGCGAACCCAGCCCATTATATACAATTGTTTATACAAGTACAAGACAAAGACTGACACTCCCTGGATTGTTAAGCTGGAAGAGCTGTGCTAAAGTCACAGGTTGGTTTGAGTTGGGAAAGGAAATGTTTGTAGTCGAAATCCCTTAAATGGGTTTTCCTGGTTACTGTTTCATGGAACGATGTCTCCATTCCTTTTTGAACATTGCTTATTCACTATGGCACTAAAAAGGTCAGGGGGACAGGGAGGAGCAAACTTCACCATCATGGTTGTGGCTCCCCTACCATTTCCTGGAACCCTGGGATCCGCCATGACACCATTGGGCCTTTGTCATCTTGATCCTGAAAGATGTTGTGACCAGGCCAGGCCAGAGAAAGGGAACTAAATGACATCACCCCCTCCATCGGCTTTGCCTAAACCTTGAATGCCTGAGAACTGAGCGTTGGGTTCCAGCTATTGTTCCTCCCTCATGTCATTTTCCTTCCTGGTCTTATTTCTCCTGTTTCTAACTTCTCTTTTTGCTTTTGGCCTAATAAGAGTCAGGCTTTAGCTGGCCAAGACAACTCCACATTTGCACACTGGTATGACAGGAGAAGCAACAAAAAGCAATTCTTTAAACAAACAGACCAACACTGGTAAAAGTTTGCCATGTCTCAGAGTAGCTGA
This sequence comes from Terrapene triunguis, assembly GCF_002925995.2. Lineage (NCBI taxonomy): Eukaryota > Metazoa > Chordata > Testudines > Emydidae > Terrapene > Terrapene triunguis. The sequence continues at coordinate 4,118,608 of NW_020665184.1, read as the reverse complement.
TAAGATCATATACTGGTCCTATAGATTCCAAGCAGCAAGGTTGCAAGACAAAAACAAAACCCTCACAAAACCTAGCAGAGACAGATGCTGCATTTTCTATCTTTTCTATTCTTCTCTCTTTCCATTTGTGTGCATTTATCTTGTTTGGTATTAAAGGAAACAGGACTTTCAACAGCAGCAGCAGCTCCAGACCAGCTAAACTAACTTTCTCTCATCTCCCCACAAGAGGACAGCTAATATCATCTAAAAGACTGTAAGGCAAGTGTTCCCCCCCCCATAAAATACTCTATACAGCTAGGAGGGAGGGATAGCTCAGTGGTTTGAGCATTGGCCTGTTAAACCCAGGGTTGTGAGTTTAATCCTTGAGGGGGCCACTTAGGGATCTGGGGCAAAATCAGTACTTGGTCCTGCTAGTGAAGGCAGGGGGCTGGACTCTATGACCTTTCAAGGTTCCTTCCAGTTCTAGAAGATAGATAGATATATATATATATATAAATAAAATGGAGATATCCTAAAAGGAATACGGAAAGCTATTAAAATGAAAGCCTGAGTTAATGTAATATATTTCAAATCCTTTAATTGTTTTTTCTTCTTTTTCTGTGACTTTAAATGGTTAAAAAGATTTTATAATGATGAGTGTTACAACAATAGGAGTCATAGCAATTACTTGATAGGAGACCCCCAAACCATGCCTAACTGAACTATTGAGCGCTGCAACAGTAAACAAGGGTTTTGTTAATATCTTATCCCTTGTTGGGCCCAAGACAATCCCTTACCAACACAGCAGACAACCTACTCCCCTTTCAGAAAAGGATGGCTGCAGGCTCCTCATCTCCCAATCCAGAGCAGAGCTACACACCCAGCCTATGCTAGCAAGAAGTGCATGAGCAGCAATATCCATTAACTCACCTGCCTGCTTGCAGGCAAATGCAAAGACAATGATGTCATCAAAAGACCAGGTGTAATCTGGGTGTGGTGGGTAGAAGACAAGGTCCCGGGAGGCCTCTTTCCGCAGATCAATCAGGAAAGTGGAGTGCACCATGGGGACAGCAAAGCAGCCACGGCGATCTCGTTTTCGAATGGGAATGTAGGCAGGAGTACGTTTGTAATAACCCTAAAAAGGGAAAAAGGAGAGTCTTGCAGGAGCTCTTATGAGGGGGGGCAGCTGGGAGCTACTCATGCATGCAATGGATCCTGTGTGCAAAGTACTGGTCTACACAGGGACTGGAGGAGGAACAAATGTCAGAACCCCAGGCCTCCTCCTACCTGCGAAGTCATTCCACACCAGAAGTTAGAATAGGCAGCACGAGAGTCCAACATGGGCGCCACTACGGTCTTGTTCTCTGCCATCAGCAGGCCCAGGGTGTCTGGGTTTGTCAGGAGATTATCTGCATCCACAAACTGCAAACAGCAAAGAGAGACAACAAGCACAGTCAATTCTAATGCAGCCAGTCCAGTCCCTGTGTCAGCCTGGTGTGCTCCACCCCGAGCCATTCCTGTGTAAACCCTGTGAATGCTTTCCAACTACTCCTAAAGATACTCTCAGGATGTCCTGGGGGGGAGCATTGGCCTGCTAAACCCAAGGTTGTGAGTTCAATCCTTGAGGGGGCCACTTACGGATCTGGGGCAAATTCAGTACTTGGCCCTGCTAGTGAAGGCAGGAGGCTGGACTCCATGACCTTTTGGGGTCCTTTCTAGTTCTATGAGATAATAATATAATATAGGGAGATATACCTAACAACCCTAGGAGCTCCTCACTAACTAGACATTATTGCTTTCTTTTTGATAAACACAGGCATTTCTGTTCCTCATTCTCAGAGCTGAAAGGCAGGATCCATCAGCCAAGCCTGGAAACACATGGTCTGCTGAGCTACAAAATATCCCATGCCAGCACATCAGTACAGCATAGGCAGTACTTGAGTCCAAATGGATTTCTATTACCTAAAGCCCAGTCACAAAATTCCCTTAAAGGCAGCTGCTATTCAAAACAGAGAAAGAGACCCATCTTAAGAAGTTCATCCTCAAGGGAGAAGTTCCTTAAATTCAACTACAGTCCTTCCTGTTTAGATATGAGAAACCCAAAGATAGCTGTGACAGACATTTATATGTACATTAGCTACATTTATACCTAAGCCAGTTAGATCATAAAGCTACTAAAGAAGGCTACAGCCTCCAAGCCCTCCTGGTCTGGAACAACATCTTCACAACAGCAATATTTTAAAAGATGCTTCCACTTCTCCAGGCAGGCAGGAGCAACCAGTGCCAGCAGACACATTTAGAAAACACTAATTTTCATGCCACTGTCATCAGCATAGTTACTGCATTGATAGCAATTCATTGGTCAAACAGAGGCACCAGCAGAGCCCAACTTCATGCAGATGAGAGACACAGAGTGCTTGCAGGGATCCAGTCAAGGACATCATATGGATTATTTCCACCCACTAGGTTATCACCATATATTGGTTGCTGCCAAAAGCAGAACACCAAAGTACATGGATAATGGGCCATGGCCTGCTTGGATGCTGTCTGGCTATTCCTGTACTCATGCAGCTCTGGTGTGCAGGGCCAGGCTAGTTTAATCAGCAGCATTAGCCCAGGTGAGAAGCATACAGAAACCTGCACAACTGAACTTGGATTTGGTTTGAAAACTGAAAATGACTGGACATAACATAGCATCTGTCACCACAGTACCAAAGGCAGGGAGATTTTCTTACCAAGATGTAGTCAGCCCACATGTCCCTGGCAGATTTCAAGGCTGCTTGTCTGAGCTTCATCACGTGCTCATAGCGAGAATTTGACCAGTGCTTCAGGCCTTCCTCATCCGGATAGGACCTGCCAGGGATTAGCCTCAGTTAAAGTCCCAGCTGGGTTCATCCCTCCTCACTGCTTTCCCTTCCCAAAAGTTACATGATGTGAATATATAGCTGGAATGAACTCAGCACAAGTGTCAAATCTGAGAGGTGAAAGGCAAGCTAGTTGTAAAAGCCGCACCGCCCCCCCTTTAGCCACACCACAATCCAAGAGGCCTTCTCTGCCAAGGAACTAACAGACCTCCTGCTTGGTTTTGGAGTCTTCTCCATAGACAACAGCAAGATTTCGGCTCAGTAATGTCACGGAGGCCCCTGAGACTCTACAGAAAAGGGAAGGCATTTGATACAGACACGTCATGTTGGTCTCCATGGACCCAATTAAACCCTTGAGCTAACAGAATATCCTCTATATGCAGTGGAGATCATTGATGCAGCAGAGTCAATTGCTCTGACCCACCAGTTTATGAGCGTCTCTGAACAATCTTGTCTAGAACTGCAGCCAATCCAATCCCGCCACAAACAGTGACTTCTATCAGAGCCCTGACCTGCTCTCCAGTGCACTACTCCCAAGTGACAAGCATCCTGAATCCTCTAAAACAAGCAAGACCAGATAAGGCAGAATTTAATGCTGTCTCCTTGGTGTCTGCAGATTTTGAAAAGGGAAAACAGATTTTTGTTTCTTACATATTCAAAAAATGAGAATATTGAAGAATTTACATGGGACTCTCGATAGCACTTGGAGACCGGCTCTGTTCAGTAATTTGCAGGCAGGTCTGCAAGGTTGTATGACCAGGGTGGGCTTCTGACAGTTGCAAGACGGGGCAGCTTGACTTTCCTATCTAGAGCAAACACTGCATCAACCATCCTCCCATCCCTGGCACCCCGTCTCACTATCTGAGTGCATGTCTGTGAGGTCAAGGGAGGTCATTGGTGGGAAGGAAGCCAGTGGTTAGAAGGGTGCCAGGGCACTTGCTGGAGGGAAAGAGGGTTCAGTCATTTACACATCCTCACTTTGAGAGTTCAGTGGGACTAAGATGAAACTTAACAAAATCACATGCCCCACAGAAACAAGGATTATCAACAAACCCTATCTGCTCCCTGGACCTGGGGCAGTCTTTCACAGGGCTGTTAGGTCCTTTCCAATGCCTACCCCCCCACAGAGGTTAACCTTTAACCAAGTATTCAAACTTTTAATTTACCCTTTTACTGAGAAAATCAATAAACCTGAGCAGCTGTCTCTCTTCCCACTGAATGCAGATTCATTGGCAGGCAAGTTTAGCCAGGTGCTGGTAACAGTCTCTGAAGCAGGGTCTCACCTGGGCTCCTCCATCGGCCTCCACTCCACATAATGATACAAGGTCTGCACATTTATCAGCCATTCTCGTAGCACGGCCGTTGTGTTGTCAGTGTTGTGATCTGTTGCCACCCTGAAAAACACCCAACAGTGACACACTGCTAAGTAGGGACATGAACCCTCCTGGTGCTTTCCCCCATGCCCTGCAGGGGAAGCTGGAGCAATGCTCTTGGTTAAGGCTACGATTTAATCGTGAGTATCTTTAGTAAAAATAACGGACAGGTCACAGGCAAAAAACAAAAATAAAAATCACAGCCCCATGACCTGTCCATAACTTTTACTAAAAATACTCAAGATTGAATCTTGGGGCAGGGGGCATTGCGGGGGCAAAGCCAGGGACCCGCCATCGTCGGAGGGGGGAAGCCCCGTGGGGCATTGCTCTGGCTGCCGCCCGGGGGGACAAGGGGCGGGGGCAGGGCGGGAAGTCCCAGGAGGCCCACTGCCGCTCCGGTCACTGCCAGGGATGAGGGAGCCCCAGGACCAGCCGCATTGGCAGCTGCTCAGGCGGTCCCTGGGGCCAGCTGCCCAGGGTCACCAGAGCAGCGGCCAGTGCCGCTGGCTGCGAGACTGCCCAAGCGCCTGGCTGCAGAACTACTCTAGCAGCAGCCGGTGTGGCTGACCCAGGGCTGCCTGAACAGCTGGCTCCGGGGCCAGCTGCATGGGCGGCCCTGAGATCAGCCACACTGGCCACTGCAGAAGTCGCTGAATCTGTGACTTCCAAGATTTCCCATGACAGACACGGAGCCCTACTCTTGGTCCATGCTGCCTCCCCTCACACCCTACGGAGAGTCTGAGGTAAATCCCACCATCTCATATAGTTTCTCATCTGCAAAGCTGCCCATTTCCCCTCTAGGTTCCACTCAGCCCACAAGAGACCCCCATGTTCCCAGAATTCTGGGCTCTCCATTCTAACTCTGCTCCTCCTCATACCCTATTGAACCAGGAGCCTCTTGTCCTCTCTCACCCTCTCTAGTGCAAGGTATTGCCCTAATGTAAGAAAACCAGGCAATCAGCATCCCAGACACCCTACTCTAACCCAGTCTTGTTGAGAATGGATCCCTAACACGAGATGCACAGCTGTCTTTAACCCTGTTAGCTAATGGGGGTGGGAGGTGGGCATACCTTCACTCTCCTCTTTCCAAGCATACAATTCATCCGCCAGGGAAAAGGGGCTCACTGAGCCCTGGGACCGCTCCTTCAGCCACCATGAGGTGGCAGGAAAAGTTCTCTTCCTCACTCTATACTTAACTCAAAGTGGTAGAGAGTTTGCAGTAGTGCCTTTCTTTCCTCCTGCTGTAACGCAAGCTCCAGTGGGAATTTCAGAGTAGGTACTAAATCCCTTGGGGAAGATACCTTCCCTGTTGACAACACTACCTGCCCAGCTCGTCCATGTAACAGCCATGTTCTGCTCCGTGTCTCTAGTCGCACTGAGTGCGGCTACATGCACATGAAGCTGTTAATGCCCAGACACTTGGGGCAGGTTGGCAAGTGTTTCACTGGGGCCAAGGTGGCTTTAAAGTGCTAATCAGCAATCTAGAAAAGGTAACAGGGCCCTCCTATCCAACGATACCCAGATTGGCCCAGGGTCTCACTAGGATCCTGTCTGTGCTCAGGAAAGGCCCCAGGCCCCCAGCGTGGGGCTGCGGGGAGCAGGGAAAGGGAGTTGCCTGAATCTCACCAGCCCCCAGAGCAGCAGGGGGAGGACATCCCAGGCGGGTCCCAAGCCCCATCAGCTCCTGCCAGGGAAGGGAACAAGTATGTGTGGAGAGACGCCAAGGAAATCCTAGGGACCTGGATGGCCAGGGTAAGGGAGAAAGTCCTGCCATCGCTGGGTGTGTCCTGCTAGTGTGTGTGGGAGCTTCCCAGAGATGGGGGTCCTGCGGGGGCTGGGCGGGGATGCCTAGGGGCGGGGGGGATAGGCAGGGATGATGCCCAGGGTACTAGGCGGGGATGCCCGGGGGGTGGATGACATGAGGGGGGGCTGGGCGGGGATGCGGGGGAGCGGGGGGGGGGCGGGGAGGAATAGCTCAGTGGTTTGAGCATTGGCCTGCTAAACCCAGGGTTGAGAGTTCAAACCTTGAGGGGGCCATTTAGAGAGTTTGGGCAAAAAATCAGTACTTGATCCTGCTACTAAAGGCAGGGGGCTGGACTTTAATAAAAGTCCCTTCCAGTTCTAGGAGATATCCTATTATATTTATTTATTTACGATGCCCAGGGAGCAGATGCC
>NW_020665184.1:4053311-4111817 GCF_002925995.2 Terrapene triunguis | reverse complement strand
GGGGGGGGGGGTTGGCAGGGATAATGCCTGGGGTACTAGGCAGGGATGCCCGGGGGGAGGCGGATGCCGCGAGGGGGGGCTGGGCGGGGATACCGGGGAGCGGGGGGGCATAGGCAAGTCCCGGGGGCGGATGCCGCGAGGGGGGGGCTGGGCGGGGGAGCGGGGGGGCATGGGCGAGTCCCGGGGGGGGATGCCCGGGGGCGGCTCTCACCACAGCGCCGTTCGCTCCTTCGGGTGCCGCAGCCGCTCCAGGGCCCCCAGCACCGCCGGCAGCGAGTGCGCCGCGTTCCGGGCGAGCAGCGCGATCAGCACCCGGGGCGCCTGCAGCGGCGACTCCGGGCTCCACCGCTCCTCGGGGAAGTAGGCGCTGCCCGGGGCCAGCAGCAGCAGGAGCCAGAGCCCGGCGGCCGAGGCCATGGTGTGTCTGGACGAGCCACACAGCTACCCTCCGACAAGAAATGGAACTTAAAGGCAAAGGGAAGACAAGCCCGGTACTGGCCACAGTCTCCCCCAGGGGGGCACCTCCCCTTTAACAGGCATTCTTACACGCCGACAGGAAAGGGTCCGGAGACACCCCCCCCCCCTCCCCCCTCTCTCGGGGGCTGGCCAGAGCCTACACGTAACGCCTTAAAGGGATGGGGCCAGGCTCCCCCCACGCGAGCCACGTTCCCTGCCGCGCGGGCGGGTGGGGCACGAGCCCGGCCCCCGCCCGCCGGTCTGCGATGGGGCCGGTCCCAGCCTACAGCGGACCGAGCCTGGTCCTGCGGCGCGGGTACCACTCCCCGGGCGGCTCGCATGCGGCCGCCCCCGGACTAGCCGCGCAGGGGCTTGGGCCTTGTTGCCAGGCCTGGGGCCACTTGGGGATTGTAAAGCTCCAGCCCTGGCCCCCGTCACAGCGCAGCTTTGTCCAGCAGCAGTTCCCAAAGGGCGCCACGAGTTCATTGTGATGCGGTCCCCAGAGCCCGCGTGAGACATGCTGGGCCTGGGGCTGAAGCAGAAGCCACGGCCCCCACCCGAGGGTTGCAATGCAATGACCTGTGAGTATCGGGGGGTCGCCGTGTTAGTCTGTAGCCACAGAAACAAGAAGTCTGGTGGCACAAAGCTGAAGTGGGTTTTTTGCCCACGAAAGCTTATGCCCAACTAAATCTGTGTGTCTTTAAGGTGCCACTGGACACCTTGTTGTTGTAATGAAGTTTGATAACAGATCTATATTGTAGTTTAAATTAACTATTACTCAGTTATGTATAAATATGCAGTCAAAAAAGCTAACAATGTTGGGAATCATTGCCTGCTTAAATCTATAGTACACCCACATCTTGAATATTGCATGTAGATGTGGTCACCCCATCAAAAAGGATATATTGGAAAAGGTTCAGAAAAGGGCAACAAAAATTATTAGGGGTATGAAACAGCTTCCATAGGAGGAGTGGTTAATAAGGACTTTTCAGCTTGGAAAGGTAAGGGGGGATATGATAGGTCTATAAACTCATGACTGGTGTGGAGAAAGTAAATAAGTAAGCATTACTTACTCCTTATAACACAAGAGCTAGGGGGTCACCAAATGAAATTAGTAGGCAGCAGGTTTAAAACAAAAGGAAGTATTTCTTCAAACAATGCACAACCTGTGGAACTCTTTGCCAGAGAATGTTGTAAAGGCCAAGACTATAACAGGGTTCAAAAAAGAACTAGATAAATTCACGGAGGATAGGTCCATCAATTGCAATTAGCCTGGATGGCAGGGATGGTGTCCTTACCTCTGTTTACCAGAAGCTAGGAATGGCTCACTTGATGATTACCTGTTTTGTTCATTCCCTCTGAAGCATCTGGCATCGGCTGTCAGAAGACAGGCTACTGAAGTAGATGGACCTTTGGTCTGACCCAGTATGGCCGTTCTTATGCCTAGTACATAAGAGAGGCCGTACCAGGTCAGACCAAAGGTCCATCTAGCCCAGGATCCTGTCTACCGACAGTGGCCAATGCCAGGTGCCCCAGAGGGAGTGAACCTAACAAGCAATGATCAAGTGATCTCCCTCCTGCCATCCATCTCCACCCTCTGACAGACAGAGGCTAGGGACAGCATTCCTTACCCGTCCTGCTAATAGCCATTAATGGACTTAACCACCATGAATTTATCCAGTTCTCTTTTAAACTCTGTTATAGTCCTAGCCTTCACAACCTCCTCAGGTAAGGAGTTCCACAAGTTGACTGTGCGCTGCGTGAAGAAGAACTTCCTTTTATTTGTTTTAAACCTGCTGCCTAGTAAGGAATCTATATGCCAAAAAACATTTCCTGAATCCCTTTTTGTTCTAATATTGTTAGACATACTTGCGGACAGGTATTTTGAAATTAATAATTGAATGTGGCATGATTATATTGTTATTTTGACAAAAAAATGTGGAATTTTAAAATAGCGTGCAGAATTTAATTTTTTTTTGTCACAGAATTCCCCCAGAGGTATACAGTGAGAATAAAGCTTATCTGTGTAGAAGACAGATTTCTGGAAGTCCCAGCCAAGAGTGTAGAATTAATTCCCCCACAAACAAGGACTATCACAAACCTCCCTACCTTCTCCAATGGCAAGGACCATTTCTTTGACCTTGCCTTCTCTGAGATAATACAGCCACCCAGCTGGTGCTTTGTTTAATTTAGATGGAATAAATGCATCAGAGGTGTTAACATAACCCAGACAGTATACAACATTAAACATGCTTAAATAGGTCCAAAGCTTGGAATACAGACATCACCCTACTTATACTATGGCAAAAACACCATTAAAATCATGTTAACCTTTTATTAAAGCTACAGAAAACAGTTAAAAGCATTTGAAATGTTGTGTTAAGGGAGGCTTTTGTTTAACAATATTCCTTTTTTCTTTAGCTGTATCTAGTGTTCAGAAGGAAAAAGCCCCTGTTGCTTGACAGTATCTTGGATGTAACCAAAGATGGTAATAACTGACTTTTTGAGGAAAAGAGAAGTAGTTGAAATGGGTTGGAGATGTCTTTGCTGCTGCTGTTAAAGTCCAATCTTAGAAGGAAAAGCCCCCTTGTTTGACAGTCTCTTTGCTGGTACCAAAGATGATGGTAACTGTTATCCAAGATGGTTTTGGAATTCACATGTGGAGCTTGTAGAGGTGATGATCTGGGTCCCCCCCTCTCAGGATCAGGGTGACAAAGGCCCAAGGTCCCAGGAAACAGTGGGGATAGCAGCCACAATGGTGAAGTTCATTCCAGAAGCCTCTGTCTGTTCTTTAATACTTTCGCCACACAATCTTTCTTTTAAGGACCCAAAAAGAGAGTGATGGGGGTATAGACCATCCCTTCATTATTTTGTCCACCAATAGGCCTAATATCCAACATACCAATTGGCTCATTAACTTCCAGCTCTACATTTCCTGATTTTAACAGGTGTTCAGTTCAACACAGTCCTTGAATCATATTGAGTTGGCCTAGTATGTTTGCACTAATTTAGTGTCTGTCTGCCTTCTGTACTTTTCCCATCACCACTTCTTATAGGTTATTGAAACATGTTATGAACTTTTACATACTTTTTACAGTTGAGTTCTCACTTTGGCTAAATTTGTAGGCTCAATTATTTCAACAGTGCATATATATTATTTAAAAAATTCCAAAACAAAATTCCACTGCACACACTTTTCCCCCCAGGGGGAGAGGAAGAGAGAACAAACATGTGACAGATGTTAGAATCATAGAATATCAGGGTTGGAAGGGACCTCAGGAGGTCATCTAGTCCAACCCCCTGCTCAAAGCAGGACCAATTCCCAACTTAATCACGTCACTTAATCCATTACCAAATGTACTCATACTATGAAGCTTAATCAATACCATGAATAACTCTATACCATCTTGCCTCATATTTAATGCCAGACAGGAAATGTGACAGACATAGGCTGCTGGTTAAAGAGTGGTCTTTATTTCCTGGCCCCCATCTTGTGGCAGGAGAGAGGGTTGCAAGAAGTAAACTCATCATGTGGTCAAGGTCAGTAGCAGCTGACAACAGTGGCTAATGTTACATTTTCTCTTTAAAAATATACAGCACAAATGCAATATCCAAAACCAACCACCACCACTCACTAGTGCAACCAATTCAAACTGGAAAACAGGTGTTTTGAACAAGAAGTAAGGCATAAATTTCAGTTTCCTACAAATGGACCATGTGGAATTGTACAAAACCTGTACTGAAGAGAATGAATAACTAGGTTAGTACTGTCTTAAAAGACCATGGTTTCAATAAGACCAAATTTCAAAGTGCAAGATGTGAACTGAATGCGGTTAGTAAAGTAATTCCAACCTAAAATCCTGTGATAGGTTTGATTCTTATCAATCAGAGCAGCTTCAGTACATGGAAAATCTTTAGTATCATTTGATCAGCAGTTAAGAGTTATCTCAATGGGGGTGGATGCACAAGAAATTGTGTTTATGAAATACAGAAACATGAATACATTTGTTTCCTTTTTGAAAACCACAAAATTATAAAGTGACAGTTTTGTAAACACCACACTTTGAATGTTAATAGGTTTATTCAAATAACTACACCAGATTACATACTTTACATCACTATCTAATGATATTAGTACTTAACTGTAAACACCTGTTGGTGTAAGATACATAGGCTTTTATGGATTAAATGAGAAGCCATATATTGTAATAAAAGTTTAAAAACTTAAAAAGTATGACAGCATGGTGGGGATTAGAAAAAGACAACACTAGATAGAGTTCCCTTCTCTTAGCAAATTACAGGTCAGCATGAGGCATGAACATTATTAAAAATTCACTAAAAGGTTTTTACATATCTGAAGTTTTAAATTAGTAGCTTTTATTTTGGGGTGAAGTTTTACACATAAAACAGATATTACCTCTGTTACGCAACCATTCCAATGAACTTCAGGTTCTGTGGGTCAGTCCAGCTTAGCAAACACGTAATAAACGGATTAAATAGGTATCCTTGAGCCTTATTACACAATGGGCCCAATCCTGCTCATTGAACTCCATAAATTGTTCATTTCAACAGCAGCGGGGTTGGGCACCACTTCACTGTCTTCCCCTACTATAACTGCCTTGAAAGAAACAAGTACAAAGAAGCTAGATACAGCGGAGCAGATTTTTTGTTTTGAGTTTATGCTTGGCAATGCATAATGTGGGGCCCCAATTCTCCACCTGAGCATGGCTGTAACGAAGCACACTCCAGCTACTCCTCTTCCATTCCTGATAACCTCCATCCTCCCTGCTGCACTGGGGGCTCCAAGGAGGGTGACAGGATCTGACTGTGTCAGCTCTGTACTCGCAGGAAGCCCCAAGTTAGCGGAATGGGGCTAGGCTTCACTCTCTTTGCACTGTCTGAGTCACAAAGGGAGTGGAACAGGACAGAAACTGTATAAGTGTATGCTGTTGTTTGAAGAAACTGAGAAGGTTTTATTAGTGATGTCTTCGTAGCTGCAGAATTTCTTTTCGCTCTCTCTGAAACACTGTTCCAGGACATCAATACCATGAGATAACCACAGAATACTATATTGTGTACACACCCTGACTTGAAGGCCCCTTACAAACACCTTCAGTATTATCACTTACTAATAGAATGAAAAGCCACACCGGGACGAAGGGCAGAAAGGTGAGAATTAAGAGCATGAGGGTATTAAGATACACTATATGATATGCATAAATAGTACATGCCTTACATAAATGTTCACAAAGGAGCAGTTCATTCCTTTCCAATCCCTCAGCTTTTGCTCAGTTTTCTGCTCTGAGAAGCCAGACCAATTCCAGTTCTTTCAGTTCACATTCGTAAGGCCTTGAGACTGAAAATCTCTGCATCTCCCACTAAGTCTTGGTCAGTGCTGCTGAACCGCCTGTGATAACCTGCAACTGGCAGCCCCTTCATAGCCTCAGTTGCCTTGGCACTCTCCATTATTTGCTAATATAGGGATATGAAGCATTCATCATTGTATCAGGAAAGTTGAATGTGTGTATTAAGCTTTGTCGTCTCTCTGCTCCATGATGGTCAATGTCAGTTGGATCTTGTTCCTTGTACTTCTATTTCAGAGGTTCAGTTTGTTGACAACCACTTCCCTGATCTCTGTTGTCTTCGAGATCCATTTCCAGCAGATCTGTTTGGAAGATTTCCATTTCGATAGCTATGGATAGACACTCTAGAAAAACAGTCTTGTCTATCTCATTGAAGTCTGCCTCTGTCATCTCCTCCTTGTTCATTTCCTGTTGGGACTGCAACGTCTGGCAGGTTACTTGATTAGATTCTTCTTGGTGCCCAGGGACAGGACCCTCATGCTCATCTTCGTATCTCAGGCTTCCAGTGAGTAAAAAGGGAGCAGACTTACCTTCAGCCAGTCCACCTGCATGCCTATGCCCCTTGAATTCCTCCTGAACATTGTGCCCTAGCTCCAGCTGACAGATCTTTCTTTCCAGACCCTCCGCAGGAACCAACTTTTGGACATGTAATTCTGTGATCATTTCATCACTACGTTCCTGAAGTCGGTGTGTCCAAGTGGCATCCCTCATTTCTTTCACAGAAAATGGACAGTGAGAGATCATTTGCCCATTGCAAGCTTCCCCCACCCTGAATTTGCCTTCACCCACTGATATTGTTTGCATTTCCCAACTACTCCGGTTTTCTCCTAACTTGTCTCCATCCCACTCAATTGATGCCACATGATTTGTTGCTGATCTTTGTAATTTTCCCTCTGATAAACCTCCATTGTCCCTATATGTATCTCTGTCCAAACCCATAACCTGTAATGAATTGGTATTAGGCCAACAGTTAGCCTGAAAGTTGTCAGAATTTGTACTGTCTGGGGTTGGACTCTGGTTCTTGGACATGCTTGTACTTGCAAAAAAAGTGTAGTTACAAGATTCCTCGCAGGGACCTTCTTGATCCTGCAATAACTCTCTGTATTTTTGGTTATTTTTACCACTCTGTCCTGCTCCTTTAATCCAAGCTGGATTTAACTCTAATTCTCCATCCTGCCCTTGACCTCCTTGCTCAAACACCGCCCTCCCCCATTCCTCTTGTATCTTCTCTACAGCAGCTTTGTCTACAGAATGTTCATTTATGATGTTCTGTGGCTCTTGTAGATCTTTGCTCCTTGCAAAAGGGTTCCATGACTTGTCATTACATTTGTTTTTATTTGGGTCTCCTGTGCACATATTGTTTTCAGCCTCAGACACAACTACAGTCTTCTCTGCAACATGTCCTGCAGGTTCAGTAATGCAGCTGCTTCGCATGTCTGGTTCCAAGGCCTTCTTGTGTCTCCAATTCCTACCATCAGGCAACACCCTCAAAGATTTTTCTGCTTCTTTATGGCAATGGGAAGTTACTGGGCAGATCTGCCCTTTGTCTGTGGGAGGATTTGCAGCCCCAGCTGAGCTTCCTTCATATTTCCATGCTTTCTTGTCTGAAGTGGTCTCACTGACTTGACAGGAGATGAGGTTCACGGTGTCTGATGTGGCATTACCACCCAAGGCTCCTGTCCTTATTTCAGAGTGTTCCTGGACTCTGTCCTGCTGCAGCAAGTTGTCCACGCTATCCAGAACACAGGAGAAGCTGTCACTGTAAAGATTATGTCTGTTTTGACTTGAAGCCTCTTTCAAGGCTGAAACAAAGAACAACAGAAAGTGAGAGAAAGAAATACCAAATCTTGCTTTGCTATCTATCCCTGCTCCCTCCCTACTGCATGTGTCTGTATAGTCACGCTCCCTGTGCAGCACACACCCATACATAAATATTCCATCTGTCCTGTGTCATAGTTCTTATGAGCCCTTCTTGACATTTTTCTTTCCACGGGGGAAGCCAGGTTATCCCCAGTTCTAGTGTGGTAGCCAGGAGCAAGTCCCTGTGACTGCCCTGGAGGCTTTGAAAGCTCTGTCACATGCTCCATCTGGCTTATCCCCAACCAAAAACATATTTGAAGAGTTAAAAATGGCCTTTGGGGCTGGTTTGATCAGAGGAGCCAATGCAAGCAGATGGGCAGGATGCCTGGCTTTAAAATGACCACATTAGCCATTTATCCTGAGCATAAAAACTCTTTTGTTTTTAACACTTGAAAAGCAACTACTAACATGCAGTCCTGCAATGACATCACGGCTGTAAAATGGGATTTTATTTCCACCACACTAGCCAGTGGGAAATGTTTGGGCTACAATCAGAGCGGGAAGAGAAAGAGAAGGCGGAGTCTGGCAGAAGTAAGATATTTCAACATAGGAATACTAGAATTTACCACAAACAACATATGGAAAGTCGTTTGAACAGGAAAGCATAAAGATGCCTATAGATGTGTGAGACCATACGAGCATTCCCATGCCAGAAGGCAACTGGCTCCCTGGTATCTAGCAGTGAGTTTCAGCTGGCCTCACCAGCTCAGGTTTACTCCAACTCTTTATTGTTATAATCTGTATCTAAAAGGTGTCATGTTATATGTCATTGGAAAACCAATAACACTCTGATCACTAATATTCTTACATGATGTTTGTAAGGTCAACCCACAAAAGATTATTCAGCTGTGCTGGAATTATGACTAAAATGTGTTTAAATCAGGCATGTCAGGGAGAGATGAAAAACAGTTTTTCCCCCAGACAGAGGAATGCAGTTCCACTTGTTTGAATGTATCTCCCATGTAAATTGAGCAAAGTGTGATCAATGAAAAGCACATTTGCATGCCAGGCAAACAAAACCATCAGAAGAGCAAGTTGGGGGGAAATGATCACTTAATTTCAACAGGGTCTGAAGACGACACCCCCAGGAAGACTTTCTGCCTCATGAAGCAGGGTCAATGAACTTTGAGAGAGACTTTTCAAAGGTTTACTGCACTACACAGAGAGGTGAAAATTGCTCCAAAGTTATTCTTCACCTGAGAAGACAAGGAAAACCAGCACCTTGGAGACTGTGGGGATCGTGACTAAGAACTAGTCAGCTGTTGCAGGAAAAGGAAGACTGTCGAGGAAATTACCTTGAACAAAGACCGTAGCTTATTAAGATAGGTCTTAGCCATTAGAAAGTGTAGTTTTACTTGTGTTTGTTTGCAACTGTTTTCTGTCTTTATCCCCGATACTTGAACACTTTTAAAACCTCTCTCTTTTTGATTGAATAAACTTATTTTACTCTTTACCAGCCCAACCCAGTGCTTTGGCTGAACTGAAGTGATTGTTAACTCAAGTCAAGATAACCAGCTGTTGTTTCTGTCTCTTTAAAAGAGTCCTGAGTGTTCCATGAGGGGGCTGGACATTGCAGGGATACAGTTTGGGGAAAATTCAGAATGGGGGGCAGGGTGTTGGGGTCACTCTGCAAACACTAAATGGCTGGTGCAAGCAGGGTGTGGCCTACATGCTTGTAAGGCTGGCTGTTGGTGTCAGAGCTGAGACACAGCAACCCAGCATTTAAGGCACCCAAATTTCCAAGGCAGGTGGTGACAACCCATTATTGGTCTGGACTGAACCCCAAAACATCACAAAATGCTTTAATAAAAACCCCAACAGCAGTCAACAGAGGGGAAGTTACAGGCCTGGCAACTGTAAACATTTTTGGTCAGGATAATCTGTCCTCTCTTTAGCAGGGGATAAGGACCTAACAGTGCTGACTTTGGCCTGTTTTAGGATGGAACCCAGTTTCTACTCACCTTTGGTGACTGCCTGCTGCAAAACAGCCAGAACCATTTCTTCATAAATATTTTCAACATTGATGATGCCACTGAAGTCAGCAAACACGTAATTTTCATACTTGGGCAGCTCCTACCAAAGGAGGTAGAAGAGAGGGAAATTAGCCAGCATCAGTTACAGATGCACCTCACACACAGATAGGCAGGGCCAGCCTTGGATTACAGAGCACCTGAAGTGAGCCAAAATATGGTGTTCTGCCCTCACCTCGGAATAAACAGTCACCTGAAATTCCAATGGCAGCCTGTAGCTTCTGGCACCTGAACTGCCTGTTCAACCTTTAATGCTGGTCCTGCACAACGTTGTGTGTGTGTTTACAGGTTCAGAAGGAAAGTGGAGCCTCATGGTTAAAACAGCCAGAATGGAAAGTGTTCACTGGAATTAGTTCAAACTCCCCAGAAGTCTGGGGGAAAGTTAACCAAGTTTCGGATCAAGCTTCCCAGACTCCTGATCACTAGAGACAAAGTTTAAATCTCTTCAGGACATAGTGCCCTCTACCACCAATAGCCCACTGACATGCACCAGGACTACCTTCAAAGGGAGTCAAACTTAACCATTGTCCTGGTACAAGGTACTGAGTTAGGGTGGTAGCAGTGCAGAAAAATGATAAAATGGAAGGGGAAATTTTGGGGAAAAATTTACATGGCAGTAAGAGTCATGATGTGAAATAGAAGTAGATTCATGGTCCTCTGGAGGGAGTTTATTGGCTGCCTGGTGAGAGTGGCCTGCATTTTGGTGGCACTGAAGAACCTGTAATATTGCTAAAGTCCTCTCCTCTCTTTGGAGTCACAGTCCAGGCCTGCCACTCTGGAAAGCTATAACAAAAGGTCAGACTAAACGATCTAATGATCCCTTCTGGTCTTAAATTCTATGAAAGACACGGAGGGGAAGGAGATTCTCCTATCAGCCCACTGAAGTTCACTGGGCTAGCAAAGCTTTTCTGAAGAATAAAATGGAATAGTTTGATGAGATAAAAATCAGCTTGTATGAGCACCATCAGTTCATATATGGGGTTTGGGTCCCTTCACCTTCATTCAAAATCAGGCCTCACCAGTTTACATCTGGGCTCCAGATTCTTCAGCAGAAAGGGAAGAAAGATCTGAACCAGCCACTCTTGTGCAAACTGCTTCCTGGTGGAACTGCTGTCATAGTCAAATTTCTGAAAACCAACCACAACCAAATTGAAAAAGGAATCAGCGCAACAGTCAGGAAACTTCCCCACAACAACTTCTGCATCTATCCACCTAGAGCAGCTCAAGGACTGGGACATGTGAGGAACACAGTGTCCAAGGCAGCACAGAGAGCAGAAAAGCCAACGAGTGCAGAGAGAATATGATCCAACGAAATAGGACTTTACACAAACAGAAGGTAAGAACATCACACACCTTACCTTCAGCACACGAGTTTTGATCTTTTCCAGAGTCTGTGTGATTTGGCTGTGGTTAGTTGCCAAGCTCAGATGTTGCTCTGAAAGCTGTTGGAATGTATGGACTGAATTCTGCATTAGCTACAAAAGAAAAAATCATCAGATGAGTAGGGGGAGCCAGCACATTCAGAGACCATAGTCAGGACTCAGTTCCACATCTTCAGCAGCCACCCTCTGGATAATGCTGCCTGCTTTCTCTCTAAGATTGGTTAAATAATCCCTTCATACCCTGCTGATGCCCAAGGGAAAAAGCAGACCCCACACAAAATAAAGGTAAAAATAGATCAGCTCAGAGCTGAACACGCAGGGAATGAATGCACTACCCCTTCCCTTCACCTCCACTAAGAGGCTGACTCACCCCAGTCTGTTCTCTCAAAGTATCACCACTTACCTGCTGCATGAGGTTTTGGGCTCGGAGGACTAAACTTGCCACACCGTGAAAGCCAAATTTCTCCTTCAGTCCTTGCAGACTGTCTTTGTAGAGATTAGCCTTCTCGTAACATGGCTCCATGAATCCAGGTTTCCAGGGCATTTCCCCAAGTGTGAGAACCTGCATCAGACCAGTAGTCAGCTAGTTAAGGTCTGTACAGTGCCTAGAGGCAGTGAAAGCCTATGTAAATGCTAAGAATTAATATTATATGGGAAAGGATCTGAGATAAAGCCATTATCCATGCCCAAGCAATGTAAAACTGAAAAGAAGGCATCTCTTTGCAGAAGGACATTGACTACTGGTCTCTGGAGCCATGTTTGTCCCACAAAACCTGTTTATGGGTGATCCATGAACTGGCAGTGGAATACCCGAGCAGACTCAGACAAGTTCAGATGCCATATTCTTGTCTAACAAAGTTGCCTCTCTTTATCAAGCTGCCTGTGTGGTGTAGTCAGATTCAAAACAGCATGTGGCACTGACCTGAATCAACTGCACTGTGCCGTTACAACAGCAGCTAGGTGAAAGTTACAAGAGCTCACCATCCGCACAGTTCAGGGCATAATCTCCTCTCTAGCTGGGGGTCAGGGAAACTTTTCCTCCCATTGTACAGTTCTGCACAATTTAGATACATCACTGTGATGAGGAGATTACAAGTATTCTACATTGGTTACTGTTGGAGGCAGGATACTGGAGCTGGTGGATCACTGGTGTTCTGGGGTCTATGGGATAGATGGAATTAAGTGGCCATCCACAATACTGAAAGTAGACGTGTAATGTGGTCTCCAGGGGAATAAGACAAAATGGTCCCTCTATCATATCATCTACACCACTACCTCGATATAACGCGACCCGATATAACACAGTAAAGCAGTGCTCCGGGGGGTGCGGAGCTGCGCACTCCGGTGGATCAAAGCAAGTTCAATATAACACGGTTTCACCTATAACGCGGTAAGATTTTTTGGCTCCCGAGGACAGCGTTATATCGAGGTAGAGGTGTATATCTTACCTCTTCCTGGAAGATGGTGGTAGGCAAACTCTGCACATGTCTGATCATCTCATCAATTCTGTCTGCGAAGAGCGAACGCACCACGTCAAATCCTAAACTGATGGGGTGTATGAGCTCCTCCATCACACAGTCCAGGTCAGGCTCTACTCCTTGGCGACAGCAGGATTCCACTGGGTTCTGGATCACCGCTGCCAAGATGGAAACCCTTCAATTAGCCTGACAGAGTCACAGCGGAACTCAGGTTGCCCTGGATTAATTAGGCTCAAGAAGAAGACTGCAGGGTCTTGGAATGTGAAATACTCATCCATCCACCTATCCTTTATTTCTGATGTACCCATTCCCGCAGTTTCTATGAATCTAGGGTATCCATCACAATAGCATCTAATCATAAATACAGTAATCAAGATTCACATAGCATTGTCTAAAACAGTAAGCCATAATGAACTCATTCCCAATCCAACCTTTCCAGTGGCAGATAATGCTGCACACGCTACTTAGAATTTCAAATACAATTGAGAGAGTTAGAATTCTAAAGCAAAGTAAATCCTGTGGATTAACAGAAGAGAACCAAACACCCCATCCCTTCACCCCCTTTCCTCTCACCTTGGAGTTTTATAGATATCTGATCCTTTAAAATCAGCATCTGATCCAGATCAGGGCGAATCTTCTTTTCCAATTGAATGTGGAGTTTCTCATTCTCCCTTTGAAAATCCAGAAATTCGCTGGAGACCTGGCTGAGGACCAATGTATAAACCTCCTCTAGGAACTGACCACCCACAGCAAGGACCAGATCAGCAAAAGGGGAGGAGAAAACGGGGGAAAAGTAAGAGGCATCATACAGGCCATGTGCAGAGATCAGGAGAAGTTTCTGGTGGTGCTGCTGGGTGCACAGTCCTTGTCAGGTCACTCTGCTTGCAGCGGATTAGCGCACTGTCTTCTACCTATATTACATCTGTAAACATGGGGCTCTAATTGACTCATGCAGAGCCATCTGACCCAACTCAAAGGCCAGTCCAATCACTCCTGGGGCATCATTTACTTGGTAGCTACATGTAGCTATAGATAGCAGGATGCTCTTCACTCCCCACAAATACCCCATTTAAATTTTGCACAACACACTACATCAAAGGCAGCAGTTTCACAGGAAACATGAAAGGCAGAGGCTGTAGGTTGGATTTTGAGAGCAGTAGCTAATGGAGTTGTTCTTTGCTCTGCGGCAGACAAATAAACACAAAGTACAAACTCCTAATGTGCTCTCCGCAACCAGAGTCTAAAAAGTTAGCTGAGTGTCACTCGTTAGATCCTGAAACATCACTGTTTGGGTTTCAGATGTAAGCATTGCTCTGTGGACTTACTTGGCACCAGGTCTGTTTCTTCCTGCTTTCTGACCCTTTGAGATTTGGGGGGACCTGAGACTGCAGCACTGGAAGCAAATCCTCCATCAGCACATTACTGAGAATCTAAACCCAAAGAAAAAGACCATCTTCACCAAGTTACCAGCACAGAGCATGCATTAAATACTCCAGCTTTGGAATACTCAGCACTTTACAAACCTCAGGCTCTGTTCCCAGGAGGAGATCCCCTGCTCCGTAACTACCTTTCTCTTGCCTGTAAAATCGCACAGCTTCCAGGAAAGCCTCTACTTCAAAGGAGTCCTGTCTCTGTAAAACTGAATCGGAAATACCAGTTAGTCCCAGCAACATTTAGCTGAGGTTAATCAGAAAAGTCCAATCCACTCTTAGCACACTCAAATCTGGCTACATGTAACTAAGATTGCTGGTTACAAGCAGTGCTTACTTAAATGCTATGGCAATAAGTACTATATAAAACGTGTGATAGAGACTAACATTACACTAACAACAAAGAAGGGGGAAGAACCTCTGGAAATTTCTGTGGATCTGAGTGCACCAGCCTCTCCCTTTAAAGAAATGAAAGCCTAACTGCCTGAACTTGCTTAAATTAAAAATCATAAATTCAATCCAGGGAAGAATGAAAAATGTAGGAAATTTTCACACTCCTTGGACTTTCATCAGTATCACATGCGTATCTGATTCAGAAACCCAAGAGTCTACAGTGGTCCTCGGGATTTCACTGGGCCCTCAATTCACAGGTGATGCCTCACTGAATGGACTCCACACAATTTTAGGAAAGGATCCTCATGTCAGTAGCGAACTCCTGCTGTCAGCCCCATTTGCAGATGTTGCCTCAGGTCTAGTAATGCAGGCACTTCCAGGTGTTACCTGTGCTGCAATATCGGATCCCATCTCGAAGGACGGATTTCCAGGTGTGCTGGGATTTTGCAGAGTTTGTGCAGAAACAGAAGGACTTTCGGAACGGATGATAAAGGAACAGCAGAAACTCTTCTGGAGGCCCATTTAAGGGGTCTTGGTCTCGGTGGGTGTAGTCAACTTGAAAAGAAAAGCACAGAACATGCTTGCACCAATGAGTTAGAATTGACTGTTTCTAGAAATACTGTGTAATGTCTCCACAGCTCTTAATGATCCTAATGTCTCTCACTCACAGCTGCCATTTTACTGCTGACAGACACCTGAGCACCAGCAACTTCTAAGACGTCAAAGGAAACTACATGTGATCAGTACCTACTAAGATTCGGCCCATAATTTGAGAAATCTGTATGCACTGACTCAGGCTGGAGACTTGCACAGTCACTTTAAGGCATGTTCATTTTTCTAGTTAGTATTTAGTAGAAAATATTGTGCCAAAATTATACACTAAGGATTTTTTCTATTCTGCCGTTAACAAAATCTGTTCTGTTCTGAAAGTGATTATTGAAGTCTCACTTCCTTTCTTCAGCAGACAGGAAAGATTCCTGCTTCATTAGAAATTTTTAATGTGTATTGTATGAAATAAAAAGATCAGCATTTTACATATTGTTACAAATAGTTGGAACTTTTAGGGTACATTGCCATTTTCTTTTCAGAGCTGGCAAGTAGCACTGAGAAATGGAACAGAGCAGCTGTCTCAAACGAGTCCAGGGATTGGCAACATCTCTCTGCATCTGCTTCTAATTTCATGTCACTTCACTATGAAACCTGGGTTCTTCATCTGGCTGAATAAAGCCCTGTAACCCACCAACAGTACTAAATGTACTCCTTCAAAGAGAGAAAAAGGAGGGATAGAATAGCATGGCAAAAAGGAAACAGGTTTAAACAGCACGAGGTACTGAAAACCTTGTGTTTGAGAGACATCAGTATGTTCAGTTTATTTTGTGGTCTCTAGCTTTGAACAGTACAGCAGCCCCATGAGCAATGGGGTTTCTGCGTATGTATAAACAATATTCTTCTTTCTATATGTTAGACTTTGCCATCCTTACAACAAAAAAGAGAAAGTCCAGAATTCAGAAATGGAGCCCTTTCTATTTAGAGCTGGTGTTGCTGAAGAGTTCTTGAAGTTGCTGTTCTGTATAATGCTGTGAGGGACCAGTAAGACTCTGTTCCCTTCTGGGTCGCAGCACATTTCTCAAACAGGGCACATCACAGACTTACCTACTAATCCTTGGCAGAGACAGTCAATCAGCCTGTTGTATTCGCTCAGTGAGGTCACCAGCAAGTATCCGGACAGGGTGGTGGATCCTCTGGGCTTATATCCTTTCCCCTGGGCCTGGAAAAGAAATCCAAACAGAACTATTTTAATGAGGGCTCAAGGGCAAAACTCCTCACACACACCTTGCTGCTAGTATTTAGGGTCTGAGTGACTGACAGCAAATCTCTCTCTCTAAACTTCACACATTGACAGCATACAGCCACCTCTGGAGGTGGAATTCAGTAGCTGTTTAATAAACACCACACATTCATTTTGGAGAGGAAATGAAGGAGGAGAATGTAACCCTATAAGCCAGAAGGAGGAATTTTAGCGGGGGGCAGAACATAACTTTCCAGAACAGTGGGACAAACTGTCCCTTGAGAAGGAGAACCCATGTTCAGATGTCTGGGTGTACATGTGTCTGCAGGAAACACATCTGAATGGGGTAACAGTTTGTAAGATCCATATACATTTTACAGCCCATAAAGTGGGGATAAAAGCAGCTGAAGCAGCACATTTACCTCTTTACTATCAAACCACTCCAGGGTACAGTTTCCCAGCAAAATGAAATAACTCTTCTTCCACTTGCAGGTGTCCCCATTATACTGCATCAGGAATCCCTCATGCAGAAGAGCGTCAGGTGGCTTCTGGAGCTGGGAATGGATAAGAGAGGACAGGAAAGAAGTCCCAGTGAAAGTGCAGATGCAATTATAAACTCTTTGTGACAGAGACCATGTCATCTGCATCTATGCAGTGCTTAGCACAAGGGGACCCTGACTGGGGCCTGTGGCTGCTACCACAATATAAATAATGAGACAACTGAATGAGGACATCTAGCGGACACTGAAAGCAAATAAAACACCTACAACAACGCACCCCGTAATTACAGTAACAGTAGCTCTGAAGAGGACTTACAAGGTCTTTCAGTCTAACCAGAGGAGAGGTCACAGTTTATGAGCTCCATCTACGTATATAAAATTATAAAACTATATGTAGTATGGAATTGCAGTGTTATAGCTGTGTTCATCCCAGGATTATAAGAGACACGTGCAGAGGTGTTAACAGCCCACTTCACCATGAATGGTCTCTTGCAACATGTGTTAACTCCTTATGCTTAACAATCTGTTCCACCTTGTATTTATCTGTGATGCTCTGAGTACCTTTCCCAGACCTGAAGAAGAGCTCTGTGTAAGCTTGAAAGCTTCTCTTTTTCACCAGAAGAAGTAGGTCTAGTAAAATATATTATCTCACCCACCTTGTTTCTTTAGTATGGAATGAAAGATAGCATGAGCAAGTAACAGTGAGTGGCAATTTTTAAACCTTTCTAGTAGCAGCAGGGCAGCGGTGAAGATTAGAACTTGGGAGTTGCCACCTCCTATTCCCAGGCTTGGGCCACCAGGGTGTGTATCCTCACGCTTGATTCATTCAGCAACACACACAATTATGTGTCAGAAATTAATAGCACTGGAGCCCTAAAGAACCTCAAGATGCTAGAGAGAATGAGGGAGGAAGGCAAAGTTGTCTTCAGATCAGGGAGAAGGCAACAGCTCAGGGGTTTGTGGGAAAAAGAAATCTCTGAGAACACTAGCAACAGCCATACATTGCCCTCTCTCCAAGCTCACAGCTCCGACAGGAGTCAGCAGGGATCAGTGAGAGAGGGAGAAAGAGGGGGTGGTGTGCAGGAAGAGAAGATCTTTTGAATTATCTGAAACTTTAGTCCCTCAAAAGTGAACTGAGCCATGCCACCACTGGCCTCCGACATGCAGAAACTGCATGCACGCGCGCGCACACACCCCCCACACACACTACTGCTATCTGCATTTTAAAATATATCCCTAAAGACCTATTTCCAGGATATGAGAAGCCAAAGAAGCCCCTATTGTTAAGTCAGCAATCCACACCCTAGCAAATAATTACATGAGATTGCTAGAGCCTAGGAAGAAGCAGTTGTAGTTTCGACATTACAGCAGTTGCTAAGAGAACGTTTGTTTCTGGGGGAATGGAGCCATGAAAAGGACACTGGTGCACGTGGGATCAGGTGTTTGTAGTAGGGGCAGTGTGTCATGTACAGGAGGTGTGATACTTACTTTGCTCTGCAGCAGCTGTAGAGCAGGTTTGCCTTGTGGGTCCAGCTCCTTTGAGACCCATCTCAGAAAGGTGGTTGCAAGTTGCCTCTGATAATAGGGCATGAAATTCTTCACTGTGGCATCGGTTCGACCTGGGGAATGAGAACAGAGATGACCCTGGTGTTTCAGTGCTCTCCCAAGGGAGGTGATGCAGGCTTCTGTGTCTAATTAGCATTGTTCCCTCAACCAATAGCTTGTGAATTACCAGTGTGGGCCCCCAAGGATGAGGCCAACAAGTTCAGATCAGATCCAAACCTCTCCAAAGATCATGAGCACCCCTATGTGGAAGTTCTAATCTGGGCTATCTCTAAACATATTCCATACTCATAGGATCACTGTAAGGCTACCACCAGATTCTAACAGCAACTAAGGCTCATCAGAGGAGGAATCAGAATAAACAACATGCAGACAGACAATGCTGGGGAACTCTTTGACTTTAAAAGTGCCTAGGAGGTGCACGCTATGGGCCTTTATGTCCCTCTCTTCGCTGATGAGTACAGTGTGCCTACCAAACATAAGGAGGAGCATGTTCAGCTGGCATGGGGGAAGGAGATTTGTCACTGCAGTGACCTCTGCAGCTGAGCAAGGAGCAGCAGCACTGATAGGTTCTGACAAGAAAGTCCATCTAACCTTCTTTGACCAAGGAACATTGACATGATGCAGGGTGTGCAGACGTGGGGCAGGAATCTACTTCCATTGAGGAATGGGGGGAGCACCACAACAGAAGAGCCAGACTTGAGATATAAGATTTACTATAGCATCTCTGGGGTTATTACATTTATATTATGGTAGCACCCAAGAACCCCAGTCAAGATTGGGACCCCATGGTGGTAGCTGTTGTACAAATATAGAAAGGAGATGCTCCCTGCCCTGGCCTGACAGTAAGTTTCTTTTGGAAGAGTCTTGCCACTGCCCCACCAGTATCTAGTATGGGAAGAACCCGAAGGTTCTTTCCACCTACAGTCACGGATCATAATATAATTGCCAGACATTTTAGCTTCACACTGCCCTACGAGGTAGCTTAGTGTGATTTTGCAGTGGGGAAACTGAAGCAGAGAAATATGAAGAAACCTTCCCATGGTCAACCACAGCCTGGAGAACCTAGGTACCCCCACTGCCAGTTCCCTATTCGAACCACTAGATCACACTCTTGAACTGCTGTACTTCTACACTCCGGGAAGCAGAAGCCAACCAAAGCAGCCTGTGAAAATGGCAAACAGTGAAGCATTAGGAAGATGGCTCTGAATGTCAGAGGGTCTGATGCAATTAAAAGATAAAAGATTCCTATGTGCCATTGCTTCTCCAAACAGATTCTCTCCATAGTCTAGAAGGGGAGATTAAAACAAGACAGCAAATTCACTAATAACTGAGGAGCTGTTGAAAGGTCATGCCTGCATTCTATTGTGACCTCAGGCAAAGCTGACAATGCTGCCACAGTATGAATTTCTGAAGATTTCCTGTGATACATTCCCCAGCCCACCCCCTTTAGCCTGGAGACTCATGAAGAGGCAGAGAGAAAAATGTGGCTCAAACAGTGAGTGGGGAAAAAAGAATGACAAAAGTATAAAAACAAGACATTTCCCAACTCTCTCTCTCTCTCTCTCTCTCTCTCACACACACACACACACACACACACGACCATTTATATAGGAGGGGGACAAGAGAAAGGCACTCAGAGGCCATTCTCACTGTCAAACTAATTGTGTGTGTTTACCTGCATATTCTAATGCCTTTGAACTGTTGGCGGATTTACTATGGAAAAGAAAAGTAATCGAACCCTAAATTAGATTTTGTGTTTCACAGCCCAAATGTGAGCTCAGTGAGCACTCAGCCAGCATTAGTAGCTTTCCAAAAATTCAGAACAAGTTGTGGGATGTGCTCATACTGACCGCTGGGAAAGTCTGCCAGCTTCTGGGAGGAAGACGATGTATGCTACTGCACTACCCTCTTTATGGAGTCCTGGATTAAATTTGATGGTACCAATAAAGCTGCTTAAATGGACCTGAGGGTGGAATTTCCAGTAAAGCCAATGATTGCAGTGGACATTTCAAGTTCCTTTTGCCACAGCTACTCCGCCAAAGCAACACAAACAGCTTTAGCTGGAGTAACCACATCTGTGACCCAGCACAGCTGACAACCAATGAACCTCCTTTTCCATCACCATGCACCATATGTATTGTCATCTGCACCCCTGCAAAGTGACTACAGACTGCTACCAAATCAGAATAGCAGCATTTTACAACTACTTTGCATAGGTGTAAATGACAACACAAGGTACCAGGCAGGGGACAATCGGGTCCAACAGATGCAGGTCAGTTAAACAGACCTCCGCCCCACCCTCAACCTCAAATGCAAAAATATGAAAAGTGAGCACCTGAAATCAGAAGGGAAGAGCTTCAGACCACTGTACTGAGGCCAGCAAAATGGGCCTCAGGAAGGTGCTCTGAGTAGTGCAAATAGTGCAACCACTTCCAAGGACGTATGAGACTGATAAGTCAAAACCTTGGGGGACTGTCTTATTTCTTATCAGACCAAATCATTACAGCAAATTGCACAGAAAAATTGAAGCTGAGATTGAGTCCTCACTCACTCCAACACTTTATGGGAGGCCTCCTCATTTTTTAAAATTTCCTGTGGGCTCATTCACCCTGCCCAGGGAGATGATGATGCAACAGCAGAAATCTCACCAGAGGTTAGAAGGACATATCTCTGAGAGCTCACTAACAAAGGGACACATTGATAAATTGGAGAGGGTTCAGAGAAGAGCCATGATAATTGTGACGTATACTCCATAAGGCTTCATGGGAATATGCTTATGAATGTATATATGATATAACTGGAATATGTTTTATGCTACATATGCCATGTAACATATCTACGCAAAGGTTATGATCTACTGAATATATTCATCCTATTTGTATGCATGTGTCATTGTTGTATTCGAAGTTATGAATATTGGCTGTGTACCTGCTTGATTTCTAAGTAGCCTTAGTAAAGCATTTGGTCAGCTTCTTGAGAAAGGAATGTGCAAATTAAGTGCCCAATCCAGAAACACTTAAAGGACAATGAATCTTGGAAGGCTCCAATCCACTTAAGAAGTCTACTTTAGGACGTTCAGGGTAGCATGTAAACAATGGCTGCTGCCTGTAAAAACTGAGTCATGCATGGATATATGACTTGCCCATGTGACTCCAAAACTCCATCTTGGAGCTGGACTTTGCATAGGAGAGAGGAGGGGGTCTCCACCCACAAGAGAAAGTCTATTTAAACCCCTGGGAGATCCCTCCATTTTGGTCTTCAGTTGGCTCAAGAGATAGCCTCTCCACCCCAAGGATACCTGAAAGAAACTGGAACAAAGGACAGTAACCACAGGGAGTGTGAGTGATAGCTGGATCCAGACTAGAAGGAGACTAGTCTGTAAAAGGAAGCTTACTGGAACTTCTGTGAGGGTGAGATTTTATTTGTATTCAGTTTTATTACTGTATTAGGCATAGACTTGCGTGTTTTATTTTATTTTGCTTGGTAATTCACTTTGTTCTGTCTGCTACTACTTGGAACCACTTAAATCCTACTTTCTGTACTTAATAAAATCACTTTTTACTTATTAATTAATCCAGAGTATGCATTAATACCTGAGTTTTATACAGGGTAAAACGGATTTATTTGGGGTTCGGACCCCATTGGAAGTTGAGCATCTGAGTGTTAAAGACAGGAACACTTCTCAAGTTGCTTTCAGTTAAGTCTGCAGCTTTGGGGCACATGGTTCAGACCCTGGGTCTGTGTTGACGCAGACTGGCGCGTCTGGCTCAGCAAGACAGGGTGCTGGAGCCCCAAGCTGGCAGGGAAAGCAAGGGCAGTAGTAGTCTTGGCACATCAGTTGGCAGTTCCCAAGGGGGTTTCTGTGATCCAACCCATCACAATAATGATTAAAGGATTAGAAAAAAATGCATTACAGTGACAGACTCAAAGAAAACAATCTATTTAGCTTAATGAAGAGATTAAGGGGTGACTTGATTACAGTCTATAAGTATGAGTATGGGGAACAAATATTTAATAATGAGCTCTTCAGTCTACCAGAGAAAAGTCTAACCTGATCCAATGGCTGGAAGTTGAAGCTAGACAAATTCCGGCTGGCAATAAAGCATAAAACTTTAACAGTGAGAGGAATTAACCATTGGAACAATTTACCAAGGGTCGTAGTAGATTCTCCACACTGACAATTTGTAAATCAAGATCTGCTCAAAGAATTATTTTGGGGAAGTTCTATGGCCTGTTTTATAGGGGGTCAGATGATTATCACAATAGCCTTAGAATCTATACATCTATGAATGTGCTAGTGTTTAGTGAAACCATAATAAATACCTAAGGATAGTCATGTCTCTCTTATAAGCCTCTCTCACCTGACCCAGAAACCCTGTACATGCATTGGCAGCAGTGCCGAATGATCTAGATAGAGATTATGAACTAGTCTCGTCTCCCTGGCCAAGAGTTCAGCAATGCCTGCTGATGTGCTGTGACGAACTGGGACTGTTCTTAATGTGGTCTTTGAATGCTGAATGGGGAGTGTTGGCCTGGGAAGGTTGCAGGGGAGTTTTGCTGGGACTGTCTGCATTGGGGATGGGAGACTTTCCTCGAGGGATGATACCTGAGCATGTAACATGAGAACCCAGGAAGGGGGTTGGAGGCCAGGTGACACCTCTGCCCTGAAAACTGGACAAAGGGTGGGGGAGAAGCCGGGGGGAGGCTGAGTGAGACGGCTGGAGGGAGTTTCAGTTTGGAGCTGGCTGGGGAAATGGAGGGGAGCCCAGATGGTGCTCGGGCTTCCCAACGGGGCTGTGGTGTCCCTGGGGCCCAAAGATGGACCTAACTAAGGGGGTCCTGTTGTCTGTACCTGCAAGACCTGTCTTGGACTGTGTTTCTGTCATCTAAATAAACCTTCTGCTTTACTGGCAGGCTGAGAGTCATGGTGAATCGCAGGAAGCCGGGGGTGCAGGGCCTTGTCTCCCCCACACTCCGTGCAATCTGCAAACATACCCTATGTAACAAATACAGAAGTTAATTTAATTTGGGACCCAGGAGGATATTCAACCTGTTGTGGAGCAAAAGGCATCTCCTGTTCTTATTCCCTGCCTGCGCTGGGTGATTTTCCCATTTTACTTGTTTAACCTTGTAAGGTCCCTGGAAAATGGCTGTGAGCCATGCAGTAACCTACATTTTGTTTTCCCTGTGGCTCCACACAGTTTTTACCAGAATGATGGTGGCTATGGATAATATTTTGAAGTAAACCACGACTGGCTAATTTCAGAAGAAACTAGATAAAGGGTACTGGGGGACGCTGGGCACTGAACCTGCATTGAAGTTACTGGGAGTGGCAGGTGTTCAGCACCTCCCAGCAAACTGCCCAGCAAAACAAAAGCCACTGAGTACATCCAAGTGATTTTAAACAGAGACTGTAGCTCCTGCAGTGCCACTGGAAGTCAGTCAGTGAGAGGGCAAGCAAGGTATCCAGCCTATAGTCTATGCTAGCCAGGGTTGCTGGCCTGACAGAAAAAGAACAGGGCTCCATGACAGGTGAATTTAACCCAGCAACTTCAGCTGGTTAATCCACACTGCAACTCTGCTGTCAGACTTAGAGGTGACTATTGCCTAGATGGGAAAGGGATCCACTGAGGAAGACCGTGATCTCCATTAGTGAGGTGATGGAGGAATGATGTTTGGATGACAGAATCCTTTTAGAAAGAGGAGGCTACAGCCATGTCAGAGAAGGAACAACACCCCACAAGACAAACAACTTGGCTATAGCTGTCCCTGGTGTATCTAGGAAGGAGTTAATCAAATTGCATTAGGGGTATATTTTGCCCCTTGATGTTTGAGGAACATCCTGACATCTGGGTTCTTACATTAGATAAATAATCATTATGGTGAATACCATCCTAGTCACTTCCGATGACTTCTTTCTCTCTCTTGTTGTATCCTTCACTCACCCTCCACAAGCCAACGGAGGTTTTTAAAAATAACCTGAGAACTAACAGTAGTTTGGATTAGATACACAAAACCAAAGTTCTGTCCAGCCATGGTCACTAAAGGTCCTGTGTGCTGTTTGCATGAGCCCAGGTATTAACAATAGTGTCCTGGCCAAACTGCAGCTCAGACCATTACACCCTGTTTGCTCAAACTCACTCAGGTAGGATCACAGACATATAAAATGAGAAGAACAGATCCTCCAATACCTGCACCCTACAATCACCGGCCGTTATATGGGATACTCCCACCTGGTCCTAATAGATGCTCCTTTTCAATGCTCCAGAGGGAACCAAATAACCCAAAGGTCCCTGTCAGGTCTTCTCTTTCTGTCCTAAGTTAGTGTGTCTAGTTGTGCTGTTAAACTCTGATTCTCAGTTTCCCCATCTGTAAAATAATAAAAGTAATTACTAACTTACTACTAATACACCTCTACCCCAATATAACACGACCCAATATAACATGAATTCGGATATAACGCGGTAAAGCAGTGCTCGGGGGGGGGGGGGCTGCGCGCTCCGGCGGATCAAAGCAAGTTCGATATAACGTGGTTTAACCTATAACGCGGTAAGAATTTTTGGCTCCCGAGGACAGCGTTATATCAGGGTAGAGGTGTAATACCAACCTTCCAAGGGAGTTATACAAGCCTACCTTGCAGGGAGCTGAATGAATACTTAAAAAGCACTGTACGTTTAAAGCCAAGTATCATTACACTCTCACTTTGTTTCGCACATAGGTGCTTGTCCTGGCCCAGTGGTGAATGGATTCTTCTATATATAGTTTGTAAAACACTTTGGAGCTTGGAACACACCTGAAAGAGTCTCCAACACTACAGTAGAGAAATGGCCATGGACAGAATAGGGCTGCAGCACAATTCTTACACGATTAAAAATGTGGTTCCAGTTCCTGGCTACACTACAAGATGAAAGACTTTTCTGTCTTAGTTGTATTGTAACCAGATTCTCTGACATGGTAGTTTTGTAGTGTAGACAGGCCCTAAAAACAAAGATGAGTTGTCGCTCAGATTACGACTCAGCTATTTTCAGACAAATTTTGCCCTTGTGAGCAGAGGCAAACTGGACTGATACCAGGATGGGAACCTTAGTGATTCGGTATCAGATACTCACATATGGTGCCAGGTTGTGATGTACAGCTGGAGCAATGTAGACAGATGTGATAACTTTATTGGTGCCTCTGTGCTCATAAAAGGCTCATCAACTCTGCTGGCAAGCATGGATTCTCGGCACCATATATTATAGCTTGGCAAAAATGCGAGTACTGATATTTAACTGATGGCCAGGCTCCAATTTTTGAATTCCCACATGACACTAAGACTCACAAATTACGTTACAGAGGTTCACCTGACTGTCATATCATGTCAAGTTAGATTTAACCACTGTGTAGAACATTGTTGATCCATATTTCTTTCCAGCTTAATGTCGTGATCAAATAAGCAACAGTTCAAACATGGTGGGAGGATCTTTTAACTATCCCTCCCAACATGGTTGTAGGATTTGTGCATTTTCATTCCTGGTTTGTTTGTTTTTTTAAATGTGATTGCACTTCTGAAAACAGGTGGAAAAAGTCTTCTTTCCTTATTGTAGCAAATCTCTTTGCCATAAGCTTCCCTGCACAGAAGTCACAGTAAGTAGTAACCACTATATCTGAAAGATCTGTAACATAACTTGTTTGGGACATTTATGTTTCAACTTGCTGCTGTCCACTAGATGCACCTTGAACCCCCTTCTCCCGTCCTCTTTGTATAGCATTCCTGCCCCAGGGATGGATTTATGGTAATCTACCATATCCCAATAACCTGCAGACACATCCACCTCAGATTACATGTTTATACATTGAACTAATTGTATAGTTTTATTTTTAAAAGGAACCATCACTCTGGAAATGGTAATCAAAGCTTTTCCTTACCTCTCAGGTACCTGCGCTGTCTTCCGTCCAGTGGACTTGAATACCTTCCTCCCATCTTCCACTTTAGTATCTTGCCTGTTTCCAATGCTTCCAGTCAGAGTCCTGGGCAGAGAGGAGCTGCCTGGTAAAGTGATTTTTAGGCTCCAAGAGCAGCAGGGATTGTCTTTTTCTGTCACACTCGCCTTCAGATCATCAGCTCATAAATATTCAAATAATGTTTCTGTCTCAGAGCAGTCCCTGCACCCACACCCCTACACACAAACAGGCCTTAAAGGGGCAGCAGCACTCTGGTCCATGAACCCACACCCCGACACAGAAACAGGCCTCAAAATATCCCTAAACCTTTAATGTTAAAAGGGTTCCGGCTGTTTGGAGGTTCTATTTTTGTAAACCGTGTGGTGTCTTTTGTGTCTGTGCTTGATATAACCCACGCTCATACAGACTTCCTCCCTCTTGTAACAGAGTGGAACAAGCTCACAGAACATGGACATGATGGAACCTTGATTATACTGAAGAGTGAAAATCCCAGATTGATTCAATAAACAGCAAAGTGCAAATTGCAATTTCTGTCCTAGCAAATCCTCTGCTTACAGACCTGAATAAGAGCTCTGCATAAGCTTGAAAGCTTGTCTCTTTCACCATCAGAAATTGGTCCCAAAAAAAATAAAAAATAAAAAAAAATAACCTTGTCTCCACTTACTATGAAGTAATGCTGTGCAAAGGAAACAAAAAAGGATTTCTCTATCAAAGCCCTATTGCACCAGAATTTGGATTTCAGGTGCTGAAGAGTCAAGAGCTATAAACTAACAGGCTGTAATGAACTAATTTATCCACGGATGTCCTATGCCAGGGGCGGGCAAACTTTTTGGCCTGAGGGCCGCATCGGGTTTTGTAAATTGTATGGAGGGCTGGTTAAGGGATGGTGCTGTGCCCAGGCCCCCACCTCCTATCTGCCTGCCCCCCCTCACCCCCAGGACTCCTGCCCCATCCAAAGCCCCCATTCCCTGACGGCCCCCTCAGGACCCCTGCCCCATCCACACACCCCTGCTCCCTGTCCCCTGACCGCCCCTGGACCCCCACCGCCCCATCCAACCCCTCCTCTCAGTCCTGATGGCGCCACCCCCCCCCCGCCCCATCCAACCACCCCTTCTCCCTGTCCCCTGACTGCCCCTGGAACCCCTGCCTGATTGCCCCCTGCTGCTCCATCCAACCCCCCCACTTCCTGACTGCCCTCCCGGGACCCCCGCCCCCATTCAACCCCCTGTTCCCCCCCAATCCCTATCCACACCCCCACCCCTGACCACACCCCCGAATTCCCCTGCCCTCTATCCAACCCCTCCTGCTCCCTGCCCCCTTACCGTGCTGCCTGAAGCACTGGTGGCTGGCGGTGCTACAGCTGCGCCGCCTGGCTGAAGCCGGACCACACCGCCGCCACCACGCAGCACAGACATCGGGTCAGGCCTGGCTCTGCAGCTGCGCTGCCCCAGGAGCTCACAGCCCTGCTGCCCAGAGCATTGCGCTGGCGGCGGAGCGAGCGAGCTGAGGCTGTGGGGGATGGGGGAGACAGCAGGGGAGGGGCCGGGGCTAGCTTCCCGAGCCAGGAGCTCAGGGGCCAGGCAGGACGGTCCCGCAGGCCGGATGTGGCCTGCAGGCCGTAGTTTGCCCACCTCTGTCCTATGCTCACTTAGGGCATCCTCCCGCTCTATACCCTTCTGTACACCATCCATACAGAGCATTTCACAGTGATTCAGGGGCTTCCTCCAACTGCACCAAAAGCCAGAGATAGTTCATCTGCAAACCAGGCACCAGTGACTGAATCTAGCAGTGCCACTGTGGGACTTTTCTGAAGTATTTCTGAACCCGAAAGCAGCATTTATTTAAAGACTGATTTCGCATGGAAATGCCACAGGTCAGTGCTCAGCACCTGCTCTCAACTCTCAGTTCCCTTCTGTACTTAGTTTCTCCTGATTAAGATTAATTCAGTGACCGTCCACTTTTAACATTATGTGGCAGCCAGTTTCAGTGATGCCCTCCAGGATATGTAGAAACAGGAAATCTTCCACCCTTTCTTTAAGCTGAAGCATTGAGCGCTTACATTAGCTCCTGTGCTAGATAAAAAGCAAGATAACCCTTTATGCATGACAGAGCAGTAGGGATGATTAAATAAACAAATATAAAAGGGGCCTGAGAATCATCCGAAAGGTGATCCAGGACCACACAGCAAGTGTGCAGAAAAGACACGCTTACAATGTTCTATAAAAACATCACACACAACATTGGAGGGTAAGATGAAACAAACGTAATTCCTCTAATGGAATGAAGAAGCATTTCCAGACACTTTCTTAGAACTCGGGTAGCTCAAAAACTGCTTATTAAAACTTCCAGCTTGTAAGAGTCCTGAGCGAGGACAAGTGCATTTCATATGTCTGAAGAGATGTGCGTTAGCAATAACCAGGATTCTGGGTGTTTGAAAGTCCCATTCTGCACATGTGCTCTATGTTAGTTTCCAAGTTTAATATGAATAAAATATGACTTCAGTTCTTTTTTATTCACTGAACCAATTCCAAGTTCCAAGGAGATCCCCACTTTCTCATGCTGCTTAAATAAATCCATGGCAAAATAGGTAGTTGCATCTTTTCTGCGAAGGATGTGCAATGAGAATCCTATTAAAGGGGGGTGGGGGTTGTTATTTAAAATAGTATTAAGGGACTCTGAAAAATGACGTACACAGGTGCATAAAGGTACCAGGGGCTTTACAAACACAGCAAGTCTCATCCTCTGCCCCCAAGAACTTCTATCCTACATGCCTAATCCTGGAAGGTGCTGTGTGCCTTCCAGTCCAACAAAAGTCAATAGGAATTCAGCACCTCACAGACTAAGAGAACATAACATTTGGTAGATACAGAGGGGGACTGCTCCAGGCACAGGGGGAAGTATGAGGTGAACCTACACCCTGAGTGGGAGAAAGATGAAAGCAGCAATAAAGCAAGAGGATTGATATTAAAGGCTGGGGGAAAAAACAAAACAAAAATGCTTCCAAGTTCCCCAACCCAGCTTTCACTCAGTCAAATGAGGCAGAAAAGTACAGGTGCATTTCCTCCTCACAGTACTGTTAGTAAATCTGTTTCCTGTTCCAGTGTGTGCACTGCAGCTGCCTTCAGACAGAACAGTCTGAGCCAAGGAGTGGTAAGAACCTCGGATGTGAATATTTTTTATTTATTGTGAATATTGTTAGAATCTATCTGGATCTCTGTAAACTAACTAACAACCTAAGGGAAGGGTAGAGCATACAGCTCACTAACAAGCCCTACACTCTGCCCAGCCTACTGGAATTCATGCCCTAAAAGAGAAGAGTGTGCAACACAAATCAAGGAGAAGCCGCAGAACCATACAGGAGACGCATGGAGGGTTTTTTTGGGGGGGAAGGTGGCATGTTTATACAGTACTGGTTGATGAGAAGGGACATTGAACTGTGGGTTTGATCCATTAATGGAGGTATAAAGACTTGTCATCCTAATGCCCTGTCAGGGCTCGCTCGCTCTCAGATCTACCTGGAGGAAAGGAAAGGAAAACATCCATGGAAGGAGAAGAGGCAGATGTTCTGAATCGTAGTACTGGCTTCAATATCTCTTTGCTTGCAGACAAATGCCCATCAAAGTTCTGTCCAGTTTCTATATATCATATTTACATAATATGTATGATCTACGGTTTAGAAGTCCTAACTCCTATGTTCTATTCCCAGTTCTGCCAGTTTTGCTGTGGACCTAGGGCAAGACACTTATCCTCATTGCCTCAGTTTCTCCAACTGTAAAATGGGACTAAATAATATCTATTCCCCTTTATAAATCACTTGGAGACTCTTCGAGGCTATATATGTGTATAGTAGTAGTATTACCACCAACTTCTAGCCTTGGTTCCAGAGAATAAAAAGCAGGACTGGTAGCTCTGAGGCCAATATAATATTAATCGGCTCTTCGTCAGATTATTATTCCTCCTGGACTGACTGCAGTCCTAGGAGTATGTTCCTGAGAACTTAATGCTGACATCAGCGGAAATAGTCACAGATAAACAGAAGGACATAAGGCCATGACTGTCTGAAATGCAAGATGACAAGAAGCTAAAAAGTATGGTTCTCTCATATCTCACTAACCTAAAGTGTACCTATGAGGATCTTCAACGTATACAATCCTGTAGCACCCAGATTTATGCACAACATAATGGAACCAATCAAACAGGGTAACTCTGGCCAGTAGCCAGGGCAAACCTGAGAAGAGAACCTCTCCATAGAGAGTCCATTCACAAACAGTGTAACCAGGGTCCAAAAACATGCAAGTACTACTACATCTGTGTTCTATGATGGACCAGTTCCACTGGACATTGAAAAGATAACAGTGGAGAGAGAACAAGAGCCTGAAAAGGATCCACAAAACTGTCAAGTGAAACAAAAAGTTATCCTGACTCCAAAGTTGTTTGGAGCACTTCCAAGCAAACATTTGTGAGCAGACCTCAGACTTCACCTCCTCACCATGGCACCTGCATTGCTTCCCCTTAAAGGAGTATAAATACTATAGAGTCAAGGGTTTCCCAATTCCCAAGCTGTTCCTGCAGCCTCTCCTCACAAGAATAAGGGCTGAAAGATCATGCCTTTAGTTGATATTTAAGCAAGAAGTACTACCTGAAGATAAAACAAGAGCCAAAAAACTGAAATGTACATCTTTAATATTGTGCATTCACTTTACACCACATTAACCGTTCACAAGACAGACTGCATCATACTGTCCTCCTCTGCAATCTCCAACATTTCCATTTGCAGCTAGAGACCAGCTTTGAGAGTCTTATAGCTCCCCTCCCCGACCACAGATTATTACAGTGCTCCACAAAGTACCACTTGCTTAAAAAAAGAGAAACAAAAGACAGTGTTAATTTAGTGCCACATTCAAGTACTACAACCAGAGTCCTCAATCTGGAATGTTGTAGAGCTGGCTCTATGCAAGAACTGCAGCCAGTGCTCCTGAATCGCCACCCTGAAACCCAGCCAAGTGTTTGGTTCTACAAGATAGAGTGCTTCTCGAAGGGAACAGTCAGCTCCTTGGCTGCAGACTCATCCAGAAACCAGTGCAGCTTCCCAGTATGAGGCTGGACAAGAGCAGCAGGGAGGGGGTTCTCCTCATCGCCTTCCAAAATACGCTGTCCAAAGAAACAGAACATTAGCACTGCCAGTCCCACTAATCTAGGGGGATCATAGTGCAATGAGACAGTCATGGAAGTGTTCACCATGCCAAACAAACGCTCTAGAATTGGCCAAAAAATTTTCCATCAAAATGTTTTTTTCAATGGGAAATGGCTTTAACTAGATGGATGGATTGTTTTTGTTAAATTTGGGGTTTTCATCAATTTTCTTCATTTTTAAAACTTACCTTTAAGATGGCAGCTTTACTTTCCCCTGTAGCAACAAACACAACAGTCCGTGCTGCATTCAGAACAGGCAATGTTAGAGTTATCCGCTCAGGTGGTGGCTTCGGAGAATCACTAATAGAGGCAACTATCTTCTCTTTTTCCTGCCACGAAAAACAAAGCCAAAGTTTGAAAATTGATCAGAACAGTGCAGAGATAGGAGTCAAAGCAAAGGACAGCCTCACTGAACTCAAGCTTGTGCTATTTGACTATGACTAAGCAGCCAGTAAAGGGAGACCAAATATCATTATCAGGCCTCAGATCCTGGTCGGCATTAATCAACTTTAAAGTTTTCTAGGCAGACTCATGCATCCATGTACAGCTCCACTGAAGTCAACAGGGCTCCATATGGGCACAGGGTTACAACCACATGAATCAGATTGCAGGATCAGGGTTAAGCGAAGAGGAAAGAGCCAAATTCCATCTGCTTTTCCTCTTGTTCCCACTTTCCTTTTTTAAAAATCACATTCCAAATACTGGCAACTGCCAAGTTCTAATGCCATAACTCAGAGCTGTTCATCAAACTCTTAAAACAACCACACACGCATGCACTCAAACTTACCACCTAGAGACAAACTAGAATGGAAAAAAAGGCCTGTCACAGTAATGAACAAATGCACATTCTTATCCCAGTTTACAGTATCCCCTCCCTGGGTCTGTAAAATCACCTGCAGAAGTGGATGATCTGGAAATAGGGAGCAGGTGTGACCATCTGGCCCTATTCCCAAAATCAGCAGATCAAAGACAGGCATGTTCTCACCTTGAAAGGCCTGCAAGAAGGATCAAAAACCCAGAGAGATTAGAGAGAGGAAAGCACAAATGAGCACATTGAACAGAAAAAGGAGATATCACTGCAAAAGTATAAATCACATCAGGAATAAGCCTATATAACCTGCTGAACACAGGGTGCTCACACACTGCAGTGAATTTCTGTTCACATATACTGCTTTCTGGCATCTCACAATTGAACACACTGTCACAGAATGCAGCTGGGTTACAATGGCAGAAGCTCAGCAGTAGGCTGTACACCTTTGGTTTAGCAACCAAACACATTATACATCATTAGTTTAAAAACAGCATACACATTCCACTAGAAAGCCTCCCCACTAACACACACCATCTTCACCAGCTAAAGAGTTCCCTCCCTGAGTACGAGCACCACATATACACCACAGTAAACACATCTCATCCACAGCGATATTTAAAAAAAAAAAAAAAATCATATAGGACACGAAAATGAATTTAAATTTCTTTAATCTTATCAGCATTCCAGTCTATGCAAGTGGACACCAATTCCTGGGTTCCCAAGATGGCCTCCCCAGTTTATTTGGGGAATTCAAGGTCTTGGTCAACTCAAGAGTGGTCTTGTTAAATTAGTTGGCTCCAAAAGCACTATGTGGGATCTTTTGGGAAGATTATTAGCAGTCCATCATTTTGGAGCACAAGGATTATTACAGAGAGATAATTTAGGACAAGAGGACTGAATTTAGGTTTTGTACTTGCAAAAAATAAAGGTTTTACAGAATCTATGATTAACAAACATTTTAATGACTTTTTTGCATTTTAAGTAGCATATTCCCGGGTGTTTGCGGAACATTAACATTCCCCTACAGCATTGTCAATTCAGAAACAAAAATTTCATGTTAATACATGAAAACTAGTCTGAATTAATTCCCCTAGCTAACTGAAGTGCAGTAAGAAAGCAAGTAACATTAGCAGTAAAAAGTAAATTAAGTGTTTAAAATTCTCTGTTTGAATACCAGCAAGAGTTGTTGGTAACACAGCCAGTGGAACCTATTTAGTAAATTAATGACTTTCACTCTTACTTGAAGAAGTATGATATACAAAACAAAAACTTTCCACTGTACCTCTTTTAACTTTTCAGCATAATCTGAAGCAGCCTCTTCTACAGGTAGTGAGGGGTTAATGATAACCACTTGATTTTCTGGGATGGAGATCTTGGAGAGGAGGTGAGTCTGAAAGAAATAATGAAGACCCTCAAAATTCTAACCAAGAAGTTGAGCTATATTGTTTTACATAATGGGATTTTTCCCTACTACCAATTAACAAAATCAGAGTACATTTACTTTCATAACTTTTGGAGATAACAGCATCTGCTGGTGAATGGGAATGTCAACAGGAACCAGAGATCCTATACACTATATCCATATACACTTAAAAGTTAGGCTGACACAGCCAGGTTGGTCAAGGTGTGAAAAAAAGCACATACCTGAGCACTATAGCTATGCCGACTTAAAACCCAGTGTAGACACAGCTTTGTCCGTGGAAAAATGGGTTACCTTGGTCTTAGCAGGAAAATCTAGAGGTGTTGCAACAAACGTCTTCTCTACATTCCTGCCCCGATAGCACCCAGGGGGTTCCCCCGCGTGCAGGGCGGGTCCCCTCATCCTCCCCCGCGTGCAGGGCGGGCCCCGCAGCCCCCTCACCTTGTAGGCGCCGTACGTGCTCTCCGGGTCCTCCACGGGCACCAGCCGCTCGTCGCAGAAGGCCAGGACCCAGCGGGCGGGGGCAGCGGGGCCAGAGAGGGCGGCGGCCGCGGGCAGCTCCTGGGACAGGATCCGCACCAGGCTCCCGCCCGACAGCCCCAGCGAGAAGCGGCCGCCGGACTCGGCCGCCCGCTGGGCCACCAGCTGCGCCAGGGAGGAGCCCAGTTCTTGCGGGGAGGGGAACACCGAGATGTGGCGGGGCACGAAGCCAGGCATGGCGGGGCCGGAGCAGGGGACGGGGCGAGGCAGCAGCCGGGCCGGAGGGTGCTGGGCGGAGCGGAAGTTTGGGCAGTTACCGAGAGACAGCCGGAAGCTGGCGGAAAGGAACCAGGAGCACAGTGCGGAGAGGGACGAACATCCACGGGACACACCCGGAAACGGAGTAGTTAGAGCGCGCACAACACCGGAAGTAATGTGTGAAAACGCTGCTAAGTTGCCTGGCAACCCCGGCCTTAGGAGCGGGGCGCCTCAGGCGGGAACAGGGGCCCTACCCCGGGCGAGTCTCCAGGGCCCGGGGGCAGCTTGCCCGGTACCCCCCGGGTCGGCGCGGCAGCCCTAGATGTTCTGAGCGCTCCGCTTGCACGCTTTTCTCTGCCCTCACACAGGCTAGAAACTAATTTCAAAGGTAAAAACTCTCGTGTCGTCTCAGGCTGCCAGGAGCTGGGTCTTTACCTAAAACACCAAATATCACCAAGAAGAACAGGAGTACTTGTGGCACCTTAGAGACTAACAAATTTATTAGAGCATAAGCTTTCATGGGCTGCAGCCCACTTCTTCTTATGCTCTAATAAATTTGTTAGTCTTTAAGGTGCCACAAGTACTCCTGTTCTTCTTGCGGATACAGACTAACATGGCTGCTACTCTGAAACCTGTCAAATATCACCAGACTCCCTGTCCCAAGGTTGGGGATTGGTCCTGCTTTGAGCAGGGGGTTGGACTAGATACCTCCTGAGGTCCCTCCCAACCCTGATATTCTATGAGTCGAAGGTGTTGCTTGGTCCCCAGAAAGGGCCAGTGCCACCCACAGGGTCCATCTGAGGCAGTGAATAGTTCCTCAAGAAGGACCGCACCTCCCACATCCAGACAGACACCAAGTCCCCTACGCCACGTGCACC
Source organism: Terrapene triunguis (assembly GCF_002925995.2). Taxonomy (NCBI): domain Eukaryota; kingdom Metazoa; phylum Chordata; order Testudines; family Emydidae; genus Terrapene; species Terrapene triunguis. The sequence goes on along the minus strand of NW_020665184.1, from coordinate 4,076,586 downwards.
CGCTCTCACCCTCTCTTCTCATCCCCCTCAATCTATCCAAAATACTGTAATCAAAATTCATCTTTCAGGGCTATCGCTTTGAACCCCTCGCACCTCCACTCTTCCCTCTTCAATTATAAACAGTAATAAAGTAGTGAATTTCATGGATTGGATTTTCTGGTACAGAAGAGCCCATCACACCAAATGGAAATGAATAAAAGTTACACTTATTCTAAGTTTGTTTTAATGTGTTTGTTTTTATTTCTGAGTTTGGTAAAAACAAATAATAGTTAGACAATATAGTGATCAGTTTTAAAACAAAATTGTTTTTCAAAAGTTTAATTAACATGACATCCTTTAAACTACAAGAAACTTTAGTATATTTAAAGTGATAGCCTGGGGCTGGTGAGCTCAGTTCCCAAACTGCAGACTCCCTCATTTTGTTTTTGAGCATATTATAGTTCCAGTTAACTAGGTTCATTCTTACCATGAATGACTTTCTTTAATGTCTGTCCTGATAAAAGGCACATTCCAGATTTAAAAAAAAATAAAATAAAAATAAAAATCAGTATTTAAACCATTGATAATGGTCCATTAAACATTAAAACAATGTGTTTCAAAAGCATCCGCAAAACTTTATAAAAATATTTTAGATGAAGCATTAACTCCACCAGAGAAAGGGCAGAATGAAATTTTTTCTTATGCTCCATGTAGTGTCATCGAAGTACTGTAATTGGAACTGCACAGGGTGCAACAGAATATGGTCCTTCCAGTATAAATTGCATAAAAAGTACTAGTCCACTGAAAGTTCCTTAAGGCATCACATGGCTAGATACACCAGCAGTAGCTGCCATTATCTGATATGGTAAATTCAAATGCCTCCAAAACAAGGGAATGACCAGCTGCTCAGGACTACACGATTAAAATGAGAAAATAATCCATTGTTAGGACAGGTGGAAGCACAGCAGACACACACACCTGTGAAGGTCAATCCCTTTAATTCTCCAATTTTAAGAGCTACATTTAGTTCTAATTGTGGCAAAAGCACCAGGAAAACAAGTACATCTGGAAGTGTCTGTTAATGGACTTGCCCACATTAAAACAGAAGATAAAATTCTAATGGAGATTGGAGCAGACATTAAAATTATTATGTTCCGATTTGTCTGGTCATGTGGCCTTCATTGGTGTTCAACAATTGCCACTCATTTCCAGCAGATGGCAGCACAATTTAAAGATGAAAACTACCAGTAAATATAAAAAATAAAATTAAAGAAAATACACAGCAGCATTAAAATTAACATTTCCTAAGACCTCACATTAGCATTAAAAGGTGTAACATTACCATGTGACTCCTCTGTCAAGACCAGCCATTTACCTCATTGTCGTCTAGTCCAGTAACAAGTTTAAATACATTATGCCAGTGAACAATGTCCCTAGGCAGTGACCCTGTGCCCCTAATTATGCTTTTTAGCCATTTACACCCAATCAACTTTCTTCAGTGAATTAACAACCTGTTTATTCTGCAGACCACAGTTTGAGAAGATTCGGAGAGACTGCACTCCAGTGGTCAACAATCTGATTAATTCCCAATCCTATTATTATTTATTATCGTAATGCTTAGAGCCCCAGTCATGGACTAGGACCCCATTGTGCTAGGCCCCATTGTACAAACAGAATACCTTAGGTAAATGAATGATAGACACTTCAGAGCAAGACTTCCCACTACAGCGAATCTTAGATGTGTAGTTAAGAAAAAGAAATGCGAGGTGGGACAATCAAAGGCTCTACCTGAAGCAAACATGCTACTAACTAAAGGTCTATAGATAGCAACATAAAGTTGAGAGAGAAAGCAGAAGGAAACCTGCTCAAGGCATAGCATTTCTGTTCAGTTACATCCTCAGGATGTTACAATAAATAATTCAGACCATAAACACTTCCCATGTTGCACAGAGTTCCTCAGTTTGTAGTGGTTACAAAGAGAAAAAAATATCTCTAGATACAGAACAGTAGAGAAATAGCATGTCTATGCCCAGGATAGGAATAGGTCACAAATTAATGTGCTTAAGACATGTGAGGACAACGTCCTAAACCCCAATGAATTTGTCACGGTTGCCGATGCATTGCACGAGGACCTTGCACTATTTATCTAGCAGGAATCCCTCACTTTCACAGGCAGGGTCCCTTCTTAAACTAGTCAGCAGCATTTCCTGCAAGACACACATCCCAGACCAGATCACAGAGCGACCTTTCTGGCACGGATCCTCTCAAAGAGGCATTCATCCAATGGAACATATTTTCCCAACTTTAGATCGAGAAAATATAACCGGTCTGATGTTTGATGAGGGTCAAATCCTTCTCTCTGTAAACGGGTTTTCTGGATTTTGAATGTGCCTTGGAAAAGAGAAAGAAAACACTAAAGTGAAAATTTTCAGAGCTGGAAACCCGTGGAAACAGAGTTAGGAAGATAAATGTGACCAACACACTACTTGTTATTGGTGTTAAACCTAGAAGCCAGATACTTCTCACCACCATACATCAGAAGTAACTCCACTGGCTGGTACGAGACGGGATGATTCAGGCCCTAGATCCCTTGGTATCAGTACAAAAGACAAATCACAATCCATTCATGGTATATGTGCTACAAACACCATAGGTTTTGTTTCTTCAACCTCTGACAATGCACAATTGAAATTGCACAGATCCTGTACTGTGTTCTTGACCTAAGCCAGTGGTCACCAAACTGTGGGGCATGCACCCCTGAGGGGGACATGGAGGAATGTTCAGGGGGGTAGCATGGTGGAGCCTGGGCCAGCCCCCACAGTGGGTGGGAAGGGAGTGCCACCCAGCTCCGCCCCACCCCCAGCTGCAGCACTGGCCCCGCTCCTGGCCGAGGCCTAGCTCCCAACCGGGGGTGGGGCGGGGGAAGAGGAGGGAGAGAGAGAGAAAGAGAGACTAAGTAAGGGGAGGGGCACGCAGACAAAAAAGTTTGGGGACCACTGCTATAGCCCAAACCTTCATTACAGGGACATTGTGAGGCATTGTTCATGTTTGTAAAAAGACCTCATGATGCAACGTGCAATATATTGCAGGTGTAAAAATGTAATATTTGGATTCCTGTAAGTGCTGTCTATAGCACTGAATCCAACTGGCAATGTTTTGAGGAGTTCAGTGGCTCAGTTAAACCTATTTGCTGCTTTAGAGATTATGGTATGTGGAAAGAGTGGAGGTGGGAACCTTGATGCTTTAATTACAAGGTCAGTCTTTAGCTGTCATGTTGAAAATCTAACCAACATCTTCCTGGCTGCAACTACTGACAGCACATCCCTTAGAATAAGGCTGAGATGCACCAGGAAGATCAGCCTTTTGATGGGGCTGGTAGTTGCTGCACAGTGGTGAAATTTCTGCCATTTAATTTTCATTTTGAAAGTTCATGTAGCTTCTGTCTAATAATTAATAAAGGCTTTTATTCAGGTTTGTAACTCTTTCACAATCTCAATTATAGATCTTGTGTCATACTGGTCTGTCATTTCTGCCATCTAGAGTTGGTTGATATTTACTATGTGTGAGCTATGTAATTTCTTGCTTCCACTTCTTCAGAAGACTAAAAAAGAATCCTCCTGGAAAAGAGACAACAGCCACCTCTAAAGCTGTTTAATCAGCTGACCAGGCAGTTAGTCACCGTTTGAGAAAGCATGAATGTTTGCAAAATCTCCAGCATGAATGAGGGCAAATGATCGGGTATTAAATATTCTGTGCAAGATGGAGTGGCTAGGGCAATTATACTCAGACCTCAGTGGTTCAGGAGCCAAATTAGCGATCAATATTACCCAAAAGAGCCACAGTCGTGTGAATTCATTGTTTCATTTACTATAGTACTGGTCATATTTAAACAGTATGACAGTGGAAATATTCAGTGTATATAGCGGGGTGGCCAAACTGTGGCCTGGGAGCCTCATACAATTCTTTTACAGTTAAAGTGCGGCTCACAGAGCTCCCCACACCCTCACTCCATTCTCCACTTACCAGACTAGGTTGGGGGGAATCTGGGGGCTCCTGCCCTGCGGGGAGAGGAGACTCAGGGCTTCTTCCCCACAGGAGGCGTCTGCCAGGGCTTGGGGTTTCAGCAGGCGCAGGGCTGAAGCCCCGAGCCTTGGCAGGTGCGCCCTATGGGGCTGAAGCCCGGCTCTCGAATTTCTGAAGATTATCGCATGTGGCTCAGAGTGTCAGTAAGTTTGGCCACCCCAGGTATGTATGTGTGTATATGTTATTCTCACAGAAAATAAGTTGATAATAACATAGTAAAAGCATCCTGACTGGCTAATAATTAAAACCACGGTGTGTTTTAATGTGCTGCAAAGAGCTGCAGGAGACACATTGAAGAGCCACTTGCAGCTCACGAGCCGCAGTCTGAGTACTCTGACCGAGGGGGTTGCGAAAGCCTTCAGCAGATTACAAGGACGCTTTAGATTGTTTGATAGATAGCTACATTTATATTCCCAAGTGCTCTACTGCTGGCAAACGGCTCCCACTAACCCATATATAGAGCTGGCCTATACCACAGCACTGCACCCAGAACAAGTGTTAGAAAGCACAAGAATCTTTTCCTCTGCAAAGGTCTCTTCAGTTAATGGCCTTGGTCCAGCTATTCTCCTGTATAAAATTCAACTACAGACATTATTTCACTCATGTGCAAAATCCAGCAGAATCACAAGTAATCCATGAAAGAAAGACAGACAGACCGACCCATGGCAGCAGCCAATTAACTCCAAATAAAACCATCTGACTAAGTGCAGGTTTCTTATTGCTACACAGTACAATTAAGCAAGTGGCAACTTTGACACTTTCCAAGTTTGAGCTGAGCTCTGGGGTCTGAAGGTTACTGACACATGCATTGTTAACAAGAAAAGAACTTGCAAGTGACCCATCAGTACCTGTGGTGTCAACTTGAGGCAGGAGACGAAGAAAGATGGGCCGTGCATAGGGAGGCAGCACCTTCTGTAGCTCCTGATACAAAGCATTAGGACTCAGTTTCGCTTTTGGATCTGCTATTGCTGCCATTCCAGCTTTCCCTTCAACCCCTGAAATAAAACAGCAGAACTCAGAGCGTACAGGACAGAGAGAATGATTCTGGATTGGACTTTAGACACTGGGTACAGGTGTAAATACAGATACCCACCTGAACCTTACCCTTTTCTCCCTCAGTTGCAAGTGAGGGCAGCATGGAAGAGGTACCATGCTTTAACCATTGTGGTAGGGAACTCCTTGCAATTCTGATGGACTTGGAAGGAAACCACTTCCAGCCCTCCTCAGTCAAAGGTAAGGTCACAATGTCCTTATCTCAGAAAGCTAATCCAACTCCATCTTGTTAAGCTTCCTCCTCCACCCAGACTCAGTTTGCGATAAAAGCAAGGAGACTGAACAGCCTTTTAATGGGAACTTTCCAACCAGACACTTGCTTGAAACAGTTTCCCTTTTCATAAAGGGACTTTTCCTCTTGCTCAGTGTAACTTTCTCCAGACCCTTTATTTGTGCCCAGAGAATTTAAGAGCCATTTATTTATGTTTTATAAAGGCTCATTTTGTTCTGTATCAGTTCCTCACACCAGAGACCCAGGTAACATGACTGACAGCTATTGGGAGATACAGCAGACAAGTCTCTCAGCATTGGAGTGGCAGCTCCCAAAGTGAGCCCAGTGACAAGCATCCCTCCAACCCCATCCCCACTCCCCTGGGGATTATACCAAGATGCATGTTCCTGTATGGAATCAAACAGGAGTCTCCATGGAATCCTGAAGATTACTTTCACCAAGAATTTCTGCTGAGCACAAACTATAAACAGGCTGAGACATCAAACACACGAGTCTCCTCCTTCCTATTTCTCATCCTTAAACAAGCCCTTTCTTTTTAAGAATAAGTCATTATAAACCAAGGTGGAAAGCATGCACTAAACACTCCAACACTGAGCTGAACTATCTGGAGATCAGAGCTCTCTGGGCACCCAGACAGATTGCTTCTTAGTTGGATTCAACCACTAACGATCACACCTTTCCCCCATGTGTACTGATCTCACCAACAGCAGCATAAGTTACAAGTACTGATTAGTGAATTATCCCTGGGGCCTTCATTTCACTGCTCACGATGAGTGCTGGCCAAATCAGACTCCTCTGTTGCCCTGCCTACCTTCCCCCATTTTGGGGCACCCTACTCCATCAGAGATGGTCAATTTCAAATTGTCCTGGGGAATAAGATACACAATTTGTATATCTGCCTGACTTGCCTCCCCCCTGAATCTTGGGAGTTCTAGGTCTCTAGTTACCTGGTACCTCCACTCCATACACTGCAACATCCGTTTGACTGAGGATGTGACTCAGGATTCCCTCTACTTCTGTGGTGGAGACATTTTCCCCTCGCCACCGAAATGTGTCCCCACTACGGTCTTTGAAGTACATGTAACCAAGTTCATCCATCACTAACACGTCTCCTGTGGGGGAGAGAAGCCACAATCAATCTCAGTACTTGATTAAGCAACACTAGGCCCTGCCTTTCAGCCCTTGAATATGTCATCTAGGTCCAGCACATGCAGTTAAAGAGAAGACTATTCCTACCTACCTCCCAAGAGTGTGGAGCTAAATCAGTGGCCATTTCCCCAGTGCCTACAGGATCTGCAGCTGGAACAGGATGAGGGAAAGAAACAAGAGAGAAAAGCTAAAGCAATAAGGGGTGGGGTAGAGAGAATCCATCTCTATGGGTTTTCTGTTTGTAGTTCATACATTCTATATTGAATCTAGAATACTACGCAGATGGCAGCAGAACAAAACCCTAAGATAAGATTTCTTGTCAGCCTCTACAAAGAGCTGATTAAACCCTGGGAGCTGTAAGAGCCATTTCCCCTGTCCAGTGACTGAAACATATCTGTGTCTAACACTGATGAAGCCAGCACTTGTTCTGACAGTACCTGAAAGGTATGCCCGGTCCCCTTTTTGGAACACATTGCATGCTATCTTCTTATTGGTGGCACTCTCATTGACATAGCCATCAAACCTGCGCAAGGGGTCCTGCTGGTTTATTCTACCCACAAGAAGGCCTGGCTCCCCTAGAAAAAACAGGAGAAGACCCCATGAGATTACAACTGCTAACAAGTTTGGCCATTGTGCTGGCAGTTTTTGCAACACAGACTTACTTAATGCAGGTTACTATATTGCTGTATGATATATTTTGTTGAGCTGGGCTACTTTTGAAGCAGAGACCTGGAAGTGAAAGGCTTCATATCCCATTACTCGTTCCTTGAACCAGCTAATGCCCATCTGGTATTCTTGTAGAACAGTTAAAGCTTTGAGAACTTGGTGTACACAGTAACATTTACCTGGGCAGCAGGGGATGCAGAGCCCACTAGAGTCGCGGATCAGCTCCATGGTGTCTTCATTTACCTTCACCAAGCGAATGGGATAAACATTGGGCAAAATCCGGCTGTTGAAACCACAGGCTCCAACCTTTCAAGAGATGGCCCAAGACACATGAGGAAGTGAAGGGCTAAAATGAATCATTTAGCCTTTGAGTTGCCTGTTCCTTGCTATATCTGGCTGTCTACCTTCTCCTAAAAAAGGTGTGGGTGGGAATTTTCTAATCATTCCCTATTAAAAAAGGAAATCATCCCCCACCACCACCAAGATGAGAATTTGTCCTGTAAAAGTGGCGCAGACAAAAACAATCACAGATTTAGCTCCCTGCAGCCCAGTGATAGGGTCCCAAAAGACACTGTGCAAAGCAGCCAAGAAAACAGGCAGAAAGTACATCTCCCTCTGTACTGTATCCCTCTTACTATATATTTCTCCCCTTGCACTGTAGCCACCCACTGCATACCTTTCCATCCAAGTTAGCAATGCTGCAATTACACTCTGTGGCTCCATAGAACTCTCCAATCTGTTTAATTCTGAAGCGCCTTGTAAAGTCTTCCCATATTGTGGGTCTCAATCCATTTCCCACTGCAAGTCGCACGTGATGTTGTGCTTCTGCCTCCCGTACTGGCTGGTTCAGAAGATACCTGCAGATCTCCCCAATATACTGAATAATCTGAGGAAGCAAACACAAATATAAATCAGTCTCCACGAGACCTTTATGATGCCCTGGGAACAGCTGAAACATATGGATACAGAAAGGTAATCCCATAAATAATGCCGCTATCTCAGCACCTCCATTATTAAATTTATTGTGGTAATGTCCAGAAGCCTTAATTACAATTGGGTATCCTTCTGCTGGGTACTGCACAAATATAAAATAACAGTCCGTGCCCCAAAGTGCTTACACTCTAAACAGACAGAAGATGACGACAAGGAGTGAGGAGAGGGGTACTGCATGCAAGCAAAGTGACTAGGGGGATGGGGGCACAGTGCTAGTGCCATTTCCTGAATATTTATTATGGGTCATGGTGTGGAGCAAGGAAAGGAGTTAATATGACTAAGGCCATACAGAAATGGAAGGAAGAGGGATAATGTGTGGTAGGGAGGGAAGGATGGAGAAGAGCACAGAGGGTGGGGAAATGGCAAGGCTGGCAGTAGAGGGACTGCCAAGAAGGGTGGGGAATGGAGGTTGGACCAACAACCAATCAGCAGAGGGGAAATAATACCCAGAGTTCAAATAAAGTGCAGTGTGCTAACAATACTGGTGTCCAAAGACCCTGCATGTTCCTCCCCTTCTTGCAGCTGCTGCTGAGCAGCCATGGCTGGCCTCATCTCAGAAAGTCCTGTTCTACTTCCTCTAACCATAGTTTGCATCAGAGGATCTCAGATAAGCCCCTCTCTCCTCACCCCTGGAGGAACCTGCTCTGCTCCTCCCCTACAGTTGTTATCCTGAACTCCAGCGAAGCTCATGCCTGTCCAAAAATGGGCTGCTCCTAATCATAAGGTCCTTTTAAGAGCAGGGGCTCATGGGAATGCTGCTTTTTTTGGGTCAGAATGCAGTTAAAAGTGGTTCAAAACAAGCATCTGGAGCCATAGGCAATAAACATAGAACTTTCAATACCAGCCTCTGAGATACATAACAGCAATGCCAATGGGGGAGGAGAAAGAAGACTTGTGATCAGTCCAGTCCTCCCCGTATTGTGCCTGTCACGCTACGTATCAAGCAGAAGATCCTCCTGTAGTAGATCTGCCTGCTATTAGAAGAGAGATAGTCGTGTTTAAAGCCAGGATTTATCTTCTCTCTTAAGCTTCCATACAGAACCCAAAATAGACATCTGGAACTGGCTTTCTGTCAAGTAAGAAACCCTCCAAGAGCTGAGAGATTCCAGATGACTCCTCTTCTTCATGTGCCAGCAACCCATTCTCTGACTGTCTAGCTCCAAAGAATGTTTGAAGTTACTACACGTGTGTATTATTAATTACATTATTGCAAAAGTCAGAGGTGTTAGGGCTGGGAAGGGACTACTGGTGCACTCATGTTTTATATCTATATGGAGGTTATGAATCTTATAATTCATTTTTCTATATTGTATTTTAACAGGACTATAGATAAAACTCCAGTGGCAAGTTAAGCTCATTGGAATTGTGAAGTTCGGGGCAGAATTTACCACTTCATCTCTATGCACCATATTTCCTGATATTCCTCTTTTGCTCATTTAGGAATGGACTGGCTAAAGATGTTAGACTGATTGATGTTAGTCCAGCATGCTCTATATCATCAGGTGGGAAACCCAGATTCCACTTCTTGTCTTTGTCTCCTGTAGTCATCAGGACCTGGAAGCAACACAGATTTGGCAATGAAGGCTTACAGTCTAAAGTCTCAGGAGTGGTAGTGGAGCTGAGGTGTGATGCTAGCTGGAGAAGTAAGAGGGCTTGCAGATGAATGCTTGAGGTGGATGGCAGGGAAAAGTCAGAGCTGATACCTGGAGATTCCCTGCTGAAGCTAGAAATAATCCCACTGCCCAAATTAGTTTGCTCCCATATACTCCAGGCTGCAGAAACATGGCAGAATTCAAGACACTGCTTACTGTGCATTTGTATTTTGTACAATCATCCCAAAAGCGACTGGCTGAGAACTTCTTCCTGATCACCACAGTGAGGCCATGGATTAGACACTGTCCGACTCCCATGATGTTACCTGGAAGACAAAGCAGGGCAGGATATCAGTGCTGGCTCTGGCTTCAATCACTTTGGATAAACTAATTTACAACAATACTTGAAGGTCCTCAACAGCACCAGAAGCAACCTGGGCACTGGGATAGGCAGCAATACTGTGAACCTTTGCTTCCTGAGGAGGAAGCATACCTGCTGAGTGATAGAGTGGCAGGCAGTTGTAGAGGATATCCTCAGGGCGCATTCTGTAGGCATAGTACCCAAAGGCAGCTATGCGGTAGTACCTGCAAGAACACAAGGGATGTTAAGGAATGGAAATGAACACAGCACCGAGGGCTTGGCTACACTTGCAAGTTAGAGCGCATTAAATCAGCCTTGGGCACCCTAACTCCTGAAGTGTCCACACTGGCAAGGCACGTAGAGCACCTGGACTCCGTGGCTGGAACACCCCTGGTAATGCACCTCCACGAGAGGCATAGAGCTTGCTGCGCCTCGGCTGAAACGCCAAGGTGTCAGTGTGGATGACATGTTGCATTACTGCACTGTGATTGGCCTCCAGAAACGTCCCATAATCCCTTGAAGTCAAGTGGCCACTCTGGTCATTGTTTTGAACTCGGCTGCAGGCATAGGTATATCCCCTTTCAAAGCTCCGTTTCTGACAGCACGCTTATCTGCTCCGAGACACAAAGCAAACCATTACTGTGGAATGCTCCTGCTGCAGAGGCAGGTGTGTGTGCACGCGCGTGAGAAAGAGACAGACAGACGATGGCGGCTGATGTCGGGGTTTCCCCCTTCCCCCGCCGCTGTTTGAACTTACAAGACAGCATGCTGACACACTCTCTGCCCACCAAAACACACTCTCTCCCCCCACATAAACACTCCACCCCACTCCCCCATTTGAAAAGCACGCTGCAGCCACTTGCACACTGGGATAGCTACCACAATGCACTGCTCTCTGTGGCATTGCAAGAGCTGCTACTGTGGCCACGCCACTGCACTTGCAGCTGACAGTGTGAACACATGGCAGCGCTTTCCCTGCTGCTGTCTCCTAGGGCTAGTTTAACTCCCAGTGCTCTACATCTGCAAGTGTAGCCATAGCCTGAGTATCACTGAATGAAGAGCAGCTTCTCTTCAGCTCCTCACCTGCTGTGCACCACAATGGCAGCCTTTGGCATTCCTGTCGTGCCAGATGTGTAGATATAGAAGAGCCGATCTGGAGAACAGAAACACGAGCCAGGCATATGACAGATTCTCTTCAGCTGTTTAATCCCTTTTTCTGTGCAGGGCTAGGTTTTAGCTTTGCTCCTATCAGTGATCTGCTGATCACGAGTGACTGCTTTGATCTAGTGCTGGCACAGGAGAGGGTAAACTAATATTGTTGGCACAGAAGCCACATTACAGCCCTAGCAGAGAGAACCCTTGATGCCAGTAAACTTCACCCATAAAAACAGAGGGTGAAAGACAGCCTCAATTCTAATCTTTGAATCAAAAATGCAGGACCCTAAGGGCATGCATTTTTCTTCTCCAAATTGCCTTGGCATTAGGCCAACTGCCTGAATCAGATGCTACTGGGGAGATTTCAGAGTAGCAGCCGTGTTAGTCAAAAAGAACAGGAGTACTTGTGGCACCTTAGAGACTAACACATTTATCTGAGCATAAGCTTTCGTGGGCTAAAACCCACTTCATCGGATGCATGCAGTGGAACCCTAACCCAACCTGTGAACTCCTTTGACTAAAATGTCAAGTCTCACAAACCCCCTCCTAAAAATTAATATTTCCAGGGATTTTCTCCTTTACCCGAGTATAAATTACAAAAGCAGTGATCTTGGAAATATAAAATTTGTTTTTATGACATGCTTATTACACACTATCACTTATTAATCATTACAGTATTTTTATTACATTATTAAAATGGCAATATTCTTCCAAGATCTCACTTTTGTAGCTTGTATCACTTTGAATAAGCCTGTAGTAAGACAAGGCTCCTATGTTTCATCAAGGAGTATCAGATGTGAAACAGCATGAAGGTATTTAAGAAGCCAACTCAAAGAGTTCCTCCTACACAAGTATTCAGGTCTTGAGCAGTCCAGGCAAACAACGCACGTTACAACAAAGCTTAAATTTGTTTTTTAAATCATTATGAAAAACAATACTAGCTGCCTATTTAATTTTAAAAACAGCAAAAAATACCCACCTCCCTTTCGATTTCTTATAAGGAGTCTTGAAGTTTAAAAATCTCCTCAGTGCAAGAGATATGCTTGCTTTGATCTGCTTAGCTCTTGGAAGTCCAGGCTGCTGGCCCTGTGCTGCCCAGGGTCCCTAGGGACAGCTCTGTCCGCCATTAGGGAATTTTTTCCAGAGAACCCCCTGTAACATTTCACGAACCCCAGTTTGGGAACCACTGTCCTACAGTAACAGTTACTAAAATGGGAGGAACACACTCATCAACAGTGTTACTCATCTCACAGGTGTAATATAGCCTATTTCTGATTCTATTAAACATGAAACACTACTATCTAGCCAGTTCCCTTCCTTTTCTCCTCTTCTCCACAATTAAAAAAAATAGAGAGGGGTGAGGTCATTAGTAATGAAACCAAACCACACAGCCTACATATTAGGGGGAAATTGAGGGAATCTCTATAAATAGGAAAACCCTTCTTCACCTTTCCTAAATACGAGCAGGCTACTCATCTGGTTTCTCTTGAGTTTTTAGACACACACACAGTTATAGCAAGTCCTTCCTCTTTCATCTGGATCTGGTACCAGTAATAGTGATTGGAGTTGAGGTCATGGGTAACAGCACTCTCCTTCCCTCAGTTAGTAAAATATATCCATTCTCTAAACCTAGGAAACCTTAGGAAGCCAATGAACTCCAGTGACAGATATTCACCCAGAATATATTACAGTTAGGATGCTGCCTTTTGCCAACCTTTAGCCTCACTTTTCTCTTTTATACACGGTGGTTCAAAGTTGGGTTAGGATTACTCTCTCCTTCACTGCTTGCTTAGTTGCCCATTCAGTCATTACCATGTCCCAAAAGAAGGACTCCTCGAGTTTCAGGTCTCACACTTATACATTCATCACAGGAAAATAAGCTCACTGAGAAACTTACCATCTAAACCTTTGGCTGCAATCTGATCTGGAGGAGATTTCGATGCAGTACTCAGAAGAGGATCAAGGTATTTAGTCTCCACAGGGACAGAGTCTGGGTTAAAATCTCCAGAGCAGAACTTCACCATGTTCTTGCCCAGCATCCCATTCACTTCAGATATTGCTGCAAAACACAACTACCTCGGTTACAACAAGCACAACAGTCTGGGCCACAGTAACAACATTGTCAATACTGACTAATTCTTTCTTTGCATCTAATAAGACATCTGCAATGCCAAGACCAGAAAAGCCAGAGACCTACTGAAATACTGAGATACCTATCCAAGTAATGCTCAAATTACCATGACCTCAGTATCCTAGATCCAACATGAGACCTTACTGCAAATTTAGGCAAAATTATCTTTTTATCCATTTTTGTCGCATGAGCTGCAGCTCAGCAGTCTAGAAGGATTTCAAGGCCAATGGTTCAAAGATACATTCAGAATCCCCAAATTAGATATGTTAATAAACTGTGGAAGAAAGTTTAGTTCAACAGCAATATAATGCACCATGTCCAATATAAAGAACAGTGTCCAGTCCATACACTTAAACTCATTGTGTAGAACAGTGGTTCTCAAATGAATTTTTGCTGCAAATTCACAATGGCTGCAGTTTTTGACAGTTAAAATTATACTAGTGCCACTCTAATCATGTGGTTATTTGGAAGCGTCATGTAAATAAAATAATAAACCTTTTTGATGTAAGGAGTATTTACTATTAATACCACAAAAGTTACACAGTTATTATGAAATATGTCAAAGTATTTTTAAAAAAAAGTTTCATGCCCCCCAAAAGTCGTGGAGGCCGCATACGAAGTCCTTGGTGCTGCACTTGAGAATCACTGGCATAGAGGACACACAATGTGAAGTTAACCAGAGATTATAAAAATACAACAGGATAGGAAATGAATACACCTAACATTACAGATAACCTTCCTTTTCTCTCTGTGCACAGATGCAAAACTTCTGGCGTGCAGAGTTTCTAATCCTCTTTACAGCTCCAAGGAGACCACACCTAACTAATGAACTCAGTCCTGGGCAACTCAATACCAGGAAGACACTGACATAAGAGCAGAAGTAATATTTGTAGCTACCCACAATTAGGGTGACCAGATAGAAACTGTGGAAAAAAAGGGATGGGGGGTGGGGGATAATAGGCGCCTATATAAGTCCAAAAAAAAAAAAAAAAATGGACTGTCCCTTTAAAAACGGGACATCTGGTCACCCTATCCACAATACTACTCTGTAAGATGATGGATAAGACTTCTCCCCCTTTAGTAACTGATCAGCAGTGATTCAATTTTCTCATTCTGTTCCCAGTGAAACCCAAATGAGGGAGGAAAGGAACCTTTCTAGGAAACATGCCCTAAGTCCCTACTCAGAACTACTACTACTTCAGTGAGAGCTTGCCTCAATCAGAACTAAGTAAGAACTTCAGGAGTTAGTCCTTAATGTGTGCCAACTCTCAGGTGTCTCACCTGCAGCCAGCTCTCCTCCAAAGATCACAGCCTTTGCCCCTGAGGTTGTCACACAGTAAACCAAAGAATCCAGACGCAAATTGAAGTTAATGAGAGCTGCCTCAATACCAACTTTTGCCATCCCAAGCCAGAGGCCCACGAACTCAGGACGGCTCTCCATGAAGATGGCAATGACATCACCCAGACGGAACCCCTGCTGGTAGAAGAAGTTAGCTACAGCATTGGAATACTCATCCAGCTGCCGGAACGTCCATTTCTCATCATTGGCCTCATAGATCAGAGCCACTTTGTCAGGGTGCCTGCAGACGACATCGTGGAAGATCTTTGGAATAGTGTTTTTGGTTCGCTGATGCTTTCGCAACTCATACTTGACTCGAATCAGCACCGAGAGGCCACTGCAGCAAGGAGAGGAAAGTCATAATTCTAGCAGAAAGTACAACACCCCTCACATGGTTTAACATACAGTCCGATATATTTTGACTCATGCTTCTACACTGCTGTATGCGGCTTGAAAATTTCACTCACCGGGTGGGGGGGGGGGGGGGGGGGCGGCGGTTGGACAGGAAATAATCTTTCTCTGAAGAGTTGGGAGCCCCAATCTATAAATTTCTGCAAAATCTAAGGTTTATTGTTAAATAAAGCAAGTTTCTTTCTAGCCCTTATAGTTCAGCACTTACAAATGTGAACCAGTGCAGTGCCATGTTTCTACAGTTTCTGGGCCTCTGCTGCCCCCAGGGCTTCTCCTACAACTTCAAAGTGAAAGTGAATAGACTCTAATCAGAGAGACAAGGTGGAAGAAGTAATATCTTTTATTGGACCAACTTCTGTTGGTGAGAGAGACAAGCTTTCAAGCTTACACGGCTCTTCCTCAGGTCTGGGAAACGTACTCAGAGTGTCATAGCTAAACACAAGGTGGAACAGTTTGTTTAGCATACAGAGTTAATACACTTCAAGGGACCTTTAAAGGTGAAGTGGCCAGTTAACACCTTTCCAGTCATAGAGAGGAAGGGGTGGGGGGGAAGTGTGTGTGGGGGAGTTAGTGGATTATAGATTGTTGTAATAAATCATAAATCCTGTGTGTCATAGATTCATAGATTCTAGGACTGGAAGGGACCTCGAGAGGTCATCGTGTCCAGTCCCCTGCCCTCATGGCAGGACCAAATACTGTCTAGACCATCCCTGATAGACATTTATCTAACCTACTCTTAAATATCTCCAGAGATGGAGATTCCACAACCTCCCTAGGCAATTTATTCCAGTGTTTAACCACCCTGACAGTTAGGAACTTTTTCCTAATGTCCAACCTAGACCTCCCTTGCTGCAGTTTAAGCCCATTGCTTCTTGTTCTATCTTCAGAGGCTAAGGTGAACAAGTTTTCTCCCTCCTCCTTATGACACCCTTTTAGATACCTGAAAACTGCTATCATGTCCCCTCTCAGTCTTCTCTTTTCCAAACTAAACAAACCCAATTCTTTCAGCCTTCCTTCATAGGTCATGTTCTCAAGACCTTTTATCATTCTTGTTGCTCTTCTCTGGGCCCTCTCCAATTTCTCCACATCTTTCTTGAAATGCGGTGCCCAGAACTGGACACAATACTCCAGCTGAGGCCTAACCAGAGCAGAGTAGAGCGGAAGAATGACTTCTCGTGTCTTGCTCACAACACACCTGTTAATACATCCCAGAATCATGTTTGCTTTTTTTGCAACAGCATCACACTGTTGACTCATATTTAGCTTGTGATCCACTATAACCCCTAGATCCCTTTCTGCCGTACTCCTTCCTAGACAGTCTCTTCCCATTCTGTATGTGTGAAACTGATTTTTTCTTCCTAAGTGGAGCACTTTGCATTTGTCTTTGTTAAACTTCATCCTGTTTAACTCAGACCATTTCTCCAATTTGTCCAGATCATTTTGAATTATGACCCTGTCCTCCAAAGCAGTTGCAATCCCTCCCAGTTTGGTATCATCCGCAAACTTAATAATCGTACTTTCTATGCCAATATCTAAGTCGTTAATGAAGATATTGAACAGAGCCAGTCCCAAAACAGACCCCTGCGGAACCCCACTCGTTATGCCTTTCCAGCAGTATTGGGAACCATTAACAACAACTCTCTGAGTACGGTTATCCAGCCAGTTATGCACCCACCTTATAGTAGCCCCATCTAAATTGTATTTGCCTAGTTTGTCGATAAGAATATCATGCGAGACCGTATCAAATGCCTTACTAAAGTCTAGGTTTACCACATCCACTGCTTCTCCCTTATCCACAAGACTCGTTATCCTATCGAAGAAAGCTATCAGATCGGTTTGACATGATTTGTTCTTTACAAATCCATGCTGGCTGTTCCCTATCACCTTACCACCTTCCAAGTGTTTGCAGATGATTTCCTTAATTACCTGCTCCATTATCTTCCCTGGCACAGAAGTTAAACTAACTGGTCTGTAGTTTCCTGGGTTGTTTTTATTTCCCTTTTTATAGATGGGCACTATATTTGCCCTTTTCCAGTCTTCTGGAATCTCTCCCTTCTCCCATGATTTTCCAAAGATAATAGCTAGAGGCTCAGATACCTCCTCTATTAGCTCCTTGAGTATTCTAGGATGCATTTCATCAGGCCCTGGTGACTTGCAGGCATCTAACTTTTCTAAGTGATTTTTAACTTGTTCTTTTTTTATTTTATCTGCTAAACCTACCCCCTTCCCATTACCATTCACTATGTTAGGCATTCCTTCAGACTTCTCGGTGAAGACCGAAACAAAGAAGTCATTAAGCATCTCTGCCATTTCCAAGTTTCCTGTTACTGTTTCTCCCTCTTCACTAAGCAGTGGGCCTACCCTGTCTTTGGTCTTCCTCTTGCTTCTAATGTATTGATAAAAAGTCTTCTTGTTCCCCTTTATTCCCGTAGCTAGTTTGAGCTCATTTTGTGCCTTTGCCCTTCTAATCTTGCCCCTGCATTCCTGTGTTGTTTGCCTATATTCATCCTTTGTAATCTGTCCTAGTTTCCATTTTTTATATGACTCCTTTTTATTTTTTAGATCATGCAAGATCTCGTGGTTAAGCCAAGGTGGTCTTTTGCCACATTTTCTATCTTTCCTAACCAGCGGAATAGCTTGCTTTTGGGCCCTTAATAGTGTCCCTTTGAAAAACTGCCAACTCTCCTCAGTTGTTTTTCCCCCCAGTCTTGATTCCCATGGGACCTTACCTATCAGCTCTCTGAGCTTACCAAAATCCGCCTTCCTGAAATCCATTGTCTATTGAGTCCAGGATTTTTGGTGTCTAGCAAAGTAAAGAATTTAAGTTCCCAGGCTCCTCTTTTGTAGGTGTTGTGCAGGTTTCCTATGAGGACTGAGAGGTCAGTGCATGAAATGCCCCAGCAACTATGTGGGTGAAATGAGACAATCACTACACTCTGGAATGAACTCTCACAGAAAAATTATAAAAGACAAACACCATGTCATCTATAGGTGAACACTTTTCACAAAGCGATCACTCTATATCTGACCTCTCAGTCCTCATCTAGCGATGGCAAAAATCTAGTGAACCATGACATATCCCTACAACATTAGGAGGATGCATAACAGCACAAAATAAAAATCTCTATTGGTTACAGCTGATGGGAACATAGTATATATTTATGCACCAGTTTTATTTGACCTCAAGCCCCAAGACTTCTTAGGTCTGATTTGTCTATTTCTCTTTGTTATGCTGGATGCCAATAAAGTGGGAGATTTTTTTATCAGGATAAACACTGAGGCTGTGTCTACACTACAGACCTTACAGCTGCACCGCTACAGCTGTGCCGCTGTAAGGTCTCCCACATAGCCACTTTTTGACAGCGGGAGAGAGCTCTCCTGCCAGTATAATTAAACCAACCCCAACGAGCGGCCTCCTGCCGACATAGCACTGACCACACAAGCATTTTTGTCAGTGTAACTTATGTCAGTCAGGGGTGTGTTTTTTCACACCCCTCACCAACAAAAGTTTTGCTGACAAAAGTGCTAGTGTAGACAAAGTCTGAGTTCATAATGGGACTCAGAAGTTTCTCTCAGAGATGCCTCTGGATCCTAAGGCCAGTCTTCCATAAAGAAAGAAAAACACACATTCCACAGAGGAGTCTGACTCATAGGCTATTGGCCTGAGCCAGCTAAAGCAGTGTTCTCTAATTGGAAGTCTGGACCACTGCTGTCCCACACGGAACAATGATTGCTGGCTATATTTCTGTTATGTTGGAGAGACAGAGCACCACAGCGAGCCTCTTTAGACACTTAGATAGACACAGACCCCACACACACATAATCCACAGCAAATTTAATTTGAATACGTTAACCAAATTAAAAAAAAGACATGTTGACAGAAGACATGGATGAGACGATTACAGATCCTTATTTTAAGGATTTCATTTAGGGGGACTGTAAAACGGGGAGCCTGCTTTCTCAACAAGGAAATAATTGCAAATACATTTTGTTTTAGAACAACGCTTGCCTGCCAGAACATGCTTTGCAATGTCCTAGTATTATGTTATAAGCTTAGTAATTTGCAGATCCTGTTGGAACACACAAAAGTATTTCCATAATTCCATAAAGAAAGTTTAAAAACAAAACCACAGCTTGGACATGTATCATTAACTCATAATCTGAGCTTTAACAGAACAGAGGCAGACTTCCCACGTAGAAAAGCCATACAATTGTGATTGGGGACGTTGTTTCTTGTCAGAGAAAAACCTCCAGTGTATTGCTCTTCATATGCATCTTCTTACCATTCAAACCCCTAAACTGTTCCAGGAATGGTGGTGAGAGATGGTCTCTTAATGCTGCCAAATGAAGACTGTGGGGGAGGGAGAAGATAAAACAATAGTCTACAAATAACTGGAGGAAGCAAACACTAAGGGGGGGGTGAGGGAAGAGATTGTTTAGGATTTATGAGGGAGCATAACTAGAAGTTAATGGATAAAATGAACAGAGGAAAAATTTAGGCTGAGTAACTGAAAATCCACAGACTGTGAAATCTACTAGACCCTGGAATAGTCTCACAAGGAAAGGAGTGGTCTTTTCTGATTTCTCTAGTTTCTATTACATCGGTTATGGGGCAGGAATTCATTTCCTAAAATCTAACTCTGGATTCTTCACACTTATATTGTTTTGTTTCTGTTGAAGACACTCATGGTCTGTCTCAATTTCGATACTTATTGTAATTTCTCAATAGACAGAGAATTAAATATGCTAAAACATACTACCATAGCATCAACACCCAAATGAGAATACCCACCTGGACCCTACTTTCCTAAAGGGGAGGGTGGTGGCTGAATTTTCTTTATCATCACATAGGAAATAGTTGTCCAACAGGAGTTTGCACGAAGCCCCCAAAAGTTGAAAGGTTATTTATTACCAGCACTGTAAAAGCCTTACATCCCCATGACTGACAACAGCAGGAACCCTGGTCAGCAAAGCCATAGGATGGGGGAGGGGGTTGTTTGAGAAACAAGCTGCAGGCATTTTGTGAGACTGAGCTGGCCTTTCATGGTGACCCTATACTGAGCTGTGCCAGAGACAGAACAGAAGAGCCTTTTCACTTGTTAGCTACCCTTTTCACATTCTGAAGGGGCTTTATTCTCTCTATTTATTTTCTGCCATTATTCCTCACTTGCCATGCAATCAGGAGGAAACAGTCCTTCAAAGTCCAGTGACAGCCACAGTAAAGCTAGGCAGTCTCTGGTGATCACAAGAGCCCTAAATCCTTTAGAACAAAGGAGTTCCCTCACAGAAGCCCAAGAGGCACAGAACTAAGTGAGACACTAATTACAGAGTCTCTGGCTGCCCCAGGAGGTAGGGGAGAGACTAAAGACTGATGTCTAAATCACAAATTATTTTTTAAAAATCTATAAACTTAATCTTGACTGACTGTCCCTTAAACTTTAGCAGGAACAAGATACTTTGCTTCTGTAACACTTTCCACACACTTTAACAAATGTTTTACAAACCTCTTGTTACATTTCACAATCAGAACATTTCCTTAATGCAAGTCCTCATTCTGAGCCATTCAACTTATCGGTGTTCCTAGATAAACTAAGCCTTTCAAGCCACAATTCACTTCCCCTCACATAAAGAACAGACAATAAACAGAAAAAACTCTAACTGCAAATTAAACCTTGAAGCGGTCAAGCTTAATGACACAAAACCAATTTATTATAAGTTCTTACTCCAAGCACCTTTCCAAACATTTCAGGAATTATAAGGTGGAAAGGTTTCAGCTAGGGTCCAGAAACATTATAGTCTCCGTAGGTATATTTCCAACACTCTAGGTCATAATTCCCCTGCTATGCTGCTAATGCAAGTTGTTAGAGTTGAAATAGATACAAATTTATTGTTAGTAGTGAAAGGTTATTTTATGGAAACACAAAACCAACACATTACAGAATAAGATGAAGGCCCGCAAAGCAACACTTACAAGAGATCCCTCAGAGCCGTCTTAAAGATGATACGGAGAAACCTCCATCCTCCGCTGCCAATGTAAACGCCCAGTGTGGCTGCCAGACTCCATGACCAGGGGACACCAAAAAACCGCATAAGCCCAAGTGAGCCCAAGGAAGCAGTGCAAACCCCAATCATGTGCATTCTAGAAAGAGAGAAAAGTTTAAATATGATCACTGCGAGACTCGACCCAGACCCCCTAACTGATCACAAACAAAAGTCCAGGGATACATCCTAGAAACCAGATGCACAGAGCCATCACATTGTTCATGGGACTCCCATTCATAAATGAGTTTAGTGACTGACAGTGACAGTGGCAAGATAACTGGGAACATGAGTCTTCCATTATTTCTCACAAATTTCTGGACTATGCAAGTGTTTAGATTCACAAGTTCTTTCTGGATGGCTGACATGCCAAAACCCAACTGACATTTAGCCACAGGCCAAAATTATTACAACCCAGAACAGCTTTGAAATAGCAGTTTTCCAAACTAAACGAGGACATTTTGATACAGAAGCTGGATTTAATTATATTTATTTCAATTACCAAAAGACAAAAAAAATCATCCACCAAACAAAACATTTGCTATGTGTCTAAAATTTGGTAAAAGTGGATGACTATTAGTCAATGAATTTGAGATGGGATTGGTGTTCCTATCATCTTGTGATGAAGGAGTCTCAGAAACATGTCTATCTTAGAGTTTTATATTGCCACCCACTACCACAGTAACTGAGCACCTTTCATGTGAAGTCAATAGCAACAGCAAAATCCCTATTAGACTTCATGGAATCTCTCGCACTTCTCCCTTCTCAAAGTAAAAACTCTGCTTGTGGTAGAATTTTGCGTGTTTTTTTAGATTTTATGAATTTCCACTATATATTGATGGCAAGGGTTTACGTAAGAATGGCCATACTGGGTCAGACCAAAGGTCCATCTAGCCCAGTATCCTGTCTTCCGACAGTGGCCAATGCCAGGAGCTTCAGAGTGGATGAACAGAACAGGCAATCATCAAGTGATCTGTCTATTGGATAGAAAGCAGTCTCAGAGTTGCAAGTGTCCTCCTTATAGTGAAAAAGCACTAGGAACTTTTGTAGTACCATGAATAGGAAAAAAAAAATCCCATTGTAGCACCTATCCCATCCCCCAGTGCAGATGAGGAGCAGGGAGGTGCATTAGTTCCACCATGGGGGGGAGGGAGTAAGGGGAAGTTTCCAGCATCTACATGAGGCAGAGTAAGAGGGACATGTGAGAAAAATCCTTTCCAGTGCCAATGGGAAATATCATCCGGACATCACATGGCTGCTTACACCATTCCAGGATGCTTCTTGCCCATCATAGGTACTGGGTTAATCCCTAGTATGGTCCTCTCCTCACAGGTACCTCAGTCACTGCCCTAGACCGTTCAGGCATCTTACCACCCTCCCCTAGACACCACGTGGGATCTCTCAGACTTCACATCCAGAAACTATGCCTCCCAACCCTCCACACCTTCACCACTGTGTCAGCCCCTTCAGGTTATACTCCACCTCCCCAGGGAGTATGTCAGCACCCCTCAGACCTCACACACCTCTAGACACCATGCCAGCCCTACTGCTTCACAATCTGAAACCCCATCCATGCACCCCCCCCCCGACTATGTCAGGACCCTCCCACACCTCCCCTCCCTAGGATCATGACAGTTGGATTACTGAACCTACCCCCATACTCCATTCCCTAGGGACCATGCCAAACCCCTCAAGACCCACAGAGCCCACCCAGGGGCACCATGTCCAGCCCCACAGGGCCAGCCCTACAGGAACTGCCCCTACTCCCTGACCTCTACCCCCAGTACTATATCAACTACAGTGCCCAGCCCCCCAACATTTACCCACTGTCCCTAGGTCAGCCCTACAACCTCTACCCTCAGACCTGTACCTGCTGCCCTGCATCAGCCCTACAACCTCTACCTCGAGCAGGTGCCAGCCGCCCGACATCTACCCGTTGCCCCTGGGGTCAGCCCTACAACCTCTACCTCAAGCCCCGTGCCAGCCCCCCCCCACCTCCCCGCTGCCCCCGGGTCAGCCCTACACCCTCTATCCCCAGCCCTGTGCCTGCCCCCTGCCCTGACATCTACCCGCTGCCCCCGGGTCAGCCCTA
>NW_020665184.1:4053007-4053301 GCF_002925995.2 Terrapene triunguis | reverse complement strand
CCCCGGAAACGGCCCGAGTCCGCTCGCGAGGGCCGGGCCCGAGGGGCGCACAGGCTCTAGACGAGCAGATCATAGAGAGGAAGAAGCAGCGGCAACGGCGAGCTCAGGGACCGGAGGGAAGGAGGAGCGCAAAGAGCCGGGGAAAGGGAAAACAGAGAGGGGGGGGTACAGAGCGGCTGGAAGGAGGAGCATAGAGAGCTGGGTGGGTATAGAAGGGCTGGAAGGAGGAGCATAGAGAGCAGGGTGGGGATAGAAGGGCTGGGGGAGATAGAGGGGCTGGAGGGAGGAGCATAG
>NW_020665184.1:4022428-4052997 GCF_002925995.2 Terrapene triunguis | reverse complement strand
CTGGAGGGAGGAGCATAGGGCGCGTGGGGAGGGGATAGAGAGGCTGGGAGAAGGAGCATGGGGAGGGAATAGAAGGGCTGGAGGGAGGAGCATAGAGAGCTGGGTGGGGATAGAGGGGCTGGAAGGAGGAGCATAGAGAGCTGGGGGAGATAGAAGGGCTGGAGGGAGGAGCATAGAGAGCAGGGTTGGGATAGAGGGGCTGGAGGGAGGAGTATAGGGCACGTGGGGAGGGGATAGAGAGGCTGGAGGGAGGAGCATGGGGAGGGAATAGAAGGTCTGGAGGGAGGAACATAGAGAGCTGGGTGGGGATAGAAGGGCTGGAGGGAGGAGCATAGAGAGCAGGGTTGGGATAGAGGGGCTGGAGGGAGGAGTATAGGGCACGTGGGGAGGGGATAGAGAGGCTGGAGGGAGGAGCATGGGGAGGGAATAGAAGGGCTGGAGGGAGGAACATAGAGAGCTGGGTGGGGATAGAGGGGCTGGAGGGAGGAGTATAGGGCACTTGGGGAGGGGATAGAGCAGTGGTCTCCAACCTTTTTATGCCTAGGATCACTTTTTGAATTTAAGGGCAACCCCTGATCTACCCCGCCCTTCCCCCCCTGAGGCCCCGCCCCTTTCCCCAAGGCCCAGCCCCACTCACTCCACTCTCTCGCCATCACTCGCTCTCCCCCACCCTCACTCACTTTCACCAGGCTGGGAGAGGGGGGTGCAGGCTCTGGGCTGGGGCCAAGGGGTTCACAGTGTAGAAGGGGGCTCTGGGCTGAGCCTGGGGCAGGGGTTTGGGGTGCAGGAGGGGGTGAGAGGTGCAAGCCCTGGGAGGGAGTTTGGGTGCAGGCAGGGCCGGCTCTAAGTTTTTTGCCGCCTCAGGCAAAAAAGAAGAGCGCCGCCCCCCTGTAAACCCCTGCCCCCCTGAGCGCCGGGCCGGGCCGCCCAAACCCCCGCCCCCTCCCCGAGCGCCGCGCCCCCCACCCCCCCGGGGCGCCCCCCCCCCCCCCCCCCCCCCCCCCCCCCGGAGCGCCACAGCTCCCCGTTCCCAGCCAATGGGAGCTGTGGGGGCGGTGCTTGCAGGCAGGAGCAGCCTGCAGAGGGAGATCCCTGCCACCCCAGCTGTGGGGTTGTGGTGGCCGTTTCTGGGAGCAGCATGGGGCTGGGGCAGGCAGGGAGCCTGCCTTAGCAGCAGCCCCGCTGCACCACCGGAGATCGCGATCGACTGGGAGATCCTCTAGGATCGACCTGTCAGTGACCACTGGGATAGAGGGGCTGGAAGGAGGAGCATAGAGAGGTGGGGGGGAGGGAGGAGCATAGAGAACCAGGGGAGGGGATATAGGGAGGAGCATAGAGAACCTGGGGGGCGGGGCTGGAGAGAGGACCATACAGGGGCGAGCTGGGATAGTATTTTTGGTTTTCCTGGGTCAGGCCTTTCTGCTGGAAACAGCACTTGCTCCCAGACACAGACAGCAGTGACCTTTCCTCTTGGCCCAGCTCTACAGGCCCATGTATGAGCCAGGCACCTGGCAGAGCCCCAAGCTAGTGCGAAGCAGAGGTGCATCATGCAGTTCTGGTGGGCGCCCTGCACTGGTGATGCACATAGCAAACAATGGGACCGTTTCCAAAAGTGACTGAAATAATCCAGAACAGAGTTACAGCTAGGAAAACAAAAACGCTTAAAACATTTTGTGGGCTGCGTATCTGTGGTGAGTTTAGGTATTCCCCTTATCAGATTCCCCCAGAGCTACCCTGATTCCCTTTCATTCTCAAACACAAAATATATGAATATGCAGAGCTCATAGGACCAGATTCTGATATCAAAATGGCGTAAATCAAGAGTAATTCCATTTAAATTAGTGACTTTACTTCTTAGTTACACAGATATAATTGCATTCAGAATCTGGTCTGTGGGAGATTTCCTTTTTTTTTTGTTTAAAAAATGGGGTATAATGTTCATACAGGGGCAGTGGGTATCACATACATATTAAAGTAACAGGACTCTGGGAGTAATTGTGTAGATTATATATCAGTTGCATCTGAGCATATTTTTGCACCCATAGTTAGTGTGTGAGGTATGTTTAAATGTTAGGGTAAACAATTTGCTTTCAGTTTCTTGTGCCCAGATGGATTTGGTATTTTATTTATGGTGATTGCATGAACATTGATATAATATAGTTTCCTCTGGTGAATTGTTTTGTTACAGAACTCAAAAGCAATTCATATATATATATATACACACACACACATATATTATAACCCAAATATTTTAACAGCATTATATGCAACAGACTGGAAATTGCAACAGTCTGAGGGACAAATCCACCAAGGCTGTAGGATGAAGCCACTGAGGCACTAGTGTCTAAAACACAGAAAACAAGTTACCACGAGAAGCAGAGTGATGATATTAAGATGTAACTCACTGTCATTACATCCTATGTGACATAAAAGCTGTGATATTGGAGAGATGTCCCTGAACCTGGCGCTGTTGTCAGTATGTGGTATGTAGTGCTTTTAATATCTAATAAATATGAATTATATGTAGTGCTGTTGATTAATCGCAGTTAACTCAAAAAAATTAATCACAATTAAAAAATTAATCGCAATTAATCACAGTTTTAATCGCACTGTTAAAAAATAGAATACCAACTGAAATTTATTAAATATTTTGGATGTTTTTCTATATTTTCAAATATATTAATTTCAATTACAACACAGAATACAGTGTACAGTGCTCACTTTATATTTTTATTACAAATATTTGCACTGTGAAAATAATAAAAGAAATAGTATTTTTCAATTCACCTCAAACAAGTACTGTAGTACAATCTGTTTATCGTGAAAGTGCAACTTACAAATGTAGATTTTTTTTTTGTTACATAAAAGCACTCAAAAACAAACAATGTGAAACTTTAGAGCCTACAAGTCCACTCAGTCCTACTTCTTGTTCAGTCAATCACTAAGACAACAAGTTTGTTTACATTTACGGGAGATACTGCTTGCCTGCTTCTTATTTACAATGTCACCCAAAAGTGAGAACAGGCGTTCACATGGCCCTTTTGTAGCCAGCTTTGCAAGGTATTTACATGCCAGATATGCTAAACATTCGTATGCCCCTTCATGCTTTGGCCACCATTCTGGAGGACTTGCTTCCATGCTGATGATGCTTGTTAAAAAAATGATGAGTTAATTAAATTTGCGACTGAACAACTTGGGGGAGAATTGCGTCTCCTGTTCTGTGTTTTACCTGCATTTGCCATATATTTCATATTATAGCAGTCTCTGATGATATCCCAGCATGTTGTTTGTTTTAAGTCACTTTCACTGCAGATTTGACAAAATGCAAAGAAAGTACCAATATGAGATTTCTAGAGATAGCTACAGCACTCGACCCAAGATTTAAGAATCTGGAGTGCCTTCCAAAATCTGAGAGGGACCAGGTGTGGAGCATGCTTTCAGAAGTCTTAAAATGCCAATGCAAAAACTACAGAACCCGAACCACCAAAAAAGAAAATTAACCTTCTGCTGCTGGCATCTGACTCAGATGATGGAAACGAACATGCGTTGATCTGCACAGCTTTGGATTGTTATTGAGCAGAACCCATCATCAGCATGGACGCATGTCCTCTGGAATGGTGGTTGAAACATGAAGGGACATACGAATTTTTAGCACATCTGGCATGTAAATATCTTGCAATGCCAGCTACAACAGTGCCATGTGAACGCCTGTTCTCACTTTCAGGTGACATTGTAAACAAGAAGCGGGCAGCATTGTCTTCTGCACATGTAAACACACTTGTTTGTCTGAACAATTGGCTGAACAAGAAGTAGGACTGAGTGGACTTGTAGGCTCTAAAGTTTGACATTGTTTTATTTTGAATGCAGTTATTTTTTGTGCATAATTCTACATTTATAAGTTCGACTTTTCATGATAAAGAGATTGAACTACAGTACTTGTATTAAGTGAATTGAAAAATACTATTTCTTATTTTTACAGTGCAAATATAAAATAAAGTGAGCACTGTACACTTTGTATTCTGTGTTGAAATTGAAATATATTTGAAAATGTGGAAAACATCCAAAAGTATTTAATAAATGGTATTCTATTATTGTTTAACAGCACGATTAATTGTGATTAATTTTTTTAATCGCTTGACAGCCCTAACTATATATATATTAAACAGTATTTGAAAATCAGTTATTTTTATCTGTCAAGTCCTGAATCTAGGGTTCTTTGTTTTCCTGCCAGAGCAACTGATATCATACACACCTAGAACAAACATTTCTCTGCATTGCCACCTCTACTTTAGGTGTTTGTGATCTCAGTAGCAAGAGAAACAACTCTGAGCTCAAGATTTTGCAAGTGGATATAAAACACACAGATTTTCTAATATTTTATTTTACGAGGTATTAAACTCCATATATCTTTGGCATAAGCTTATCATATAGCACTGAACA
This sequence comes from Terrapene triunguis, assembly GCF_002925995.2. Lineage (NCBI taxonomy): Eukaryota > Metazoa > Chordata > Testudines > Emydidae > Terrapene > Terrapene triunguis. The sequence goes on along the minus strand of NW_020665184.1, from coordinate 4,048,557 downwards.
CAGCTGGAGCTTACCTATTATATACAACACTGTATAAACTTATCAGGCTAGTATGTTATTGATTTGAGATCTTAAAACAGTTTTTCATGTTAACACTAATTCCTCTTCAAAGATCATGAGCATAATGGACCCAAATTCTTTTTTCTCTTTTTAAAGAGCGATTTTTCTGTCCTCTTGAAGAGCATTTATATGAAAGTACAATTGTTGGAAATCAGATTCACATCATCATCCTTATAAGATGCATCTCACACCATGAAAGCATGTTTTGTGCAAAAGCAATGCACAGGGTTGTCATTGAATATCTCTATTTAAGAATGTCCTCAGTGGCATACCAAAGATTGTAAAGATGCTCCCCTTCTCTCCTGCTTCCTTTAGCAACAACCATCCCCCCACCCTGCTTTCCTACCAGGGAATTGTTACAGCTTGTACCAATGACAGATCCTGGTGCATTTCTGTGATCGTTTAACAGCTGCTCTGAATGGCCCCACAGGAGCCAGGTCAACAGTTTAAGAAGATTAAAGAAGTCTTTGCAGAGTTTGATGTGTCAGATACTATTAATAGGGTGGGAGATGAAGTACAACAGGAAGACTATTGGATTTACTGTAAACCCGGGCAGAGCCTGAGCAGCAGCAGAACTGGTGCATTTTCTGACAGCATTGTGAAGGGAACAGTATGTAGAAGGAATGATCTTACTGACAAACTCCTGGAGACTTCATGAGGGGAGGCAACAGGGTGGAGGTTCCCTGAAGAGGCTGTGCAATCTTTCCTCACACTGAACTCCCAGACATAGGGATGGAATCCTGCCTTCATTGCAAAAGAGCCTCAAATTGATCAGTTGTAATTACTTATTAACTAACCTTTTATCAGCCTGATCTCCTAGGTTTAGCTAGCCATGGTTTCCCTTTTTACTGGGAAGATCCTGATTACAAACAACAAGGACTGTGATGAAGTGGACACTGAGCGTGAACTTAGCCAGAGACTGGATAACAAAGTGATGCTGCTGTATTTTGGATCTGGTGAATGCACTCGATGCCAGGAGTTTTCACCTGTCCTCAAAGATTTCTTTGTGAGACTCACTGATGAATTTTATGTGGAAAGGGCTTCCCAGCTGGTCCTGGTGTACGTGTCTCAGGATGAGACAGAGGAGAAGCAAGAAAAGTTCCTGAAGACCATGCCAAAAAGGTGGCTGTTCTTACCCTTCCAGGATGAGTTCAAAAGGTAAGATCTTAATAAACCAACAAGACAGATAATTTAATCTAATCAGACACAGATAACAGTTCACAACTGACACACAGATGATAACAGCACTTTGCACTTATCTAGCACTCTTTATCTGCAGAAGGAGTTGGGTCCCCATTATTATAGATGGAGAAACTGAAGCTCAGCAAGGGGAAGTGAGTTGTTCAAGGCCACACAGTGAATCAAAGGGGCATAGCCAGAATTAGAAATCAGGAGTTCTGACTCCCAGTCCCAAGATCACTCTACTAGGCCCAGCTGTCCCTAGGTTGAGGTTTCAGACTCATGGTAGCACATGTATTTTAAAAGTCTGTTTCGTGGGTTATTATTGGCAGTCTTTGTGAAAGGAGTGAGTTTTAAGGGTGGTTTGAACAAAGAAAGAAGACCATCTGAAGCAGAAGAGTGGGGAGAGATTCCAGTTGTACGAGAGGGAAAATAATACAAAGTGGGTGTAATGAGGAGGGAGGCTTTGGAGAAATATAGACAGCAGGAATAAATAAAGCTGGATCAGCATCAGTGCAGTTTGTTTACAACAAACTCTTCTCTGTGAGAGGCAGTGTTGTCCAGAGGACTTAGCAGCAGAGTACCTTGACTCTATTCTTATCTCTGCCACTAACTCGCTATGTGGTCTTCGGCAAGCTTTTCACTCCTCCTGCCGGTTTGTTGCTTTGCAAAATGGAGATAATGCTTTATCATTTTGCAACGCTCATTGTTACCTGGGTGAAGTGACCTAGGTATGTACAGGGAGCTGGATAAGTAAAGTGTTTTGTTATAGTTGTTTTTAAGCATTTTTTTGATATATTCCTAAGGAGTCAGAGCCATAAAGGCTCATCTAGTGCTGTGATTTCTAGACCCTCAAAGCTTTGTTACAATTGGTGTTTTCTGGCAATCTGGATACTGAGTGTTTTGTGTTCTTTTATAGTACCTGTTTATTTCTTGCTCTTAAAGGATCCAACAGAGAGATTGTCCCACCAGGCTTCTTGTGAGACACTAGAAAACACGTAAAGCAAAAGGGAAACATGCACCAAAATATTGTACCCACATTAGTGGCAGAATAAACAGCAATGTAAATAGTAGTGACTTCGAATGCTGCCTGCCCACTTGACAATAAACCTCAGCATGTTACAGCTTCAACGCTTCTTACGAATTTTAACTAGTTAGTTCTTACATCCCTCTGTGAGGCGGGTCAATGATATTAGCCCCATTTGCTGGCACAGAGAGGGGAAGTGATCTGCCCAAGTCTGTATACAGAGTCATTATGAGAAGTAGGACAAGAAAGCAGGATTTCTAGCTCACTTCCAGTTCATAGACCACTCCCATGCTGCCCTTAGGAGTCAGGAGTGTTTTCCTTCCCAGAGAAGATACTGTACGCATCATGCAATTAATCACCTAAAAAGGAGGTTTGGAAACTCACCCCACAATGCGGCAGCAGGAAGGGAAGCAGCAACATGGGTATCCCCATCACTCTTCCCAGCAGAAGGGGTATAATGTCTTCAGTGCCTTGCCCATGGAGCTCTGGGCTTTGTGATTTAAGGTTTCTTCCCTTGTTGATTTCTAGGGAGCTGGAGTTGAGGTTTGCTGTGTCCAACACACCGGTAGTGGTGGTGCTGAAGCCGAGCGGGGAGGTGATTGCTGGGAATGCGGTGGAGGAGATCAGGTGCTTGGGCACTGCCTGTTTCAGGAACTGGCAGGAGGCCGCTGAGCTGGTTGACAGAAGCTTTCTCTTGGCAGAGGACTTCGATGAGTTGGCCAAGAGGAGCATCACCGATCCGATCCGCCGCCTCAAGTACAAGCTGGACAAGAAGACAAGGAAAAAGAAGGAGACAGAGGAAGTGCTCTGTCCTGATATGGAATTATGAAGTTCCAGCGGTACATACATATGCTAGGCTTGTGGTTATCCTGAAACAGGGCTCAACTGTTTCCAGACACAAGAAGGTAGCTTTACTGCAGCACAAGTTAGTATAGACATTTGTATCTTCACAAAGTCTCAGGATCTCAGTGGCAACTGGAGGATTCTGAACAGGGAACAACATGTGGCTGGGGAAATGAGACAACCATGCCAGGATTAAAGATGCAGCCTGAGGAGAGGCATTTCCTTTTCCTCACTGACATCTATTCATATAATAGGTCTGTTTATATTATAATGGGGACATTATTGGACAGAAATGCCCCAGAGAACATTTCCTCCTGTTCTCACACTCACGTTTTTCCCTTTATTGCCTAGAGAGTTTCTGTTAGCACAGGGGTGGGCAAACTACGGCCCGCGGGCCGGTTCTGGCCCCGCAGGGCTTTGGATCCGGCCCGCGAGATTGCCCCCTGTGGCGCCGCGGGCCCACGCCATTCTGCAGAAGCGGCCGGCACCACTTCCCTGTGGCCCCCGGGCGGGGGGCTCCGTGCATTGCCCTTGCCTCCAGGCACCACCCCCCGCAGTTCCCATTGGCCGGGAACGGGGAACCGCGGCCAATGGGAGCTTCAAGAGAGGTACCTGGAGGCACGGCAAGGGCAGCACATGTGGAACCCTCCGCCCGGGGCCGCTGCGCTTCCTGGAGCGACGCGGGGCCGGGGACAGGGCAGGCAGGCAGGGAGCCTGCCCTGGCCCCGGTGCGCGCTGCTGCCACCCCGGAACGGCTTTAGGTAAGTGGCGCCGGGCCGGAGCCCGAACCCCTCCTGCACCCCGCCCCCCAACTCCCTGCCCTAAGCTCCCTGCCTGCACCCCGCACCCCTCCTGCACCCCAACTCCCTGCCCTGAGCCCCCTCGTACATCCTGCACCCCAACCCCCTGCCCTGAGCTCCCTGCTGCACCCTGCACCCCTGTGCACCCCAACCCCCTGCCACACCCCGCATACACCCCAACCCCCTGCCCTGAGCCCCCTCCCGCAGTCTGCACCCTTCCTGCACCCCTGCATTGAGCCCCCTCCTGCACTTTGCACCCCAACCCCCTTCCCTGAGCCCCCTCATACACCCCGCACCCCTCCTCTGCCCCAATCCCTTGCCCTGAACCCCTTCCTGCACACCGCACCCACTCCCTCATGCACCCCAACCCCCTGCCCTGGCCCTGCATACAATTTCCCCACCCAGATGTGGCCCTCGGCCCAAAAAGTTTGCCCACCCCTGTGTTAGTAGCCCATTAATGACCGTCTGGCTGTATCAGCTATCACATTTTGATTTCTTGAGATCAAGAATCTAAACCTGCCTTCGTGAAAGTCTCACATTGAGATCTCAGCCATTCATTTACCTAGAAATTAGCCAGAAAATGAACTACAGAACAGCCAGTGGCTTTCAGAAATACTGCTCTGCACAATAAAGCAATTGGTAATTCACCAAAAAAAGTGAAGAAGACATTTTAATTTTTAAAAACAATAGTGTATATATGGGTTGCTATTAATGTGTTATGCACAGACCACTAAAAGGACTATGAACCAAATCCTCTTGTGGAACAGGTGAACCAGCCAACACATTTGACTTGTTATGGACTTAGGTGATACTGGTGTGAGTGAGTGACAGTTTCTGATTCACCTTGCATATCACTGGTAATGTTACACAGTTTAAAGTTCTAGAACATGTTAATTTCAGTGCTGCTGAATGGATTTTTTCCCACCACTGTTTGATTTTTATATTCAGTGATGCTGATGCACCCCTGTGGGGCTATGTAAAATAATAAATAAACCACAGTTTTAGTCTCTAATCTATGTTGCCATCTGCTGGTAGTAAGTAGCAATGGCTGAACACCTGTCAGTCACAAATGAGGGCATGATTGACAATTTATAGTCATTTTAGCGTCTTTTAAGTAACTCCTTTTACTCTTTTTTGTGCTAACTACAACCTCGTTCACAATTGAAGCATTTCATTACTATGGGTCAAATAAGGGATTAGAAACTGCTTTTCTTTTTTGCCTAAGGAGCAACTAGGACTGAATCCTATCTTCTTTAGCCCATGATTTAACAAGGCACAGTCTCAAGGAAGCCCACAATGAGGGGTCTTTGACTGCCCCGTCCAAATTACTACCTGGGGCCTCACTCATTAACTACCCAGGTTGAATTAAAATAGTTTTGTAGCAAGGCAATTGCTTTAGACAGCTAGGCTGATAAATAACCCAGTCCCTATTATCTCAGTTCTAATACATAGGATAACTCAAGACTTCAGCAGCTGAGTCAGCAGAGAGAATGGGCACAACTCCAATCCTGCTGTCCAGTTGCAAACATAATTCCAACTGCTCGGCACCTCTGGAAATCAAGCCACTTAGATAGCTGTGTAAATAAAAACTTAGGTGCCTAAATTTAGGCATCAGTGTTTGAAAATTTTGGCCTAAGTGACCTGACCACAATAAACTCATGGAAGAGCGGGGAATAGAACCCAGTAATCTTGCATTTCAGGCCCCTGATTTTATATTCTTAAATTGCCCAGCAGGCCAGTTTAAATAGCCTGAATGAACAAATGGAAGAACTGAAAGAAGGTATGTTTCTAGTGAAGACAGAGAGAGGCATAAGGCAGGACCAGCCTGTTCAACTAGTTTTCTCTTTTAATCCTCCCTCTATTTATGTAGCAAGACTGGCAAGTAGAAGGGGAAAGGAGGAGGAAAAATGTAAACTGAATGGCAGCAAGGGACCCAGTGCCACCTTCATCTCTAACACTATGGCAGTCCTGCCTGGTCTGTAAAAGGAGTGTATCTGTAGACTTGCTATATTTCTAATACTCTAGGATACAAAGAGAAAAATAATGAAACAGAATATCATGTGGGTTTTGATATTCTGTGTAAATGACCTGTTGCATCTTATTATTTTTCAACTGTCTGGTCATCAGTAGGGCAAGAGCATCTCACCATTTCAAAGTGTGATTAAAGGTTACTTGAGAGAACAATGTGTTCAGCAGCCAGTTCACTCTCTTTGGGACATTTTCTGTGTTCTGTACAGCACTTTGGTGCTTAATAAATAGATAAAAATAAAAACAGAAGACAATAATTTGGGATAAAGCAGCTTTTGGATGAGAGATACTGGACTTCCTGATCCACTCCAAGTCTCCAATAAAGCAATGTACAACAATACAACAGGTGATTATACCAATATAATTTTAAAAGCCTCTAAATTAAAAATCAACAAAAATATTACTGTATGGGAGGAGGAAAAGGATAATGGTTTTATACATACACACACACACACACACACACACACCCCCCTACCTATATAAAGACTGCCGATATTAGTGTTATGGCTACTAATTAGCATTCATAGTGCTTCCCATACTCCAAACATTGTGATGCTATTGAAAGGACACTCTCCACTTGAATTCATGTCAGCTTAAAAACATAGTACTAACCATTTTCAAGTGCTGTACCCACTCATGACTCCCTCTGCTAATTTTTGTGGTTTTACAATCATATTTTCCTATTTGTAAAAAATGTTTCTTACCTTTGTTACTTTTTGAAAGACCCACAAGTACAACAGGGGAAATGGAACAACTATACAAAAGAAAAGTGAACCTGCCAAAAGGCAAAGTGCTGGCATGCTGAAAAATAGAGACAAGTCATTTGTTTGCTCTAACCTTTTTCTGTGACAGGCTCTGAGGAGTTACTTGTGACAATAGCGGGAGCACAGTTTTCAGAGAGAAGTGTGATTTAAGTGAACAGTGCCACTTTAACTAATGAATCCTTCTGGCACAGCCTGGAGGGCTGCCAACACTGTTTCAAAAATAAGGGACTGTTTCTTGGCACCCCACCCCTCCTCCTGATATTATCATTATTATTATTATTAAGAAGAAGAAGAACTCACCTACATTCGCTAGGAGTATTTCTTGCTGCTTTTTGCAGCGTTCGGCTACTCCTGATCTTGTTGTACAGAGATGAAAAATAAGGGATGTCCCTTGTAATAAGGGACTGTTGGCAACCCTAGGCACTTTAAATCAACAACTTTAAATCAACCTGCCACTTTCTAAACAGCAGCCAAGGTACAGAATTGACTGTGGATGCTCCACCTACTGAGCAAACATGCTGTTGCACCCTGTACCCACTCTGAAACAGCAGAGAATCCTGGCTGCAAATCCTGCTAAAACGGGATTACAGTAGTTGAGCCTCATGGGCATGAGCATGTGTGTTGTTGTGCGAGGTCATCTCAGGATAATTAGAGTTCAGCTCACACAAGTTACTGGGAAAGACACTTTCATGCTAAGTTTGGCTAATGGGGGCTTTCCAGGGAAAGAGTGTGACTGCAAGTGACGCCAAGATCCAACTACTTGACACCTTAGTTAAGCTATCCAGGATCCAAAAAGACAACAAGGGTACAAAAACTCTGTGAAGGAAGCAGGGCCGGCTCCAGCATTTCTGCCGCCCCAAGCAAAAAAAAAAAAAAAACCCCAATTGCAATCGGCGGCGGAAATTGGGAAAAAAAAAAAAAAAAGCCGCGATCGGCGGCGGCAGTTCAGCGGCAGGTCCTTCGCTCCTAGAGGGAGTGAGGAACCTGCCGCCCCCGAATTTCCGCAGGTGCCACCCCTCTCCCTTGGTCGCCCAAGCACCTGCTTGTTAAGCTGGTGCCTGGAGCCAGCCCTGGAAGGAAGTCACCAGCTGTATACAGATGTCAGATCCAGTGCTGCCTAGTTCTGTGTTTCCACAGTGGGCCAAAAAGAAGCTTAAGTCCCAAAAGCACCAATTACTGAGGGTGCACCAGGGATCTGGGCACATACTCAAAGTTAAAGTGCACCCATTTGACAGGCTTTTTTATATTATTGGTAATATAAATGATGAAGAATGCTGTATGAAATAGTTGTACAACTAAGATGGAGTGTTATTTGGGTAAGTCCTTCAACACTGGAATAGCACTGTGTACAAATAGGTCTGGATATCTAAATTTTTTAAAAGACAGTACTGTAGTATAGAAGTATGATGAGAAAAGCAGTAAGTAGAGAGGGAGAAAGCTAAAGAGGCATAAACATGAGTATGCTTTGTACCCCTATAAAGTGCTCATTGAATACTTTAAATATATTATTACAGAAGCTTAGTATTGTCAGCACACATAGCATATAAGTACTCTATTAGAAGCAGTGCTCATTAGTGGCTAGAGCACAGGATTAGAAGCAGGGAGTTCCTGCATTCTAATGCTGGCTCTAATATTCGCGCCATCTGTGGCCATGGGCAAGTCACTTAACTTCTCTGCATCTCCAATTCTCCATCAATGAAATGAGGATAACAATACTGTCTGACTGACCCAGATCACGGGTGTTGCAAGGATTGATTTCCTAATGTCTGTAACCCTTTTTTTAAGTTTAAAAGCACTGTATAAAATACTGAGTATTATATGAGTGAATATGTATATAAACTAAACTTTTTATTATGTGAGTATAGTGCACATTGGGCATCCCAATCGCTTATTGGGGCATCTAGGTGCTACCATAATACAAGTAATAATACATTTCTGAGCAATTCATTTTCCAAACTCTCCACCTGCTGGCTTGTCTGCATAACTCATTTTCCTTTTTGAACTATACATTAATCTTCCTATAAAATATCTTGTTATGCTTGTGTAATTCAATTTGCTAATAATTTTTACTATGAAGGCAGTTTACAGATCTTCAGGTAGTAAAGGGGTTAACAAAAGAGTGGTAGCAGGATCAGTTTGCTCCTATAGATGGTATAGATACTCTGGGAAATGAGTGATTTCATAACTCCCAGCAGGAATGTGGAAAATCCACATAGCCTGACACTTGTCTGGAGTTTGAGAGACTCATCCCACACAGAGAACACGGTAGTGAGACTTCCAGGACTGGTGCTCTCTGAAAAGATTCAGACTGAGGGGCGTATCAGGAGAGTTCAGAGGCTGCAAACATCAAGAGCTGTTGCTGCACAAAAGACTGAGTCAGGACAACTACTTGATTTTTCCATTTTTATCAGCCAAGAGCGAGGTGCCTTTACACGTGGGACATTCGCCAAACTGGTTTTTCAAACAGGTTGTCATTTTTGTTTCCCCCTACCCCTGACTTAAATAGGGAAGGAGAATGAAGGTGACTCATAACATTCTAGCAGTGCACCTGAACACAAATACTTTTACTTTTAAAGAATCTGACTTGTATTAAAAGAGCTCACATGAAAACACAGTGCTGCTGCATGTGGATGTTTGAGTTTCACTTTGATATCAGTCTCTCTGAGGCAAACCTGAGTCTTTCCTGAACTTGGGTCTCCATTTGCTGAAATGTGCAGGAGGAGGAGTTTTCGTAATGGTATTTACTACACATTTGAAGTGACTAAAGTCTCATTTGCTAGACTGTCAAAAGGCAGCAGCAACAGAATTAGAAAATTATATTTAAATAAATGATCACAGAAATGATTCTTGAGAATTAATCTCAAATCCTCAATTATTCCAGGCATTTTGTATTGAATTTTGAGGCCTTGTATAGAATGTTTCTTCTACTTATTTTAGGGACAGCAAGCTGTGCAGAAGTCTGTAAGACTGCAGAAATGTGTACCAGAAAACATGATTTGTGACAAAGAGGTTCTACTCTGTGCTTACTAATACCTCTGACATTACCATGAATCAGACAGGAGTACAGGACAATGCCAGTTACATTCAGATTGGAGGCAAATCACCAGACAGTGGGCACTTTACTTCTGAGCATGACTCTGGGTTCCTGACCGCTGTTTGGGCTTCAGTCCAGAAACCTACCTCTGGTAACTGCATTGGTCAAATGGACCTGTGTTCCAACAAGCTGCTGCACATAACTGGACATCTGAGGAACATCGATGGCAAATTCCAGAGCCTCCGGGAGCTTTTCCAAAGAGAAGGTAAATGTCTAAAATTTACATATGTTTGTTCATTTACAAGAAAGGCTAGCATAAAAGTTAACATCATACCAAGTCTGGGCTGGACTTGAAAAGGTCTGGACAGGACCCAGGGTCTTTGTTCTATAAAGCAGCCAGCATTCTTTGGTACATTACATATAAAAAACAATGAAGTCAGATGACTCTCAGACCTTTCAGACCAGACTTTCAATGCCTACTTCCCTTTTTAGCAGGCACTTAATAATGTGTACTCTTATTTGTATTAATTGCACCCATATTTATTGCATCTATAAATAACTGCAAGCACATTTTATAGCACTTCCGCAAATAAGAACCCAGTTGCTTCATCAAATGAAAAGCAAAGACTCCTATGTGCTATAGATGGCACCTGCAATTACTGGTGGATGAAAAATCTGATTTACAGCCTTTCTAAACAGTAGTGTTAGTGACTGCAATGAAACCCACTAAAAGGAAGCAGATGCTGAAAATCTAGCCTGCATTGCTAATAGCAGCATTGTCTAACTATATCCTGCATAGGGATGGATGGTATCCAGGGAGGGTCCTATCTACATTTATGGTAAATGGCAAAGTGACTTTGTTTAATGGCATATCACATCAGCATGGGGGAAAGCCGACAGGTGTGCAGGAGCAAACAGTGTGGTACAAGACATCCCTTAGAGGATCATACTCTATATCCTAGTGAAGAAGAGAGGATGGAAGTTAATAAAGTAGAGGTAGGAACTGAAGAGAAACAGTCAAATGAAAAGGAGTCTCCTTCAATTACATCACATGAAGGCAGACAACTAAATATTGACAAATTTTATAAATGCTTATATACAAATGCAAGAAGTCTAAATACTAAGATGGTGAACTTGAGTGCCTGGTATTGAACAAGGATATTTATATAATAGGCATCACAGAAACTTGGTGGAATGATGATAATCAAAGGGACATGGTAATATCAGGTACAAAATATATAGGAGTGACAGAGTATGTCACTTTGGTGCGGGAGTGGCACTATATGGGAAAGAAAGCATAGAGTCAAATATAGTAAAAAAGAATCTTAAATGAATCAAACTTTAACTTTGTGGACAGAAATTCCATGCTTGAATAATAAAAGTATAGCAGTAGGATTTTACTACCGACCACCTGCTCAGGATGGTGACAGTGATTGTGAAATGCTCAGGAAGACTAGAGAGGCTACAAAAAGAGAAAATCCAATAATAATCGGGGATTGACTGGGTACATATCACCTCAGGATAAGATGCAGAGATCAAATTTCTAGATTCCATTTATGACTGCTTCTTGGAGCAGCTACTGCTGGAGCCCACAAGGGGAGAGGGAACTCTTTAGTCCTCAGTGGAACACAGGATCTGGTCCAAGAGGGGAATATAGCTGAAGCACTTGGTTATAGCAACCATAATGCAATTAAATTTAACATCCTTGTATGGGGGGAAATATCAAAGAAACCCAGTATAGTCACATTTAATTTTAAAAAGGGAAAGTACACAAAAACAAAGACACTAGTTAAATGGAAATTAAAAGGAACAGTCACAAGAGTGAAATGCCTGAAAGCTGCATGTAAACTATTTCAAAACACCATAATAAAGTCTCAAACTTAACATATACTCCAAATTAAAAAAAATAAAATAAAACAGTAAGAGGACCAAAAAAGTGCCACATGACTAAACAGAGTAAAGAGGTGGTTGGAGACAAAGACATCCTTTAAAAATTGGAAGTCAAATCCTATGGAGAAAAATAGAAAGGAGCATAAACACTGGCAAATCAAGTATAATTAGGAAGTCCAAAAAAGAATTTGAAGAGCAACTAGCAAAAGACACAAAAACTAACAGCAAAACAAATTTTAAGTACATCAGAAGCAGGAAGCCTGCTAAACAATCAGTGGTGCCACTGGATGACTGAAGTGCTAAAGGAGCCCTCAAGGAAGAAAAGGACATTGCGGAGAAGCTTAAATTAATTCTTTGCATCAGTCTTCACTCCAGAGGATGTGAGGGAAATTCCCACACCTGAACCATTCTTTTTAGGTAACAGATCTGAGGAAATGTGCCAGATTGAGGTGTCATTAGAGGAGGTTTTGGAGCATATTGATAAATTAACCAGTAATAAGTCACCGTGACCAGATGGTATCACCCAAGAATGATGAAGAAACTCAGATCTGAAATTGCAGAACTACTAACAGTGGCATGTTAAATCAGCCCCTGTTCCAGATGACTGGAGGACAGTTACTGTGATTTTTAAAAAGGCTCTAGAGATGAGCCTGGCAGTTATAGGCCGGTAAGCCTAACTTCAGTACTAGGCAAATTGGTTGAAACAATAGCGAAGAACAGAATTTATCAGACCCATAAAGGAACCTATGATGTTGGGAAAGAGTCAAAATGGCTTTTGCAAGCATCATGCCTCACCAATCTAGTAGAATTCTTTGAGAGTGTCAAGAAGCTTGTGGACAAGCGTGATCCAGTTGATAAAGCATACTTGAATTTTCAGAGAGCCTTTGAAAAAGTCATACACCAAAGACTCTTAAGAGGGAAGGTCCTCTTATGAATCAGTAACTGGTTAAAAGATAGGAAACAAAGTGTAGGAATAAACGGTCAGTAAAGCACCCACTATTCAAGGTGTGGGCAAACCTTAGATTTGGGTCAGGTTCCAAGGGTCTACTTCTTGACTCCATTCCACCTAGTACATTGAAGTTTTCACATATGGGGGAAATGCTTTTCTCTTGGATGTTAATTATTTTCTCTTTTGCATGCTTCACTTGTGTGTGGGAGCAATAAGGTGTCAGTGCCCCCACAGAGGGGATTTAGCTCTGTCTCCGCGGCAGAGATACTTACTGTGGAGAGGGAGGGGGGAAATTTATGCAGTGAAACACTAGTCATTGATTTTTCCCCTTTCACCTTTTTTTTTTATTATCCCTCAGTATTAAATCATGGGGATGCTTTCTTTTCTTTTCTTTTTTAAACAAATAGCCTTCATTACTTACAATTGTTTATTACTATTCTTATTTCAGGAGCTGTTGTTTCAGGAGCTGTTGAAGCTAAATTGGCAGATTTGCTGCAGGCCGTCTCTTCCCTCCTGAGCAAGTATCCTGCTTTGAATTGTGAAGTTATCCAGCTTGCCACATCAGCCCTCATCACCAGCGTGAATGGTAAATCCCCAACCTGAAAGAGTCAGAAATGTGTGTTATTTATTGTTTGTACTGGGGTAGTGCTCAAAAGCCCCGGTCAGGATCAGGGTCTCATTGTACTGGTGCTGCACATATGGAGACAGGTATCTGTGCATGCAAAGAATGTATGTTATTACAGATGTTATGAAGCAGAAAGTAAGGAATTGTCTGTATTTATTCCAATTAGAAGTCCCATTTTGGGGGAGAAGCTGCTGCTAAAACTTATAAAGGGAGGAAAGTTCAGAGTTGAGGCATCTTCTTTCTTTATCCTCCCATATCCGCAGGTGCCTAGGGTATCCACCAGTTTCCGCTGTTTATTTTCATACTGTGCTGGTAGATGATGTCTTATTTGTTTCTCTGAAGTACAGTTTGTTTAAGGCATATGCTCCTTATTTAACTTTGCTGTTACACTAACATGTTGCTGACATCACTTTTTTTTTTTTTCACTGTAATTTTCACTATTAAAAAGGTGCCAGGGTCTAATGGTTAACCCAGGGAACAGTAATCAGGATGCCTAGATTCTACTTCTGGCTCACATCTAGTTTCTCCCTCTCACTTAGAAGGGAATAGCAAAGCACAGTGGACCCCAGGCACCAGAGTATAAATTTTCTCCTATCACATCCTTCCTGTGGTAGGAGCAAGGAACACTTGCTCAGTCATTATGGCCATTCTTTTTCTTTTAAAAACTGCATTTTCTTCTGCTTCTTCCTTGTGAAAAGAAAACTTGTGAGATGCAGCTGCCTGCAAATCCCTCACTGTCAGTGTCAATTCCACAAAAAATGTTGTTCTTAGAGCTTCCTAAACAGCTAATTCTCCCCCCCCCCCTTCCCCCCCTCAGGAGGTAACTAACTATCCCCACATTACAGCTAGGGAAGCAGAGAGCCTGAGAGGTGAAGTGACCCGCCCAAGGTTACAGACGGAGCATAGTAATTGTCAGAACCAGGATTATCACATGCTAGTTTTAGTACTTAGTCCCATGCCTGAGCCACTAACTACAGCTCTTTCATTCTGAGGCCAGTTCAGCAAGAGTACTGAAAGAGAGACTGGGAATTTTTAGAGCAGGAGTTTAGAAAACTTTATTTGCAGAGGGTTGGGCAGCCTCTCAGGGTCCTACCGCAAGCTGTGACTAGCAGACCTCATTAGGGCCTCTTCTCAGGCTGGCCCATACCAGCTCTGACTATTCTGCATCCTGGCAGCCTGTTTGATTCAGTTCAGATTGGATGATGGTAGCTTTGACTATTTTTACCACCTGGTAATTTCTACACCATACAGGAACAGAACCCAAACTACAGCCTTCCGTACCACAGGGGAAGAGTTAGACCCTACTTAAGAGCAGTTTTGTATTTCAGGCAAATACTTTTGCTAGCAGAGTGCTAGGATAAAAAAAAATCTGTTTGAAGATGAAGAACCCAGTGTTTTCCTAGTTTAAAACAGTAAATGCAATTCAGGAACATGTGCAGGAGAACATGCCATGCTATCTCCCCAGGAACCTAAGGATATTCACCCCATCTGGAAGGAAGGAAGATGCAACAGCTAGCTACTTTAAACCAGCAGCTGTGCCTCTCTGCCACATTTAAAAGGCCTACTCCCCACCCCCGGGGGTGGCATGCTGGGAAAAAAGTTCTTATAAAAAGACCAAATCTTTTCCCTATGGGAAAGGTTAACAGGAAACATAGAAGAGGTTGCTCCACAACGTAGCACTTAACTTTTTCTAATGCAGTCACTGAATGTACATCGTTAATTAGAAAAGCAATAAGGAGATGCAGCAACTGTCTTGCAGGAGATCTCAGTGTTGGGTGCAAATGAAAAGGCTTTCTGCTCTAGGGATAAATTATAATCTTGCTTCAACTACAAATGGGGGATTGGGGGAGAGACAGGGACTATTTATGAGATTAAATGTCTACGGGGCATGAGTGTCTATTACTCCCTGTATGTTGATGTGAATGTAGAAGCTGATCCATTTCTGAAGAATTCCTGTACTTCCTTTTTGTGGGCATCTGCCCAAAGAAAGCTCAGGATTCTGCTTTCTGTGCTTTAACAAAACCAATACAGTAAGAAAAGCTGAGTGGTTAAACTCATGAGGCTAGGAGTCCCAACTCCTGGGTTCTACACTAGGTTGAAATAAGGGGTACCTCCCATCCCTATTTTTGGTGTACTTGAACCACTATTTGCAGAGTTCCTCACATGGGGATTAGATTCCTCCTGGGACTATTCCTTGTATTCTTTCTACATAGTTAGGAGTTGCAGATTTGCTAAGAATGAAATCCGAACAGCCAAACAATCCTTCCCCAGTGCTATCCTTCCTCCTTCTCTCCCCTGGAACACTGCTCTTCCCCCTCCAGAAGAGTAACTGAAAACAATTGGATTGTAATGGGAAATAATGTTCTCATTATCTAATCACCTGTCCCTCACTACTTCTGTTTGGTAAAAGTCATGCAGAAATTAGTAATTAAAGGAAATAAGCTGAAGAAGCTGCCAGTTCAGAATTGATGCTCCTAGTTCAGCTCCTTTTGGAGTCCTGAAGAAATTTGGAATAGGCCTGAATTGCAAATTTAATTTTCAAACTTCCCCAAAGTTCATTGTGCTTGGATTAGGGTAACCAGATGTCCCGATTTGATAGGTACAGTCACGATTTTGGGGGCTTTTTCTTATACAGGCACCTATTACCCCCCACCCCCGTCCCAATTTTTACACTTGCTATCTGGTCACCCTAGCTTGGATCCGGGGTTCTGGTTTGGATCCATGTCTAATAGCCATATGTGTTGTGTTTTTCCAATGCTATAGTAGCAGGCTCAGATACAGCCGCTGGCTCTAGGCATGTGAATTCAGAAATACGCTTAATGTAAATATTTACTACTTTACCCAAACTTTCAATAGCTTATATCTCTCACAGCTCCTTGCAATGATCTTGCTTCCAATAAATCTGTGGAGTGAGTTTTTCCTTTCTGAAAATGTTCAGTTTCCTCAGGCTTTGCACCCACTGGCTTGTACATTTCAAAGTGATTTATTTAGAAAAGTCTTGGTAGTGAGCCTGCGTTTGGTGTTGAAACAGGGAGGTGAGCAGAAACTACTAGGTGTGGAAGGCAGAAATGAGTTGGCAGCAGAGTGAGTCAAAGCACACGCCTCTCCCCTCTGACTGGCTGAGATGGGAGAGGAGATCAGGGATTTCGGGATCTCTGGTGTGATGTTTCCACTAAGAGCTTAATGGGGACTGACTGAATTGGGTACATGTCCTGATTAAGGAAAGTTCTACTAATAATCCAAATAATTTGAAGTTGGAGGCACTGATATCCAGATAATTGCAGTGAATAGCTCAGAGACCTGAGTGTGGGAAATCACATTTAAAACATGAGAAGGATATGACACTTAATCCAGATTAGAAATTTGATCTAAACTTCTATTGGGCACTATTTTATACTGTATGATGGAGACACCATAAATGAATTTAATTGGTTTCAAAAGCAGCCTTGTTGTTATATTAAGAACTTTTATAGTGCCAGGAACTTCCTAAGAATTAAAGTCTCTGCAGTGCATTTATCTGTTGTATCACATTATAGCCCTGTTTGCTATAAATATCTTTGCACAACATAAAACACTTCAATAGCACTTCTTATCTATAAATATCAAAATGCTTTACAAAGCTAGGTAGGTATAATTATCCCCAGTTAACAGAGTGAAACTGAGGCATAGAGCGGTTAAGTAGTTACACAGTGAGTCAGTGGTACATTTATTGGAAATATAATTCAGTCCTGTGTTCTAGTCACTGATGTAGGGGCATGAATCTGAAGTCAAGAGACTTCCACCAAACAGCAAACCAGACCTTAGAAAAGAAACAGAACATGTGGATACTGGTTTATTTTCTCTGTTCCTTTGTTGTGTTTATCAGAAAAGTTGGACAATGGGTCTAAAACTCTCTAGTTCTGGAATTTGTTCTGAATAAGCACAGAACCTGTTGCCACCACAAACAGGCAGAGAAGTTTCTCTGCTGCTGCTATCCTGAAGCTGAGCTTTTGTTTTTAGGTAGCAAAAGGGGAAAATGTTCAGGAAACAAAGGTAATTCCACGTTAGGGAGAAAAGGAAAAATAACCCTCCACAGACTGCCTGGAGAAGGTGTGACTGAGAGCTGAATATTGGTGAGGGCACCAGGAGGAGGAGGGAGAATTGCTAGCCACCAGCATAGGAATCCAAGGGCCTAAGGCTTTCTTTGTCTCCACTGAGGAACTAGATCAGTGGTTCTCAACCTTTCCAGACCACTGTATCCCTTTCGGGAGTCTGATTTGTCTTGCGTACCCCAAGATTCACCTCACTTAAACACTACTTGCTTACAAAATCAGACATAAAAATACAAAAGTGTCACAGCATGCTATTACTGAAAAATTGCTTACTTTCTCATTTTTACCATATAATTACACAATAAAATAAATTTAAAAATAAAATAAATAGATTAGAATATATTTATTGTACGTGTATATCTGTGATATTTGAGCCTGGTTTGAAGTCCAAACCCTGCTGCCCATGACTGAAGCCCTGTTTGCCACCCCTGGATGCCAGCCCTGCACTTGCAATCCCCCATAACCCATCCTGTGACCCCCCCTGGGGGATGCAACTCCCAGGCTGAGAAACACTGATCTAGATTATTTGAGTACCCCCTAGAAACCTCTGAGTATCCCCATGGGTACATGTACCCCTGGTTGAGAACCACTGAACTAGAGAACTCTTTGACCTACATGTGCTGGTACTTCATCTTGTGTATGTGGGCAAAGATCTGTGGGGCACATAACGGTGGGTATAGAGGATAGAGATGGGCCTTTATCTCCACTGCAGCTCTGAGCACCTCCAAGCTTTGTAGACCTTGATCTGCACACAAACTTTGCAGTTTAGGCCCTTCTTTCATAGGAGGATTGCATGAGTGTGAGGCTCAGTGAGGCGTCTGGGCATGCGGGTACATATGGGGAAACAGGGAAAGCTTTCCAACCTGTGTTTCACATATCTGGAGATGTTTCATGTTTGACTGATACAAGGAGATGGGGTGGAACCAAAGGGAGTTCTGGCATTAGTGATAGAAGGTGCCCGTGAGAGCCTGTTCTGGTTAAGTTTTTCAGCAGAGGGAGATTTCAGTGTGACTGCTTTGTTTAATGAAATAACCTCCCCCCGCAAATAGCTATTTAAATTAGAGGTGGACCTGAGCCCCAGTTCAAATACCCCAGATGCTGAAGGTTTCTAAATACAAATGTTGAGGTTTAGGCCTATCTTGTGCAGATGATGCCTAAGCAGCTGGTGAGCAGCAACACACATGTATCCAGCCAAGCCCTTCCATAACTTGTAACCCGGCTTTTCATGCTCTTTCTCCTTCTGCTGTTTGTACTGATGTAAACCAGGAGAAACTCCTTTGAAGTCAATACAGTATCTCCAGTGTGCGTGTGAGGAGATTCAGACCCATTTTTATTACCAGTATACAAACAATCCCAAACCCCAAATGAATATGACAGACATTTCTGTACCTGTATAATAATGAACACACAATGTTCACATAAGACTGAAAAATTTCAACCCAAAAGGTAATTTTCTTTTTAGGTTATATATTTATAAAAGACAGGTGTTTAGAATGGAAATGCTGCCATTGCCTTAGCTCTCATAAGTCCTCCAGCAATGCTATAATCCTGACTCTCTGTGAGTAGTGTATGTGGTAGGAGAGACAGGGTTCTGTAGTTGTGGTTAAGAGGCTGCCACAGGAACAATGATGCAGCTGCAGTGAGAATTCTAATGGACTGTATTACCATAGCAATTGGCAGAGAGGGGTGAAAGGGAAATTATGCTTCTTGTGGCTTCTGTGAACCACAAGCCACAAAAATTCTGGAGTGCCTGCCACAGCTGCTTTTCCAACCAGCATTGTACATTGTCACAATGACTCTGGATCAGGCTTCCCACCCAGGAATTTAGTTACTGTATTGGTCTTGAAGAGTCAACCCACTGAGAGAGAGATCACAAGATTGAGTCAGAACAAGGAAGAAGGCTGATGAGTTAGAGGAAATTAAATGTTTTGTGTCCACAGTTCTGCATTTTAAACCACAGAAACTTGTCAACACCACTTACCCTAAAGCTTGCAACCAATAATGTTCATGCTCATAGCTGCAGGATGCCCTTTTATACCCACCCAGAAACAGCCACATGAATAGAAATAAGTGAGCAGCTCTGAACTTCTTCATCGGGTCTGGTTACCTCATCACACAGGTGGCATATATCCTGCCTACTCTGGAAAGTGGAGAAGCGATTGGTTCTAGCATGTATTACTCATGGGAGCAGGTAATAAGTCCCTTAATTTCCCTAGTCTGACAACCCCAGAGTTCTGAGATTCAGCTATCAATTCATATTCATGAGGAAAGCTAAAAAAACAGAGTATTTATTATCGAGATTCAAACACATTTGAACCTGGGATGCTGTCATGGCCTGCTGTGAGCAAGCAGAGCCGTGAGGTTTGAGGTCAGGGCTGCTGATCACGTGTTGATGCACATGGTCGGCAGCAGCCAGGCCTTGCTGAAAGATCACGGGGGTAGTTTCATAGTCCATGGTGCAGCAAGTTCAGCAGCCAGGACATTAGTTGGTGGGAGGAGGGTAATCAGTGCATAGGCAAGGTGCAGGGGCAATCTGGTTAGCATAGGTAGCAGGCAGATCCAGGTTTGGGCATGGCAGGATAGTGTACAGCCAGGTCAGAAGACTGGTTTGGGTGGCAGGAGTTTGTTCTCCAGGGGGTCTGGGCAGCAACCGGCCTAAGAGATTAGTTGCTCAGACAAAAGGTGGTGCAGGAACAGAAAGCTGTAAAATTAAGTGGTATCCAGTCAGTTTGCTGTCAATTGACCCAACTGAGTCAGCAGATGTAGCCTCTGGTTGTGAAATATTAGCTGCAGTTCTCTTGTCCAACCTTGCAGTGGTGTGAAGGTATGGCTATCACTCACCAATCCTGCAGACCTGTGTTTGTGATCTGTGGCACCTGACAGAGGCTGAAGTTATAGGCAAGAGCCTTTCTCTGGTTATATAGAGCAAACAACTGTGTCTTTTATAAATAATTATTTGTGAGTCAATGAAAGAAAATTGTTTCACTGCCAAGCATGAGAGACCTATGTTTATGCCATGAGACTGGTTCACCTTTATATTATGATCAGTAATTGCAGGGGAAGCCACTGAAGTTTACTCTGTAGATAAATCCATAGCTTTTGAATAAATGTGTCTTACATTTCCTGTATCACTGGTTTTCAAACATATAAGTGTTTCTGTGAGATTCATAGTTTTAAGACCAGAAGGGACCTTTATGATCATCTAGTCTGACCTCCTGCATCACACAGGCCATAGAATTCCACCCAGTGATTCCTGCATTAAGCCCAATAGCTTGCTAATGATCTAGAGCATATCTATTAGGAAGACATCCAATCCTGATGTAAAGACTTCAAGCGAAGCTTAGTTGTCTTCAAGATGGGTTTCAATCTGAGAAACCTCCTCATGGGTCTTAGGGTGTGTCTATACTTTGAGCTGGGAATTACACTCTCCACTCAAGGAGACATACCCACACTAGCTCCAATTGAGCAAGTATGCTAAAAGTATGGCTGAAGTGCCATGAGCAGCAGGAGGGGCTAGCTCCTCCAAGTACATGCCTAGCTTGGACAGGTACATACTTGGGGTGGCTAGCCCCTCCTGCTGCTTGAGCCATAGTGGCTAGCCTATTTTTAGTGTGCTAGCTCAACTGGAGTTAGTGTGGGTATGTCTCTTTGAGCTGGCAATTATACCCCCAGCTTGCAGTGTAAACATACCCTAAGAAATACTGACTTGAGCAAGGAGCAGATTGTGTCATATTAGAGGTGAGCTGGGGAAACCAGAGCTCAACTCTGAAAAAACTTGGTCAGGTTTGGGTTTTGCAAAACCAAAATCTTGAGGGGTGGGGCGGGGAGTGTCTCAGTTCCAGTTTGTCCAAACCACCAAAGCATGGAACAAGAGGTTCAGATAAGTGTGGGTTTTTGGTCAATTTCTACTATTCTCCTGCTGTCCGAAACCAATCTCTCTTCTCTTGGTATGACTGAATATATTATTCTGGAATAAGTGCTGCTACATGGTGCTTTACTGAAATATTTTAAGAAGAGTCTTTTAAACCAATGGCTACATTCACTGTGCATCTATGGTAATATATTTTATAAATATGGGAAAACCTAGCATTCCTAGAAGCACCACTCGCATGTTCCCACATAAATGTCCACAGACTCATATACCCCAGGAGTTTGGAATTGTGGGTTATGTTTTCCTAGGGTGACAGTGAAGGTTACCTGTATACAAGAACTCAGAACAGTGAGCGTTTGTGCTGCTGTAGGCATTGAAGCCAACGGAGTTGTAAAATGGGCCCTTCTTTGTTGTTCACAGACAGATCTGAATGTATGCAAACTGCACGATCAAACAAATGTACACTGCGCACAGTTTCCTTACACGGAAATGTGTCTGCAGGAAGTAGATTGGTTAAAGCGGCTGCACTTAGACCAGGGCTTCTCTGTCAATTCCCTTAGCATGCGACTCATATGGACTCTCTGGATAACCCGATAACATCAGAATTGGTCAAGGATTTGTGTTTTATTCAACTTGGCTGCGATTCAGAGCTGTGTAAACTGTGACCCTGATGCTTTCAGACCAAAACACAGAAGACCCAGTCATGGGAGATCCTGAACCAAGTGGTATGTGATGGCATTTGAAATAACTTTGTGAAGGGTTTATAAT
This sequence comes from Terrapene triunguis, assembly GCF_002925995.2. NCBI lineage: Eukaryota > Metazoa > Chordata > Testudines > Emydidae > Terrapene > Terrapene triunguis. Next base: position 4,026,628 of record NW_020665184.1, on the reverse strand, counting down.
GTAAGTTCTATGGGATAGGGGCCATCTCTTGTGTCAGTCTGGAATGCCTAGCAGGCTGTGATAGATCAATGGTAAATTAACGTTCCTGTGTCTTTGCCTTTTCATGAAGACCTGGCCTGTTCCATGCGCCTTACTACAGCTCTTTCTTTCCGCCAGATGCAGCTGTGGGTTAGTTTGCAGTGGAAGCTAGACTCTTGTAAGAGAAAAGAATGCAGAGCCTCCATTGTCAGGAGTCACAGGCTCCAGTGTTCTCTCTGAGAATGTGGATGTGTCTCCTGCAGTACACAGTGCCACTCTTCTAGGTTGAGGTTCTTTAAACCATTTTTGTTATAACCCCTATTTTTAAGAGTCTCTTCCTCAACAAAAGAAGTGGGTTGTAGCCCCCGAAAGCTTATGCTCTAATAAATTTGTTAGTCTCTAAGGTGCCACAAGTACTCCTGTTCTTTTTGCGGATACAGACTAACACGGCTGCTACTCTGAAATCTTCCTCAACAATAAACATCCTCAGGCCCCACTGCATTTTCCAATTTTCAATAGTGCAGAAATAACCAGTTCAAGGTTTCACATGCTTTTTTCTAACTAAAAAAAAAGAGCCAGCTTTGTTTATCAAACGCAACACTCCAGGTGACTTCCCATTCAGGGAGACAAAGCTGTGCTAATTGGAGAGAGAGAGAAAAGAATGGAACAATTACCTTTATTTTTATTTTGCAAACAGGCGATTGCACATGTGCTCAATTTCCACCATTAAAGATTTCAGCAGCATTTTGAGCCTATAGGGACTTTTTGACCATTAATAGTATGAAGAGATCTTTAGGGTGGAAAAAAATGCTCTTTGTGGTATAACATACTAGTATTGCTGATTGTTGTGATTTGAGGGTGAGGTGAGGGTGAGGTGTGTGTGTGTGTGATGCTTTTACTAGAGAGGAGCAGTTCTGCCTGATGGGAAACAGGCTGGAAATGCCAAGTCTGTCACAAGTATTTGATTCAACATTAGCCAGCAACCCAGCGTCATTCCATGCAACTGAAAGCCTGACCCAAATAGTTTCAGAAAGAGAGGGAGTTTAGTGGTTGCAGCAGGAGGTGGGGAGTTAGGACTCCTGGGTCCTATTACAATATCTGCAGCTGACTCTGTGATGCCTTGAACGTCTCATGTCACCTCTCTCTGTGCCTCAGCTTTCCAATTTGCAAAACTGGGATAATTATACTGACCACAGGTACTGGGAGCCATGTAGGTACCTTGATAGGTAAGATCTCATGGGGGGTTGTGAGTCTAAGTTCATTAACGTTCATAAAGCACTTTGAACACCTCAGAAAAGGGCAAAGTATTATGATGTAGTATTGACATTACTCTGGGTACTGCACATTAGCTGTGTTACCTATATTTTGACCAAGTTGCCTGCTTTTTGAATTTCTGCAGAACTGTTCAATATTTCTCTGTATTACACCCATATCTGTCATCATGGCCTCTCCCCAGAGGCTTGGGACCTAACGGTATCTTAAAAGGGCTGTCACCTTCCTGGAACTGGAGTAAAATTTTGTCTAATCAATTTTTTTTTTTTTTTTGCTATATTATACTCTTATCAGGTATCTCACCCCTGCTGAGAAAGTTTGACTTTGCCAGTCCTCTGTTTCCTATCAGTTATGTATGGTTTGCTTTAGTGCTTTTGCTTGGGGTGATGCACACATGAAAGTAGGTGGAGAATGTGAGAAATTCGGAGGAGATTATAGGAAATGGTCTTGTGTCTGTAAAACAGTTTGGTTCTGACTTTTCCAAGAAATCTGTGAAGCATTGTGTTGTAAAACGCATGTCCTACAGGCACGCAGAGTTTGAGCAGATAGCTTATTCTTGCTACCTTTATCACCAAGGCCGTCCTTAGGCATACGCAACATACACGGCTGCATAGGGCACCCGAAAATTTGGGGCACCATTCCCCTTGCGGGCCGCGGCTGGAATCCTCTCTTCTCGGGCCTCTCCCCCATCCTGGGCCGGCGGGCTTCTCCCCGACCCTACCCCCTCCCTCACTCGCTCCTCAGCAGACCAGCTGAGGACTCCAGCCTCAGGCTCTGCCGCCCCAGCGAGCCCAGAGTGGCGTGGCCGGTCACTGGCAGCACAGCAGCCCGGCCCACCACCGCCCAGAGCAGAGTCCCTCCCTGGACCCGGCCTGCCTGCGCCACTCGGTCTCTGGCGGGGGCCGGGTTGGGGCCAGGACAGGAGGAGCGAAACTTCCATGTGAGTCAGCGGGAGGGGCGGGGGGAGCCAGGCCTTGCGGGGGAAGGATGGTAAATGACAGTGCGTTCATGTCTCTCACACTTCCCTAACACACACACACACCCTGGCTCTCACACCCACATACATTCTGCCTCACAAGTCACAGTCCCCCAATGCAGTGTCACACACACACATACACACACACACTGGCTCTCTGGCTCTCTCACACACACTGGCTCTCACACACACACAAACACACACACTTGTATTATTATTGTTATTACTGCTTGGTACTTCCTGTCAAAATGCTCATGGTGAGCCAGGAGTGGCTAGGGGCTGGAGGAGGGCCATGGGCTCTGGCAAGATGCAGCCCCCATGTGACAGCACAAAGCCCGCCTTGAGCCACTGCCGCAGCATCTGCTATGTACAAGCTTGGTGTGTATCAGTAAGGGGGGGGAGGAGTTCTGGGGGGTCCACGGGTGGGGGTGGTGGCTGTGCCCCCTCGACACACTGGGGTCAGAGGTGCTGGCTGGGGCCCACCTTCAGTGAAGCATAGGGGCACCAGTTTAATACTATTGTGTAGGGCCCCCAAAATCCTAAGGACAGTTCTGTTTATCACTTCTCTGAACTTCAGCTCAGTCTTCCCTCTCACAAGTGGCAGCTTGAGCTGCTTTTTCTGTTAATAATAGGAGGAGGATGTGTGAGGAGATGTCTAGGTTACAGAAAGTAGAGAAGCTTTCACAGAGGAGAGTAGCAGGACTTGAGAGAGCTTCAGACTAGTTTATTTGGTCTAATTTGAATCAGACTCTGCAGTGCAAACAGTGGATTTTGAGTTACTGCCCCTGAGATTCATATATCCTTATGTGGAGAACAGATTCCGTTCCCAGTGATACTTACAAGATGAACATGGACTGAGAACTGAGGCCCTGTGCAGTTGGAGTGCTTGGGCCAACTCTGCAAACTGTATTGCAGCCAAAGGGAGAAGTGATCTGTTAGGAAATACACCTCTACCCCGATATAATCCTCGGGAGCCAAAAAATCTTACCGCGTTATATCGAACTTGCTTTGATCCGCCGGAGTGCGCAGCCCCCCCACCCCCCACCCCGGAGCACTGCTTTACCGCATTATATCCGAATTCGTGTTATATCGGGTTGCGTTATATCGGGGTAGAGGTGTAATAGTTCTTTGAGGCTGTGATCAGTATCAAGAGCAGGGAAAGAGGCAGGCACCACTGGAAATTCCTGCAGCAGCCTGAGACTCTGGAAGGCTGGTACCAAACTGAAGAGTCAGCTGTTCTAGGATTTGAGAAAATACACTTACTGTGAAATGAGGCATCAGTGGCTGAAAGGGAAGTGGTGCTTCTGCCATTCTGCAGAGCAACAACTTCCCCCTCTAAAAATATCCATACTGCTCTGCACACCCACTACTGGGGGAGCCTGCCTTTCCCGCAACAAGAGCAAATGGAGAACGAGGCTAATGGGCCTTTTGCAGGGTAGACATAGATCAGATGATTCTTGGTCTAGTTATCTCTGGAGGCCAGGAGAGTGACAGGCCTTTGCTCACACTAGCCCTTGAGAGTTGGACAGCTGTGCCCCAACATTAGCTTTACACAGCAGTCCCCTTTCTTTAGCCTGCATGTTGTAAACCAATAGGCATAGTTGTTACTGGAAGGGTTTCATTACTGTCTCAATCGCAGTGATGGAGCAGACTAAGGTTGCCAGGGGTCCGATTTTGCACCGGGCTCCGCATGCTGCTCCCACCCTGTAGGGTTACGATACGTCCGGATTTTCCCGGACATGTCCGGCTTTTTGGGCTCCAAATCCCCGTCCGGGGGGAAATCCCAAAAAGCCGGACATGTCCGGGAAAATCGGGACATGCGGGGCCGGCGGTGCCGAGCCGGGGGCCGGGGGGTGCCGAGCCGGGGGCCGGGCCGGGGACCGGCAATGCTGGGCGGGCCGGGGGTGCTCGGCCGGGGACCGGCAGTGCTGGGC
>NW_020665184.1:3972288-3997428 GCF_002925995.2 Terrapene triunguis | reverse complement strand
TGTGTGGAATATTGGTGTAGAGGGCTTCTACGTCCATAGTGGCCAGGATGGTGTTTTCTGGAAGATCACCAATGGATTGTAGTTTCCTCAGGAAGTCAGTGGTGTCTCGAAGATAGCTGGGAGTGCTGGTAGCGTAGGGTCTGAGGAGCGAGTCCACATAACCAGACAAGCCTGATGTTAGGGTGCCAATGCCTGAGATGATGGGGCGTCCAGGATTTCCAGGTTTATGGATCTTGGGTAGCAAATAGAATATCCCTGGTCGGGGTTCTAGGCATGTGTCTGTACAGATTTGTTCCTGTGGTTTGTCAGGGAGTTTTTTTAGCAGATGGTGTAGTTTCTGTAGACATACCCTGAGTGACTTGGAAGGAGTTTTTCTGCCTCCCCGCTAGGTTGCCCAGTTACTCAGGCCGAGGCAGGGCAGGTGCTGCAGACTTTCCCCTCTTGCAATCTTGATGACATGAAGTGACTTGGTTTAATGTAACTCTTTACTGGTGTGGGTATGAAAAGAGGCTGCAGGAGTAGAGGGGTAGGGTTAGCATCCTGACACTGATCCTTAAACAGCTCCAGCCCCAGCCTTTGTAAGACAAGGTGAGGGATCACGTTTGGGGCTCAGAAATGTTAATGCCAGAAGAGACCATTGTGACCATTTCATGTGACTTCCTGTCTAACATAAGGCTCTCAGTGGTGTCTGCATCAAGCCCAATAGCTTCTGGCTGAGCTAGAGTATAGCTAAGCTGTTTTCACCTGTACCTTTATTCCCTTGCAGCCCCTCACAGCCAAGAGGAATGAAATTGAGAAGTGGCGGAAAGAATTCAAAGATCAATGGCTAAAGGAACAGAAAAGAATGGTAAGAGACTAAGAGATGGAAAATGGTGAGAGAGCCAGGCCATCTTGACAGCTACAGGCCCAGAACACTGAGAACATGGGGCCTCTCAGAACACGTAGAGAGAAGTGCTAACAGCAGCCTTACTGGGAACCCTTTACCCTGGCCTACACTGCTTTGGGAGGTGGGAGGGTCCCAGAGCTTGGGCTGGAGCCTGAGCCCTAACATCTACACTGCAATTAAAAATCCCTTAGGCTAAGCCCCATGATCCTTAGTCAGCTGGCATGGGCCAGCGTGGGTGTCTAATTGCAGTATAGAGATACCCATCCATCTCAATGGGGTACATGCTCTAAAGCCTAATGACAATCATCATTAATATGTAAATAATTAGTTGGAGGTGTGCAATGAGGATGGTGATGAGTCAAGGCAGTGTGGTCAGGAGGAGTGAGAACAGCGGTGGGAGCCAGGAGATGCTGAATTCTAGTCCTACTCCTTGGTATTGTAAGTGACGCTTGCATAGAGTCCTCTCCACAGTCTGACGCTGGCTAGCACTGGCCTTAGAGTAAGTGACACTCGGCACCCACAAAACAGATGCTTTTATGGCTAGCAGACTTGTGGTCCCAGTCTCCTTCCAGTCTGACGATGTGCCCTAAACGCCCTCCTTCTTGGATTCCAGAATGATTCACTGTCATCCTTGCGCAAGTCCCGCCTTCACTACATACAGCGCTGCGAGGAGTTGGAGAAAGCCAAGCTGCTGAGTGCCAAGGCAGAAGATGAGTACCAGGTCATAGCAGCAACCCACCCTGGCAGCGCCAACAAGCAGCTGGAGAAACGGCGCCGCTCTCGTGAGGAGGCACAAGTGAAGGTGATGGGGTTGTATCACTTCTCTCTTATACAGATAACTGAAAACGGACTCAATGAACTAGAAGCCACTTGTAATATTGGACACTAAGTAAAATATTATGAGGCAGCCACTAGGTTCATCCTTTGCTGCTGGGATGTGGGGTTGATCAGGGCTAGGTCTTGAGTTTTCAGCCTTTAATCATTTTGGCTATCCTCTGCTCTTTCCCATTTTTGGCACCCACAAAGACACCTGTGCCCAGAAGAGTTTGGGACCCTGACATAGCTTGTTCCTCATGTAAAGAGGAATATTCAGTGCTCAGTGGCTTTGCCATGCTGGGCTAGATACCCCTGTAGGCTGAACACCTAGCATTACAACTGAATGTGCTGCAGAGCAACGCAGAATGCTCCAGTGACACAGACAAGTTTTGAATTCACTAGCCTTATGGAGAGTTTGCAGCCTGTTAATTAGAGGTGACCAAAATTTTTTGAATGCAAAGTTTTGTTTTGTTTAAAAATGGCCTTTTTTCCAAAACAATTTTTTTCATGAAAAATTGTTGATATTACTGAAATTTTTAATTTTTCACAAAAATATTTGTCCCATCTTTGATTTTTTAAAATTATCAACAAAAGTATTGAAAATCAGCACTAAGACTTCATATAAATGCTTAACAAACAAGCCGATAGCCCCATTCAGCTCATCTCCCATTGTGTTCTGTGTTATCACGTGTCACCCCACTCATGGCTGCACTGTGGTCGCCTGCTTGCGATTTCCAAGGTTCTCCGCCTGGCATTGCTGCTTCTTCATTCTTTATTTTGCTGCACCCAGGTTCAGGAAACAGAAGTTTCTTACAAGATGTGCATCAGTGATGCCAACTCTCGTCGGCAGGAGCTGGAAAAGGTGCGGGAGAGAATTGTCTCCCATATCCGGAAACTCATTTACCAAGGAGATGAGGTGCTGACACGGGTGAGTATGACACTGCTGTGCCACTTGCTCCAGTCTCAGGGACGTCATCATTCAGGATAGAGCCACCTGATCTTTCTCTACTATACAGATAATTAATGTGATGGTTCTCAAGCAATCGGAACCCAGATCACACCCTGAGCATCGCTTCCGTGCTGACTTTGCAAGGATCAGTGGTCCCATACATAGCTATAGTGACCACAAACCGCCTACTGAATCAGGGGAGTCTGTGGGACAAGGCTGAATCTGGTGACAGATGATGTGGAGACAAAAACAGAGGCTAGAGAGCAGGCTCAGAGCCAGTGAGCAAAGCTCATCCTGTATATGATTCAGCATAGAGGAGGTGAAGTCCTCTCTTGGCTTGCCCAGAGGAGCCAACACCAGCTTTACCAATGACCGTGACTGAAGTACAGTTCCTATAGCAGCTGGATATGGGGTAGGGGTCTGTGTTTTCACTGGCTAATGGGCTTATATGCAGATTTATTTAAATTAAGTGCAATTCTTTGAGTAATTTCATTAATAAGGTGAAACTAAAATGCTAGGCAGCTATATCAATAAGCAGGAAAGCGTGGCGCCTGTGCAAGAGCCTTGTTTACAAACTGAACCGGGAGCCTGAGGGACACACCTGAGATTCAAGGGAAAGAGAGGGTCACCAGGCCTAGGGGTGTTTCATGCTTTTTGGGATTTCCATAAGGTCACCTTGAGGATGTTCAAGTTGCAGCAGACTCAGGCAGAGAAGATTCCAGTGGGGTACGAGAACATGACTGAGTACTGCAAGCCCTACAGAATGGGTGAGAAATATCTGGAATTCATTCAGAAGCTGCAGAAGAAAGAGATCCCCATGGAGGTGTTTGAATTTGAAGCATTTATTCCTGCAGGGCAGAGGTAAAGAAATGTAGAACCAGAGCTGGTGGCTCCAGGGCTTGAAATGTATAATAAGCTGAATAAAAAGACTCATTTAAAACATTTTACGCTATAAAATCACTTGTGATGCAGCAGGGTTATTAATGCTGAGAAGACATGGAACGGGCTAGTTGATAACTTTGAGAAGTACCACAAGCCAAAGTCCAAAAGGGTCTGTTCTCTCCTTGAGGACTCTGCATAGCTTCCATTAATATTAGCAGAGAACAGACTCCCAAAGATCATTTGGTTTCCTTGTGATGATCAGTAAGTGTTAGGGCCTGCACAAGGATAACTTGGTCCAGCTGTCTGCCCCAAGTCAGGAGTTGTTTCTCCCACTTGTTTAATGTATTGATCTTCATTATCTCATATGTATGATATTTGATTTCCAAACTACCCGTATTTATATATTTCCTGTAGACTGAAAATATGAGGGAAATTATATTAAACTTAGTTATATTGAAATTAATGGTCAACAGGTTTATAACAAACATAAGGAAGTATCAGGGGGTAGCCGTGTTAGTCTGTATCTACAAAAACAACATCCGAAGAAGTGAGGTTTTTACCCACGAAAGCTTATGCCCAAATAAATCTGTTCGTCTTTAAGGTGCCACCAGACTCCTTGTTGTTTTTATAAGGAAGTACTTCTTCACACAATGCACAGTCAACCTGCAGAGCTCATTGCCGGGGATAGTGTGGAAGCCAAAAATATAACTATGTTCAAAACAGAATTAGATAAGTTCAGGGAGGACAGGTCCATCTATGGCTATTAGCCAAGATTGTCAGGGATGCAATCCCATGCTCTGGTGTCCCTAAATCTCTGACTGCCAGAAGCTGGGACTGGACGACAGGGGACAGATCACTCCGTAATTGCCTTGTTCTCTTCGTTCCCTCACAAGCATCTGCCACCGGCCACTGTCAGAAGATAGGATACTGGGCTAGATGGACCATTGCTCTGACCCAGTGTGGCCATTCTTATGTTCTTAGTATTGACTGTCAATCTGGTGTGCACTTGCCCTAGGCTTCTCTGAAAAGTCCAACCTTCAACTACCTGTAAACTCCCGGAGGCGAGGACCTGGTCATCTTATATGTCTCTAAAGCACCATGTACATCTATGGGGCAATAACATTTGAACTAATGAAAGACAATTTTAAAAACAAAACACAAAATGCCCCCTTCTTGTGTATTTCATTTGAAGCATTGTTGTAGTCATGGTGGTCCCAGACCTGAATAAGTCTGTGTTGCTCAAAAGCTTGTCTCTTTCACAAAACGAAGTTGGTTGAATAAAAAATATTTCCTCATCTACCTTGTTTCTCTGTGTATTTCATTCTCAGGTCTCCTCCTAGTGGCAGAAAAAAGAATGCAGTGCAATACTCCTGCATCTCATCCTCTGCAGCTGATCTGAGCACCTACGCAGAAGATGCATCAGGAAAGCAGTTTTCCACAAACAGTGAACAAAGTAGGTTTAATTTAACAAGGAAAAGTTAACTCTCTGTTATGTCACTGCCGCTTGATTCATATATGTATGTAGTCAAGAGTAGCAAGGAGAGGTTAGGTTATTAATAACCTCTGGAGTCAGAGCCCAGGACTTTCTCCAGACTGGGACTGTGTGTGGTTTGGCTGCTGCAATTTTATGGAAAGGGATTCAGGTTCATGAAAATTTGTTCCCTGATTGAATCAGAAAAATTTACTTTTATCTCACAAAGTGTCAGGTTTTATTCACTCCCCATCCACATGCATCTTAGACAAGAGGTGTGTTCCAAAAGGAAAAAAAAGTCAGCTGTGAAAGTCATTCTGAGCTTTAACCAGGAGATGCTGTCATGGATAAAGCAGGTGTAGTCTATTTGCATGGTACATAAGCCTTACAGCATTTTAATAAAGGTACAAACAAGCTGGTTCATGCCCCGAATGCGTTGGAAGCTCTTGTTCATCTCCTGGTGTGTGACCTGAAATGGAGATTTTTTTCTGAAACTTTGTTGTTTCTCTGTCCTGTGAAAACATTTACGAATTTTCTGGCAGTCTGGGGACTGGGGACATCCTGTGTACCCTCAGACCCCTTTACTTGCAGCATCACTTTTATAACCCCATGTTTTGATTTAACCCCATGCTTGACTATCCTCTATATGAAAACCACCTTAGAGTGGGCTGTGACGGGCAGTGCAGCCTGTAAGCTTTCTCTTGTTATTCCTTCAGTTCAGTTCCTTGAATGGTATATTGTATTCTCAAGTTTTACATCCTCTTTCCACAGAGCATCGCATTTCATTGCAGGTTTAACACCCCTTTCACCATCTTACAATTTCTCAAAGACATTTTGGAAATCATCTCACTACGGTAGAAAATAATTGTCATTAAACTTTTCTGGCACAAAAGGACATTTCCTAAAGGTCTTTAAAAAGCATGGCATGATTCAGCAAAAATGCCTCCAGATTGCTCTTTGGATTATCAGGCTCTCATCATGCTTGTGTGTTTCTGTTTTAAAAGATATTAGCAGAAAGGTCAGTTGTTTTGAGGCATTGTCAGTAAGAGTAAAGAACCCAGCAGATGAGCATGGGCTCTTTTAGAAACTGCTGCTGAGACATTAGTCAGGGTGTTGGGATGATCCGTCTCATTTATTTCACCTTTTACAGGTGCAAACAAGTCCTTCTACAGTGACACAGAAAGCCTGGGTGGGAGCTGCGAATCCCGGTCCCTGGACTCTCCCACCTCTAGCCCAGGTGAGAAGAATGGCACTTTCTGCCTAATGTTCATACTAACAAAAAAACTTCAATAGAAATTAAACGTGGATTTGGAGCTTTTTTAATTTTTTCTATAATGTGCAATACATAAATAAAGGACATCTTGTATTTTGTATAATGTAAAACCTTCCTCCTTGTCTCCAGGGCACCAAAGTAGGAAGTTGCTAAAAGCTTCATCCACAGGCACCATGTCCTCCTCGGATGATTTTGAAGAGAGAGATTCATGTCAAACATATGAAAATGGTGAGCAATAAAGAAATCTGTGTGACTGATAAAAAGAAACAGTAGGAGAGCATCCTGCGTCTCTTGTGCTCCCCCATTCTGTTATGCTTATGAAAGGGAGCTTTCCATACACCCCCCCCTACAACCCTGCTGATGCCCCCCAATTTGGACCCGCCGCCCCCCCCCCATTGCTATTCCATCTTTGGGCTCCCCACCCAACATACTCAGCTTTGCTGATGCTCCTCAATCCCAAATCACAGGCCCCTGCTATTCCAAACCTGGGCTCCCCCCAGCAGCTCTGTTGATGCCCCTCCCAATCCACAACCCCAATGGTATTCCAGCCCTGAACCTCAGTATAGTAGTGCTACTGCTGCTCAGTTATGACTGGCAGCAATGTCCCAAATTCTATTTCAGGCCCCTCTAGTTCAGCCAATAACCACCAGTCATTATGTTGAGAACCCCTTATCATCTCAAATAGATAGCGCTACAAGAGATCTGCCCAGCTGTCTAGAGAAATGGGCTGCTAATTCTTTTGCATTTCTAGATGGCATGAGTGACTTTTAGTAATGTCTCCTTGTTATTTATATGGTTGCTGCACCAGAAAATGGATCATCCCAGTGTCAGTTTAAGAACATCTCTCTGTCGAGTGCAGCACAGACCCACCGGCTGCGGAAATTGCGGGGTCCGTCCAAGTGCAGGGAGTGTGAAACCTTTATGGTCAGTGGCACCGAGTGTGAAGAGGTGAGAGCTCAGAACACCCTGGACTGTAGATAACCAGCTCCCCCTGGCCCCAGTGTAAGGTATTTCACTGCAGGCATGTCCCCCCTGCAAAACTATGTGAATGGGCCCCCCTTTGTGAGGCCAATAATTCAGTGCATGACCATCTCCCTGTCCCTCACCCCAGGCTGCTCTGCCATAACAGCTGAGGAAAGGGAGGCAAAGGGGAACGTATCTCCCACTGAGGCGCTTCTGGAGAGAGATGTGGAACAGTGAATGGAGGGAACAGGAGAAGGGATGTGCCCCAGGGGGAGACACTTTCCCCAGCTTCTGGAGTTGTCCTTGCTGAACTGTAATTAGTGCCTAACTGCAATATCGTCCTACCATTGCAGTGCTACCTGACCTGCCACAGGAAGTGCCTAGAGAACCTCCTGATCACCTGCGGCCACAAGAAGCTGCCCAGCCGAGTGCCCCTCTTTGGCATCGACTTCACACAGGTCCCTCGGGATTTCCCGGAAGAGGTTCCATTCATAGTTGTGAAATGCACCTCAGAAATCGAGGCACGTGCCCTCGGAGTGCAGGTGAGCAGCCCTGGGGTAGAGTCCAGCACAGGGCCTGGGCCTGCTCCTGCTGGGGACCAGGATTACACTCCCTTGGACTTTGACAGGAACCACATTAAGCCCTTACTTGGTAACTTTTGTCTCAAGGCACTTCACAAAGGGGGTTTCCCCAGTGAACCATTGACGGTGGCCAAGGCAGCTGACACAGGTCACCTGGCATCAAGACAGACTAATTAAAATTCTCTCTAGTTTCCTCTAGCTCTGGTATTTTTAATGCCCCATCATGGGGGTAGCTGGGTATGAGTCTCTGCACATCACCCTTTGTTTCCTGTCCACAGAGGGAAAGACACAATGTCACATTCCTTCTTGGCCTTAGCTGCAGAAATTAAGCTGTCCTGTTAGTTCCTGGCCCCATCCCCTCCCCTCCCCACTCTTCTCAGATTCTCTAACCAGGATCCCTTGACCTTTCCCCATTTCAACAATGCAGGGGATCTATCGGATAAGTGGAGCCAAGGCCCGGGTGGAGAAGCTCTGCCAGGCATTTGAAAACGGGAGGGAGCTGGTGGAGCTCTCAGAACATTCTCCTCATGACATCACTGGCGTCCTGAAGCATTTCTTGAAGGAGGTGGGTAGCAATTCCCCAGGAGGAACCAGGATCAGTCTCTGGTCCTGGCTTCTTGCAGTCTCCTGGCTTCAGTTTCTGGTGCATCTCTGGGAGGATGGCAACCCCTGTTCCTGGCTTGCTCTTAGCTGGGTTTTTGAGGCACTGGGATGTGTTGATGTCTGTTTGTTTACTGTAGAATTAGGGATTAATTCCAGGCACTGATCTCCTAACTTCCACCTTCTCTGGTGCCATGGGAGTGACTGGGAAGATGGTCACTGTGAAGTCTCCTGACCCCACCAGGGCTCATGGCTTGCAGTGATAAAGGGCAGATGAGACCAATACTTCCCTGAGCAGTAGCAGGCCTGGGTTATTTCTGAGATTCCCAATATTAATTTCATGTGAACGGCAATTCTGGCGAGGCCTGGGCCTTCTCTGCAGGCCCTAGAAGTTCATGTGAAATCAGGGAGCCAATCACTAGCCTGCACATCATGGGGATAAGAGTTGGTATGAGCCTGGGAACATGCGGCTGAAGGGGGCCAGGACTGCGGGGCCACTGACACCAGCAAAGGTCCTTCATGGGACTTCCCCACAGCATCAAATAGGCAGGCTGCAGTAACACAATCTCCCTCATCTCACCACAGCTGTCAGGGCCAGTGCTCCTGTATGAGCTCTACGATGAATTAATCGCGCTTGCCAAGGACCTGCAGAGACCTGGGGAAGGGAAGAGAGACAGCTCAGGGTTCTCAGCAGATCCCATTCAAAGCATGAAGGACTTGCTGAGCAAACTGCCTGGGACTAACTACAACACCCTGCGACACCTCATTGCACATCTGTACAGGTGACGGGGACAAGTGGCTGGCTTGCTGATTAGTGTCACCTGGATGGGGAGGGGGTCTGTTAGATTGCTGCAGAGATCTTGCTTCCCAGAGGAGCATCTGGCACAGTGGCAGGTCAGTACCAGAAGAAGCTCTTAGAACACATCTACACTTGGAGTTGGTATAATTTCCAGCTTGAGAAAACATGCGCGAGCTCGCTCTCCTTGAGGTAGCATGCTAAAAATAGCCTGTAGCCACAGCAGCGCAAGTGGCGGGAGGGGCCAGCTACCCCGAGGATGAGTCTGGCATCGCTGGCTCAGGACAGCTAGCCTCTCCTGATCACACTGCCACAGCCACATTCTGTGTTTAGCACAGTGACTCGATGAGAGTTGGGAATTACACCCTCAGCTGGAAGTGCAGACATGTCTGTAGCCTCCTTCGCTAGCAAAAGGGCAGGGTTAGACCCAAAGGGACAGCCATGAGGAGGGAAAAGCCCATTCAGAAGAAAGGTGAGACTCTCGCAGCTCCCAACAAGGGAGAAGGAAAAGGCCCTGGTCCCAGATAAGCTGTCTGGCCGCTCCTTAACTGATGGCGCTTCACAGTTAAACCAGGTGCAGAGCCAGAATCCCCATTAGGGCAATGGGAGACATGGGCCTGTGGCCCCAAGCTCCTTTCATCCAGCGCTGGACTTTTCACCCAGCTCAGAGCAGCTTCCTGGGTCTCAGTGGAGTCTGAGCGTTGGAAACCAGAACCTTGTCCATCTCCCTCACACATCCAGTTCCTGCCAGGGTCGGGATGTATATCTGTACCAGGAAATGGTGCCATCAGCTCCCGCACTAACCACCCATTCCATCCCTCCCACTCGCTGCAGTGGGGCTGAGAGGCCTTTAACCATGATGTTTTCCTTTCCCAGGGTGGCTCAGAGATACGAAGAGAACAAGATGTCTCCCAACAACCTGGGGATAATCTTTGGGCCAACGCTGATCCGGCCCGGCTCAGGGTGCGATGTCTCCATGTCATGCCTTGTAGACTCTGGGTACCAGGCCCAGATTGTGGAGTTTCTCATTCTGAGCTACGAGAAGGTCTTTGGGATGGATGACTTGCCTCCGTCTTTGTATGAAAACACTTCGCAAGAAGCCTTGGCAGAGAAGGACAAAGAGGAGAAGCAGAGCACTGAGAAAGCCCAGGGTGTGACCACAGAGGTACAGCTCGGAGACACTGAGCTGGGCCCTGTGACCCTGTTATAGTCACAGGGAGTTGGATTAGCGAGGAAAACGGGATCTTACAGAAAGTGAAGCCACTTGGCATCCGTGGGTTATTCAGAGAGCAAAGAGCAGATGGGCAACTCCTGTGGAATGGGAGAACTGGAAGAAATTCCAAGCTACAGATCCCTCAGCAGCTCCCCAGACAGCTCTGAAGGATGTTTTGCTGCACATTTTAAAGAGTCCGATTCCTACAGAAAAGACGTGGGTTTCTCCAGACTGCGTTACTCAGGACGTTGCTGTGTCTCTCAGTAGATAGTTTTACCGTTCATGGAATAGATGATTGTATAAATAGAGAAGGATACAGCAGGATCCCCAGCCCAGACCTGCTGGGCTTGCCTCCCTCTGAGGCGTAGTTCAGCTGTGGCTAGATAGGCTACCAAGTATCGGGGGGTAGCGCGTTAGTCTGTATCCGCAAAAACAACAAGGAGTCCGGTGGCACCTTAAAGACTAACAGATTTATAGGTGCCACCGGACTCCTTGTTGTTTTTGCTAGATAGGCTGTGTTTCTGTGCTGCTGAGTGCTAAGCACCTCTCCAGCCCTCCCCATCTGCCCGACACTTCTCTCACAATAATGCCTAGCACCCTTCCTCTTCAAACCACTTTAAAACTTGAGGTAATTGGCAATACCTCCTGGGAGCTATGTCAGGGGTGTTACCCACAGTTTATAGCTGAATTACCTGAGGCAGAGAGAGGGAAAGTGACTTTCCCAAGGTCACAGGGGGAGTCGAAGCGTGAATGATCAGTATCTGTCTCCCCGTCCTGTGTACAGGCCACCGCGAAGGAAGGGAGAGAGAGAGAGTGAGTGTGTGGCTTCGTTTTCTTAATAGTCACGTTCATGTCTGGTGGGCAGTGGTACTGCTTTCCCCATGGTTCCCCGTCACTGAGGCCTAAGGGATTTATAGGGACTGTGATCCCAGCTGAAAAGCAGATATTAATCTGACAGTGCACCTGACTTCCATTCCCCATATGGAAAAGTCCAATATAATTTAATAGGGATGAATCTAATAGGGCTTTATAAAAACCTACTGAATATAATAGGCAATGATCCCCTTTCCATAGTTTGGAGGGGTTTTTTTTAAACCATCTGTCACGGGGTCACTCACCACACTGGTGCCTCCTGCTGGCCATTTTGGGAATTAGCTCCGGTCAGCGGGTGTGCCCTCCGGTGGTGGTGGCTCTCCTGTCCTTGTCTCCGCCTGCAGACCCACTACAGTTCCAATCTCGCCACCTCTGCTTTGTGGCACAGCCCTCCGGCTGTGTCATAATCCGGGTTCCCCCTTCCAGGGGACTCCTTCTGCAACAGTCTAGCCGCTCCTCACAGCGGCTTTCAGTCCGTAGCCTGGCCGCTTCTTCAGCGGCGAGTGGAGGGGAGGAAGGGAGGGACACAGGCCCACCCACTATTCTGGGTCCCAGCCCGGGGACCCTGTAAATAACAGCTTCCCACTGCCCCTCCTTTCTTTCTCCACCAGTCTGTCTCAAGTCCCTGGGCCACTTCCCCACAGCCCCAGCACCTTCGGCTCCTGCCTCTGGCTCCTTCACCCTCTTCCCAGGGCCTTGGGCCTGCAAGTCCTAGCAGCCCTGTTCACGGTACTAGTTTCTGCAGCCCTCTAGGAAGCCAGTCCCCTCCCTTGGGCTTCCTGCAGCAGACTCCCTTGCGCTGGCCTACAGCTTCCTTTTATATGGGCCAGCTGGGCCCTGATTGGCTGGTCCAGCCGTGCAGCCACCGCCCGAATTGGCTGTTTCCTTGTAGCCCTTCAGGCTGGGTTTTAACCCTATCATGGCCAGTGCGGGGCAGATGCCCTGTCACACCATCCTATATAATTCTACAGCAGGGATGGTTACTAAATTCTACAGGAAAGGTCAAAAATTATTTGGGGGGGAGGGAATTAAGTTCTATAGGAGTTCTCAATATAATAATAAAGCCAAATTGTGAAGATTTTGATAAATCCCTGAACAAATTCCCACTGACTTCCATGGGAAATTGGGCTCATAAGAGCAATGATGTTCGGGCCCCACTGTAGCAGCCATCTCAGGCTCAATCTAATAGTAATTACTTTGCTGTAATTAATGGCTATGTTTCTGTTGCTTCCCCCCACTTTGTCCGTCTGCACAAGGACCGGCAAAGGAATCACTGAGCGAGGCTGCAGTATGACAGATAATGTGGCTGCTGTCCCTTAATGCTGCGCATCATGACCTATCCAGAGGGCACCAGGGAGGTGACATGAATTTAGTGCCATTTTCATAATCAGTTCTTCACCAAGCTTTTAATTGGCTCATTCCTGATTTATTTCGAGCATAAGGAACAGGTGGCTCTAAATAATGGGGCTGCGCTTCCATGCAGGGTTTTCTGAAGGTGCCATAAACCCAGAGAATGAACCTGATCTCCCCACAACTCCCAGGCAGAATTATCGCCCCTTCATTCTAAAAGGGTCTGTTTTAATATGTGTAGGATACATAGATGTAAACCTTGGCACAGGTCTCGTTTCTCCTGCCAGAAAGCAACCCCTGCTCCTGAGGTGCCTTTTGTGTCAGGCAGCATGATTCAATGGGCAGAGCGCTGAATTGGCACTTTGGACACCTGGGTTCTGTTGTCGGCTCTGACCAGTTGTGTGACCTTGGGCAAATCGCCTCCCCACTGTTTCACCTCACAGCCTTTCTCTAGTTAGATTCTTCAGGGCAGGACTGTCCCGCACTCTGTGTCTGTGTAGCACCCAGTAAAACGGGGTCCTAGCCCCAGCTCTAAGAGGCCTCTCCCTCTCTTGCTGAGCCTGCCAGCTTTAGCACTGTGGTTTTGCATTGGGCAAGCTGAAATGGAGATCAATATATTTTCGCCATTAGCCGATTATCTTTGTTCCCTTGGCTACTGCAGCACTCAGGGAACTGCATATCGTAATTAATCTGAAAGGAGAGCCCTGTCGAAACAGGTTCACAGTCCTGGCTTTTTCCTACAGAGTTTCTCCTTCAAGCATGATTCAAGTGAGGGCTACGTGTCTGATAAGTCATCTTCCAGTGAAGCCATCAATGAGCTGACAATGGAGGGAGCCCACAGTCCCCTGAGCACAGATCCCTTAGGTAAATGTCAAGCAGGGGCACATGGTCATGGAGCAGGTTTTGGGTTGGCTTGATCTGTGTTTACTGAACTTTCACAGCTTCTGTGTCTGCCTGTCTCTGCATGTGTCCCTGTGTATGGGGTAAGGCATGGCATCACCCTGCCACTTTCCTCCATCTAGGCAGCCCACTCCATCACAGCCACCGGGCTAGCATGCCATTAGGTTTCAGTGTATGATGAGCCCTTCTCAGGAAGGGGTTTTCCTTCACTCCTCACAAGCCCTGCTGCTAGAGGCCGGGAGGCCTACACTTACCCACCAGAGTCGATTCTCTAAGGTGTTGTAGGCAGGATTCACAGGCTTGAGAACGCAGCACCTGATCTCCCCTCACTTGCGCCCATTTCACACCATGTCTCTCCTCACTTGTCACCATTTACACCAGCATTAAGAGAGGAGGCTCAGTCCCCAGCACTGAACAGGGGACTGGCCTCCACTTGTGTGTTTGTACAGGGATTTGTACTTGTCCAATTTGTCACATTAGCTAGGCCGCACGCTCCAGGCCAGTGGTGGGCAACCTGCGGCCCGTCAGCCGCAGGTTGCCCACCACTGCTCTAGGCTGAGGGGGAACCTCCTTTTAAAATAATTCTCTAATGTTTTGTTCAGATTTGAATAGAAATGATGGCTCTGAGCTGGAGGACCCTGAGGAATCAGTGCACGAAAAGCCAGATCCAGATTCTGATTCAGTTCTAGGGACGCAACCCAGGGGGTACTTCAGCCGGCAGCCTGTGAAGTATCCTCGAGCGGCACAGGCCAAAATGAGGCCAATCATTCACAAACCTTCCAGCTTGTCCTTGATGGCTGCTGCTCTGTCAAGCCCTCTGATGGAGGCTGATGCCGAAGGCAATCCTGCAGCCTGCAGCCCTTTGACGAAGGAAGTCCTGGAGAAGAAAGGCAGCAGGAGTAGCTCACCAGAGACCAGCACACTGCAGCGACGTTCTGGAGGAAAACAGCAACTCAGACATTTTGAGATCACCCAGGAAACTGCCAGGATCGTCTCCAAGTTTCAAACCAACAACACTTCCACAGGGTCCCCTGAAGTTTCTCTGGAAAGGACAAGCACAGACTGCACTGAACCCGAACCAAACCCTGACCTGGGGACACCATCCCAGGAAAACCTTTGTGAACAATGAGGAGTGCACTGCTGGAAAGTGAGACAGGCCTGCCTGCTGAGTGGTGGGGACTAGGGTGACCAGATGTCCCGATTTCATAGGGACAGTCCTGATTTTTGGGTCTTTTTCTTATATAGGCTCCTATTACCCCCCACCCCCTGTCCCGATTTTTCACACTTGCTTTCTGGTCACCCTAGCAGGGACAGAGAAGGGGATGAGATGAGGACCCAATCCCAGCATCTCTGTTAGGGATGGAGCTTGCAGGAAAGACCTCTGCTATGAATTATCAGGAGGCTGTGGGTCAGCCCAGAATTTGCTTTTTTTACTGTTTAGCAAACTCCAAGAGAGCATTCAAAAAAAAGTCCAGAAGCTCTGTTCATGGAAAGCAAACATCTGCGACTGGTGCCAGGAGTTTTTCTGCAAGGGATGGGTTCAGTGTGATACACAGCTTAGCACAGTGTGAGGCACTACAGCGAGAGCACAGATTACTTGGCTGTGGACACCTAGGCAGAGAGGAAATGACTGTAAAGATCAGGCCATTGGAGGAAACACTCACAAATGGTCACTTTATTGAAGCTACAGACCTCCACTGATTTGTTTAATTCACGGCATCCCTCATTTTTCAGCACAAATCCAGTGAAGCAGAGTGTGTTGACATGGTTTGGGGCTTCCACTGCTGCAATTTCTATTTTCTATAAACTGATAAAATCATGTGTCTTTTAGGAAGGAGAAGAGATTGTGCCAAACAGGGTCGGCTCTGGCTTTTTTGCCGCCCCAGGCAAAAAAGCCTCCCGCTGCCCCCCGGCCCCCGGCAGGGAGCGTGGCAGGGGAGGACACTGAGCCCGGCCGCGGCCCCGCTCTCCCCAGCCGGCTGGAGCGCCAGAGGGAGGGCGGCGAGCCCAGCCGCGGCCCCGATCTCCCCGAGCGCCGTGCCGCCCCCCTCCAGGTGCCGCCCCAAGCACATGCTTGGTAGGCTGGTGCCTGGAGCCGGCCCTGGTGCCAACCAGTGAGCAGCCTCAGTGTGTTACTTTATCTTAATTCCATCTCTCTGCTTTTCCAACAGACCCCTCACTCTCTAGCATCTCTAACTGTTGTGTCACAAACATAATCCCTTGAACCCATTACAGAAGGGCACATTTTCACTAATCCAAAGCAAGACTAGTCTGTATTTTGGTGGTTCTCAACATCTTCCATATCAGGATCACACTAAGACACCCCCACATGCACAGTGATATTCACCATGGAGCCCTATTCTGATGGTATCAGAACCAAACTAAGTCCATGTGACTTTTGTCTGAGTAACGATCTCAAGATTAGGACCCAGATGAATACATGAATATTATGTAATGAGCTAACACTGATATATGTGAAATAAGATGATGAGTAGCTACTTGGGGTGATTTATTGTAATAGGGTGCATACTGTGATCCACTGATATGGATTTTCTTGGTTTCTGGTTATGCACAGGGTGAAATTCACCCCTGTGCAGAGGGCAGTGCAAGGACTAGCCACCCATTTAAGCTACTTTTGCATAGGGGTGAATTTCTCCAATAGTGAGCAGCTGTTGAGCTACTCGTGTCTGAACCAGGAAGCCAAAGGCCAGGGGTGGCCAACCTGTGGCTCCGGAGCCACATGTGGCTCTTCAGAAGTTAATATGTGGCTCCTTGTATAGGCACCAACTCCAGGGCTGGAGCTACAGGCACCAACTTTCCAATGTGCCGGGGGATGCTCACTGCTCAACCCCCGACTCTGCCACAGGCTTTGCCCCCACTCCACCCCCTTCCCTGAGCCTGCCGTGCCCTCGCTCCTCCCCAGAGCCTCCTGCACCCCATGAAACAGCTGATCGGGAGGTGCGGGGAGAGAGGGGGAGGTGCTGATCGACAGGGCTGCCGGTAGGTGGGAGGTGCTGGGAGCTGTGTGTGGGGGAGCTGATGTAGGGCTGCTGACGTATTACTGTGGCTCTTTGGCAACGTACATTGGTAAATTCTGGCTCCTTCTCAGTTCAGGTTGGCCACCCCAGCCATAGGCAAATGGTTAACGCTAATATTACATCTCTCCAAGTCTGCTCAGCATCTCTCTTTTTCTTCTGATAAAGTTGGCCACCTTCTTTTTTCTCTTACCCTATCCCTGATCTTTTTGTTTGTTCCTGTTTCTTAACAAGATCCTAAAAGAAACGCTAAGGATTTACTCGCAGCAGTTGTAGAGCTTGGGCCAGAAAATGGGGGAAATCACCCACTCACTCCACATCGTGCCTCAAAAGATGTGTATTTAATGTTAATATGTTGCTTTGTATTCTTGAATATTAAATTATCTTTTAATAAAATTCATTTCCGTAGTAAGTGTAGTAAGTGTTAGGGAGCTTTATTACAAGTTCTTTGTGTCCTGCTTGTTTGTTAAATGAGCATTTGTGAAATCCCTGGCTGGACGTTTGTTGGCCTGTTGTCATTATGTGGTATGTGCCAACAGTGCCCTCAACCCTTTATAAGACAAAAATTAAAGACAGTTTCTATGCTGAAGAGCTCACCATCTAAGGGACTGACACAGATAAGTCAAGATGCTCTGCAAGAGCCGGAAGAGGACGGTAACCAAGATTTTCCTTTCTTGCCTCACATTTGAATTGAATTTTACAGGATCAGGTGCTGCCTCCACAGCCCTCCTAGACCATCGCCCTGAGAGCAAGAGGCTAAATCTAAAAGTCTCAGTTTTGATCCCCTGTGTGACACATACAGGCTGCACCTTATGAATTCTGTACTTTGCAAATCTGTCAAATAGATTCCAGTTAACAAGAGCCACAAGGCAGCTCACATCTGCCCAGGCAATTTTTTTCTCTAACAATATTTAAACACATTAAACCCATTTTGATCGTGGTAGGATTTAAATCCAGAAAATATGCCACTGAGCGAATTTTTACATGGACTCTGTGGAACAGCTCTTCGGCCACTGTACATTGTCATCACTGTATTGACTTCAATGGAGCTATGACAATTAACTCCATCTAAGGACCTTCCCTCATGTGTCCACCAGATGGCACCCAAGAGTCTACATGACCATTTGACTGATAGTGATCTATTTCCCTGCAGCAAATGTCTATGCTGCTCTGAACAAATGCCGCCTTTCTACTGCACTACTTCATACCGACGTCCTAACACACACAGCCCTTCTGACTGCAGTGTTTATTTTTAACAAATTAAATGATTCTATTTCGCACTTTCCATTCTAGGATCTGAAAGTACTTTGCAAAGGCAGGTCAGTATAATTTAATCCATTTTACAGATGGATAAACTGAGGCACACCCAAATGCTAGACCCAGGAAGATAAGCCATCTCACCAGACTCCCTGACAGTAATACAGACAATTCCCTAGACTCCTATTACAGCTTTTGAAGATTCACTGTCTCTGGGAACATGGGAATTGCCAGACCAGGAGTCCAACCATAGGCGCCGACTCCGTGGGTGCTCTGGGGCTGGAGCACCCAAGGAAAAAAATTGGTGGGTGCTCAGCATCCACCGGCAGCTCCCCACCCCGCCCCTCCACTCCAGCTTACCTCCACCTCCTCTGCGAGCGCACCACCGCATCCTGCTTCTCCCCCCCTCCCTCCCAGCACTTGCGCCATGAAACAGCTGATTCGTGGGGCAGGGAGGAGGGGGAACGTGGTGCGCTGGGGGAAGAGGTGGGGCCGGGGCGGGGATTTGGGGAAGGGATCCAATAGGGGCAGGGAGTGGGCAGAGTTAGGGTGGGGACTTTGGGGATGGGGTTGAAATGGGGGCAGGGCCAGGGGCAGGGAAAGGGTGGAGTCGGGGCGGGGCCAGGGGTGGAGAAAGGGGCGGGGGGCACGGGCACCCACCGGCGCCGGAGAAAGTTGGCGCCTATGAGTCCAGCTAGACAAGTATCACATACCTGTCAGTAGCCAACACCAGCTGCTTCAGAGGGAAGTGCAGGAACCCTTCAGGAGTCAGCGATGGGATAACCTGCCCCCAGGGGAAGTACCCTCCTGACAAAGAGATGTCGAGGCTCCTGCCCTGAAAAAGGAGGCTTTATGGCCCTTCCACAAGTCTTGGTTATTTTTAATCCATGCTATAATGCTGGTTATTCTTGTTAGCCCTGTAAATGTCCAAGATCTTCCTTATATGCAGTGTTGTTGTAGTCGTGTTGGTCCCAGGACATTAGGAGACATCGTTCTCCCACTACGAGAAAGGGACCAAGTGACCTTCTCCGTTGGATCATATGAACTGGAACCATAAACTCCCTAAACATTAAATCTCACTAAATGAGGGTCAATCCATCCTCATCATCATATCCACTCATTATACTCCACACCCGAACACAACCACTCTATGAACTTCATACCCTCATATCTCAATGTCTGTACTTTGACCCATCAACCTTTTACCCCCAATCGGGGATATTGCAGATTATGTATTCCTCATGCCACCTGATCTTAAGCCAAACTTTGCACCCTCGATAATCTGTATGTTATTCCCTGATAACCAGAAACTTCTATGCTCAAACTCTGTTCACTATTTTTTTTAACATCATCTTAATAAAATTTTTAAATCTTTTATTGGACCAACTTCTGTTAGTGAGAGAGACAAGCTTTCAAGTTACACAGAGCTCTTCTTCAGGTCTGGAAAAGGCACTCAGTGTCACAGCTAAGTACAAGGCTGAACAGATAGTCTAGCATAACTAGCTGGCACATATTCTTAAGGGATCAACCTTTTCTTTAGTCCTACTAAACTCTTGACCTCAAATATATCATGTGGCAGTGAGTTCCACAGGTTACTTGGGCATTGTGTGAAAAAGCATATGCTACTGGAGCTGATGCATATGCTACTCCTTGTAGGGGAGGCTTTGAAGCCTTTGCCTAATCGAAACTGTACGATTTCTGCCATCCAGCTATACCCTCTGCTTTTCCTTCAGGCATTCCAATAAATATAAAAATGCTGGTTGGGAAAATGTGCTCACTGTTCTCTAGTAAATCCACATTACTCACTGCTTTCTGCAGGGCTGGTATTTATTCGGTGTAATAAATGTCAGGGCTGTCTTTCCATCCAGGGCTCCAGCACTGCCAAGCCTCTCATATGTGGAGGGAGAATCCGTCAATATGGATGGATGGTCAGGCAAATCTTTCCCACTTGTAATGGGTTTGCTGTGTGCCTTAGAGAAACATTTAAAAAGCTATTCCGTGATGTTTTAAATTTTCCCAGTTAGCATCCCTGGAGATGCAGTCAGTTCTTATTGTGATGTATCTATGATATGAATCCCCAAACAAATGTCTTTGTTCCCTGTCTGATCAAATTACAGGAATAAAGGGAAATGACTCCTAAGAACATAAGAATGGCCACACTGGGTCAGATCCATGGTCCATTTAGCTCAGTATTCTGTCTTGTGACAATGCTGGTGCCAGATGCTTCAGAGGGAATGAACAGGACTCCATGCCATGTCACCCAGTCCCAGTTTCTGGCGGTCACGAGCTAAGGAAATCCAGAGCATGGGGTTGCATCCCTGACCATCTTGGCTAATAGCCATTGATGGACCAACCCTCCCTGAACTTATCTAATTATTTTTTTAACCCAGTTATACTTTTGACCTTCACAACATTCCCTGGCAATGAGTTCCACAGGTTGACTATGCATTGTGTGAAGTAGTACTTCCTTTTGTTTGTTTTAAACCTTCTGGTTCTTGTGCTATGTGAAGGGGTAAATAAACCTTCCTTATTCACTTTCTCCACACCATTCATGATTTTCCTCAAGGTTGCATGAAGTTAAAGAATGGAGATCACAAACAAAGGCCTGGAGGAGCTGATTGTCTCTTGGCCTTTGGGGCAAAAATCCAGCTCATCTGTGTTTCTTCCTTATTCAGTGTAACCAAGAAACAAGCCGCAAATGACCCATGACAGATGCAGTGGAGTGAAGGGTAGCAGTGTGTATATTTTAGGGATGCTGCAGGGATCTCTAGGCTTTGATTCCATGGGGATAAATTAATCTAAATTCAAGGTTTCCATCTTAAATCATTAATCACAAAAAAAAAAAAAAAAGATCCAGGATCCAGCCCAAATTCCCCCACTATCCAGCTGCCAAACAAGTGAAGTATCTAAATCGGTATTTTGCCTCTTCTCCCTGTGGGGTGCGAAGAAGAGTGATCGTTCCAGTCCCATCCCCCACAGCATTACTCTGAGCTAACAAACCAGAAGATTAGAGCATTAATTGCAATAGCCTTTCCAGCACCAAAGGCAGCCTGAAGATGCTGTGCATTCCCCCTCTACTGCCAGCTGCAGGCGACATAATTTAAACCCGTTAGCTGTAATCACTGCCACATGCCGGCGTTTTCTTCCTATTCTCCCCTCACAGTATGAGTCACTCAGTTTAAATATGTTGCTACAGAGAAGGGTTTCCTAATTAAACTTAGCTGCCTCTCGCTGGGGATCTGAGAGGGTCTGAACACAGTTGGACAGACTCCCAGACAGAAAGAGGGGTCCAAAATCATTCTAGCTAATCTATCCATCCATCCCTGTCATTGTGGTATCTAAGTGCTTGTATTTTTAGTTTTAAGTTTATTCTGGTTATCTGCTTTCCAGCAAGGAAATTATAAAAGACTGCCCCCTCCTTGACTGTGGATACTGACCCAGCCATGTGACATTGACCCAGGTCAGGTGACTGAGTCCAAGCAACACATTTCCATCTTCCACAGCTTTCTGGTGAGTCGCACTTTTATTGCAACTCAGCAGAGGCTGGGGAGAGAAGGCAGAGTATGTGATTTCCTTTCCTTTGAGACTGAGGCCTATCCTCTGCCTTGATTTACCTCTCACAGGAATTCAGCAGAGGCTGTGAGAGGCTCTTATTCTGCCACTGCTTTTGAAATTAAGTGATGGAAAATTCAGGCTGAGTCAGATATCACAGGCACCATTTCCTAGCAGAGAGATTGAACTCGCTAGGGAACAGCATCCTGAGGGTGGTGTTGGAAGCCTGGAGTTCTGATTAAGGCAAGAAGATTTTTGTCTTTTCTAACCACCTTATTTTTTAAAACATATTACATAACACAGCAATGTCAGCCTGCTGTCAGCTGCAGGCACCATTGTCTCCTCTCCTCTACCTCAGATGCTTCCCTCCAAAAAATGGAAGATGCCTTTGCCGCCAGCTATCTCACACAACAGTGTCAGCGCACTGCACGCAGTGAGTCATTTGAAACTTAGACTAGCCAAAACCCTGGTGAACAGACTTCAGAGAACAGACCAACCTCAAATTCCTATGGTGATAAAGTGTTTTGAGATCCACTGCTGAAAAGAGTTGTATAAAAACTAGGATATTGTTGGTTGTGGTGGTTTTTGGTTGACTGGTTTTGGGTTTTTTCTAGTACAGGGTGGGATCTTCAAAGGGGACTAAGGCAAGGTCCAGCCCTAGAAATATCTGCCCTCAGCTGGGAAAAGATGGCGCTAAAGCATGCTGGTTTTAACACTAGACCCTGTAACAGGACACATAGAGGCTAGTCTGGCAATGGGCTTTAACTCAGTCTTTTTCATACAGCCACAAGGGGCATTTCGAGGTCTTGCTGTGTTAACAACTAGATTGATTGTGAGGGCATCAATGGTTGCGGCTGCAGGGAAATATATTCTGGGCCAGCAAGCTTGGGGGCCTGGGGTGTCCTCCAGACTCTGTTTTTTCAGAGGTATCTAATATTTTATTTATTTTGTTCTTGGAAGTTATAAATAATAATAATATATGGAGATATACCTATCTCCTAGAACTGGAAGGGATCCTGAAAGGTCATTGAGTCCAGCCCTGTGCCTTTACTAGCAGGACCAAGTACTGATTTTGCCCCAGATCCTTAAGTGGCCCCCTCAAGGATTAAACTCACAACCCTGAGTTTAGCAGGCCAATGCTCAAACCACTGAGCTATCCCTCCCCCTCTAAATATATATGGAGATATCCTATCTCCTAGAACTGGAAGGGACCTCGAAAGGTCAAACTAATTCACATGGGGAAGCACTGTGCCCCCAGACTCCTTCATGTCTTTGGTGCCTTGTTTCTACTTTAAAGGACTGGTCCTCAAGTGCATATTGCAGGGCATAATTCACAGTCCTGGATACGTCTATGAAGTGGAATTGTCCCCAGCCAGGTCTCATTCTCACTTCCCACTTCAAAGCAGGGGCAGAGAATCCCTTGTGTATTGGCTTCTCTGCTGCTAGCTGTTTGCAAGGCAGCTGCTCTCTGACCCTGTGGCTCTAAGCTGGTGTAGGGGATGCAGTTACCTCCCAATGATCTGTAAACCTATCGTAAAGGCCTAGTAACCTTACCAAGGAGACTTTTATCAGCCAAACCATCAAGAAACAAACCTCTTGCTTTGAGCTTCTTTTCATCAGTCAATATTAATTCAGGATAATGCAATCACCTAATCCAGCCAATGAAGAGCTTCTGAGTCTCAGCAGTACGCAATGACCCTCTTATCACAAAGTGAATTAAAGGCCTGAGGGTTTCACAACTGGAGACCTTGATTCCAGGCTGAACCTGATAGATTAGGAAAATTCAACTATCCATTACAATTGTGAGGTTAACTCTAAGGCGAAATGTTACCAAAAAGGGCCATAGTTCTGGGACTTTGTGTCAGGAATCAGGAAACCCAGATAGTCTCCCGGCAACCTAACCAGCACAGCTGGCCTGTAGTGGCCTGTTTGATTGGCTGCCCTGCCTGATTGGTGGGAAGAGTCCACAGATCAGCTTACACCCAGCAGTAGGAGCAGTGGTGGTTGTTCAAAGTCTTTGTTCCTGTCTGTTACCTGCTTGTTCCAGCCTTGCCTTGTTCCAGGTAACCTGGCTCTGACCCTTGACTCGGTTTCCTGACCCTGGGCTCCTATTCCTGGCTACTGACTCCTGCTCTGATGGGGAGGGAGGGTTTTTATCAGCAAATAGTAAAATATTGTTTTAATTTCTGCCTGGCACATTTCCCCTTCCCCCAAACCTCCTAACACAGTTATGTCTTGACATATTCAGCAAATGTCAACTACTAAACCTTCCAATGAAAGGGAAAACAGCTAGTAACTCGCTCAGATAAAGTTAACTACCCATATAATACCATATTGCTAGGCAGGTATAACTTCCCATGTTCCTCAGACACCTGGCTCCCTTTCTTTACACATCTCACCTGGAAACCTGAGTTTTCTCCCCCTCCCCTCTGCCATTGACATTGAGTGAGTGCATCAGGAGCCCGGATTAAATGCCCATTGAATGAATGGGATTCCCTCCCAAGTTGGTTCTAGTGGGCCTAGGATCAGGCCCTAAATCTATTTTCACCTACCCAGAGGGCCAAATTCTGCTCTCACTGAGACCAGTGTAAATTTGAAGCAACTCCACAATCTACAGGGGCAGAGCCTGGGCCTGTGTTGTTTGATTTTGACTTTGGGATCAGTAGTTTTGTGTTGTGTATTATTGATTGCAGATTAATGACCCTTTAAACTTAATACTCCATTAACAGCTGCTGTGTGCAGCAGAAAATGTGGGTTATGGGTCAAATCCTCCCCTCAGTTACACGTGTTTCCATCTTCCATGAATATCAACTAGACCAGTGATTTTCAACCTTCTTTCATTTGTGGACCCCTAAAAAATTTCATATGTACTTGCAGACTCCTTTGGAAATCATGGAGATAGTCTGAGGACCCCCAGGGCGTGTGGACCACAGGTTGAAAACCACTGAACTAGTCACTTACATTAAACGAGTAACAGAATCCCATAGAAACTAGAGCTAGATGGGAAGGATCTAACAGGGCATGTAGCCCAGGGCAAGAAGCCTTAGCCACCCACTTTCATTAAAATTGGGCACCTAAATCCTTTAGGCCTGGTTGAAAATGCCGTTCTCCTGCCAGGAGCCACTGCAGGAGTGTTCCAGACAAGGTCCTCTCCAGGGCCACCCTTTTTCCAGGCCAGTTTTAAATGTCTCAATGTCAGATTGAATTTCACCATCTTTCCCTCTTCACTCTCAGCTTCAGCTTAAGTGGGGCAGGCAGGAACACTTCAGGATGAGCTGGTATTTGTAGTTTCTCATGGTCTTGCTGCCTACTGCTTTGTTCTTTATTATCTGGCATTTGTTTTTAAATATATTAAGGCTCTGACTCCTGTTCTGGAAGGAGCATCGGTGAGTTAATTGAGGCAGGATCAGGGAGGCTCAGTCAGAGTTTGCTGACACCTTCTGATAATCAGGCCTTTAATTGTCATCAGGAAGGGTTGGAACAGATCCCTACCTGGGGCTTCAGGTGGCCTATCCCTGTGTCACTTCCTCCAAAGAATGGGGCTCTCCAGGCAGTCTGTCCAATCTGGCTGTGTTCCCTTGTGGAGATGGGGCCCCACACAAAGCATTTGATACCACCACCTTGAGGGCAAAGCCCTGTGGGGTGTGCCAAAGGGGCTATAAAGGATCCCAGATCCTTCTCAGAGATAACTGTTCCCAGGGCCGGCTCTACCATTTTTGCTGCCCCAAGCCAAAAAAAAAAAA